>NC_035435.2:15607336-15922336 GCF_002127325.2 Helianthus annuus
CCAACCCATACCTGCTTACACGGGTCCAACGGCTTACAACCCGTTCGAACCGTCACAAGCACATTACAACTACAATTATGAGCGCGACCCATATGTGGTGTCGGCTAGATATAATGCACGCTACCCTGACGGAGCTCATGGGAACATGGGAGCACCGGACTACTCAGCTCATGGGTATCCAATACCTCCCAGACCTCCAGTTCCGCAACAAGCGCCACAACCACGTTTCTCTCCTCCTGAACAGGAAGAGATACTCCATCGACTAGATCGTGTGGAGAGAGAGTTCGAGGAAGAGAAAAAGAGCCACCGAGGATTTCTCAAAGGCTTGGCGAACCTACTAAAGGGCAAAAAGAAGAAACGTGACCACTAGCCCTTAATAATTGTACTAATGTAATTTCTACTTTGAAATAAGTCCCTGCGTGGACACTTATCATATTTCAGTCCCTACGTGGACTTATCTTTTAGTCCTTGCATGGACACCTATCTTATATTAGTCCCTGCGTGGACTTGTCGCTCATTTTAAAACCTCTATGGAGGTATGTACTAGTTAAAGACCCGTTTAGGGCAATATGTAATTGTATTTAAGATTATGGAATGTATGTTATGAGTTTTGTTTTAATATGTATGAAATAAATCAAAACCACTCCTTTTAAATTGATCTGCCTAAATAAAGAATCTTACGAGTGAAACCTAGCCTGGTGTCTTTTAAGATCGACCAAGATGGTAGGACTTAATTAAAAGATTCAGATTTCCTGTTAACCGCTGCACGCATGTTAACAATCATGGCAGATGTGATTCGTTAAAAATCACGCACGTCATTCTTATACAATAATCCTTTAAAAGATTTTAAAGACCCAACTAAATGATTTATAAATCTTGGGCAAGAATCATCAATAAGGATGATCATTTATTAAAGCATCCATTAAGTGATGTAGTGCCTACGGGCAACCTTATTTAAAAACATCCATTAGTGATGTAGTGCCTACGGGCCAATCCTATTAAAACATCGATTAGTGATGTAGTGCCTACGGGCCAAATCTTATTAAAACATCCATTAGTGATGTAGTGCCTACGGGCCAATCTTATTAAAACATCCATTTAGAGGTGTAGTGCCTATGGGCCGTAATAATTGTCTTATAAAGACAAAAGACAGTGGTGGTCTATGACTCCCTGTCAGAAAGAGATAAAAGAACTACGGTTCAAATCTCTATGCCTTTAATTCTCTGAAATCTCGGCTAATATTATAAAACATTCTCGTGATTAGGCTTTATGCCGCCAATATTATTGTTATAGCTAAAATAGGATGTATTCAAATCCTAAGATTTAATAAGTAATAAGTTAACCAAATATGGTCTCTGTTACCATGGTGACAAATTGTCATAAAAGACAATTATATAATAATCTCCTGAATAAAATTTTGCTATCTTCTGTAACAGATTCAAGTTACAATGGCGGATCCCAATGGAGAGAATAGCCATACAAATGAAGATGACTACGATAATGCGCCAGTGCATTTGACAGGCGCACAGTTAAAGGCTCTAATTGACAATGCTGTTCAGGCAGCTCTGGATCGTCAATATACTGAGTCCCAAGGCAGAACCGTGTCAAAACCACCCTCTAAACCAAAGACACACTCCAAACCACCCTCTCAACCCAAGAAAGATGACGATAAACACTCGTCCACTGAGAACAGCGTTCATCGCGATAGAGAATATACTGATGCATCAAATGCTAAGGGTTGCACCTACAAATACTTTGTATCTTGTAAGCCCGGGAATTTACAGGGGAGAAAGGTGCTGTTGATTGTATCACCTGGCTAGATGAGATGGACACTATTGTGGACATCAGCGGGTGTGCAGAGAGGGATGTGGTGAAGTATGTGTCCCAGTCATTTAAGGGCGAGGCCCTGGCTTGGTGGAGAGCGTTGGTGCAGCATCAGGTAAGTCTGCTTTATACAAGATGACATGGGAGGAATTTATTGCTCTCATTAAGGAAAACTACTGCCCTCAGCATGAGGTTGAGAAGATCGAGGCTGACTTTGTGTCACTGGTGATGACGAACCTGGACTGCCAGGCTTATTTGACGAGCTTCAATACGATGTCTCGCCTGGTTCCGTACCTTGTAACACCAGAGTCTAGAAGAATCGCCCGTTTCATTGGGGGCTTGGAGCCTGCGATAAAGGCGAGTGTAAAGGCCTCCCGGCCGACGACCTTCAGGTCAGTTACTGACCTCTCCTTGTCTCTCACCTTAGACGCTGTCCGTCTGAGGACACTAAGGAGCAAGGGAGGCTGAGAAGAGAAAACGCGAGGAGGATACCTCACGAAGATCAGGGAAGAAGCACCGTGGAAACGGTGAAGGCAAAAGAGGGTCGGAGGCAAAGAAAGATGGGCAAGCTGGTGAAAGGCCCAACTGCAAAATCTGCAAGAAACCCCACTCTGGGAAGTGCAGGTTTGCATCGAATTCACAGTCACAACCAAAGACTCCTTCCTGTGGACTGTGCAAGTCTAAGGATCATAAGACTGTGGAATGCAAGAAGATCAAGGATGCAACCTGCTATGGTTGCAACGAAAAGGGGCATATCAAGAGTAACTGCCCTAAGAACGCCAAGAAGGCGGAGGAGACCAAGAAGACAAACGCGAGAGTCTTCCGCATGGATGCAAAGGAGGCAGTACAGAACGACAATGTGCTTACAGGTACTTTTCTCGTAAATAATATATTTGCAAGAGTACTTTTCGATTCTGGCGCTGATAAGTCCTTTGTAGACCAAAAGTTTTATAAACTATTGAACATGCCGATCAAAACCCTAGATGTAAAATACGAGGTAGAGTTAGCAGACGGCACGATAGAAACCGTCTCCACTGTGCTAGAGGGATGTGAAATGTCCATTAAGAACCATTCTTTTCCTCTATCTCTACTTCCCTTCAAACTAGCGGGTTTCGACATAGTCCTAGGCATGGACTGGTTATCCCGTAATCAGGCCCAAATCATTTGCGGCAAGAGGCATATAGTGCTAAAGACTCCGAGTGGTGAATCGCTTACCATTCGAGGAGATACGCAGTACGGGTTACCCGAGGACGTATCTATGCTCAAGGCTTCAAGGTGTTTAAACAGAGGCTGCGTAATTTACATGGCTCAGGTGATAATAGAAGAACCTAAGCCGAAGATCGAGGATCTTCCTGTCATTTCTGAATACCACGAGGTTTTTCCTGAAGAACTACCTGGTTTGCCACCAGATAGAGAAGTGGAGTTCAGGAATAGACATCATTCCTGGAGCGGCTCCGATAGCAAGAGCACCTTACAGGCTAGCTCCAACGGAAATGAAAGAACTGAGGACCCAGTTGGATGAACTGCTGGCGAAAGGTTTTATCAGACCTAGTTCATCTCCCTGGGGAGCACCAGTCCTATTTGTAAAGAAGAAGGACGGATCGATGCGGTTGTGCATCGACTATCGAGAGCTAAATAAAGTTACCATAAAGAATAGATATCCTTTGCCGAGGATCGATGATCTATTCGATCAGCTGCAAGGAGCAAGCTATTTCTCGAAGATCGACTTGAGGTCGGGCTATCATCAGCTAAGGGTCAGAGATGAGGATGTACATAAGACAGCATTTAGGACTCGCTATGGTCATTACGAGTTCCTAGTGATGCCTTTTGGGCTCACAAATGCACCGGCTGCGTTCATGGATCTCATGAATCGCGTCTGCAAGCCGTATTTGGACAAATTTGTCATAGTCTTCATCGACGATATCCTTATATATTCCAAGAACCAAGCTGACCACGAGAAGCACCTCCGTTGCATTCTCGAATTACTACAGCGTGAGAAACTCTACGCCAAATTCTCGAAATGTGAATTCTGGCTACGAGAGGTTCAGTTTTTAGGGCACGTTGTGAGTGAGCGTGGTATCCAAGTGGATCCCGCTAAGGTAGAGGCGGTCATGAACTGGCAAAGAGCCAAAGACGCCTACCGAAATCCGTAGTTTCCTGGGGTTAGCAGGGTACTACATGAGGTTTATTGAGAATTTTTCAAGGATTGCTGCACCCTTGACCTCCCTGACCAAGAAGAAAGAAAAGTTTATTTGGGGCCCAAAGCAGCAAGAGTCCTTCGAAATACTGAAGCAAAAGCTAAGCAACGCACCTGTGCTGACATTACCGGAAGGTACAGATGAATTCGTAGTTTACTGCGATGCATCACACACGGGCATGGGGTGTGTGCTTATGCAGAAGGGCAAGGTAATTGCCTATGCTTCAAGGCAATTAAAGGTGCACGAAAAGAATTACACCACCCATGACTTGGAGTTGGGTGCCGTTGTATTTGCACTAAAATTGTGGAGGCATTACCTTTATGGTATTAAATTTGTGATTTATTCTGATCACAAAAGCCTCCAGCACCTGTTCAACCAGAAGGAGTTGAACATGAGGCAGCGCCATTGGATGGAAACCTTGAATGACTATGATTGCGAGATCAGGTACCATCCCGGCAAAGCGAATGTGGTCGCTGATGCCTTAAGCAGGAAAGAAAGGGTAAAACCTATTCGAATCAATGCCAAGAGTATTGAGGTCAAGAACAATTTAATTGAAAGGATTTTAGCTGCACAGCGAGAGGCTGTGTTGGAAGCTAATTATCCTAATGAAAAGTTAGGAGTAACTGAGGAGCAGTTAACTCTTAGCAAGGATGGAATCCTTAGACTGAACGGACGTATATGGGTTCCGATTTATGGAGGACTACGAGATGTTATCCTCCAGGAAGCCCATAGTTCCAAATATTCGGTCCATCCTGGTGCAGACAAGATGTATCAAGATTTAAAGGCAAACTATTGGTGGATAGGCTTGAAAAAGTCTGTGGCCGCCCACGTAGCAAAGTGCTTGACTTGTGCTCAAGTCAAAGCCGAGCACCAAAAGCCGTCTGGCTTGCTACAACAGCCTGAACTTCCCGAGTGGAAGTGGGAATGCGTAACTATGGACTTCATAACCAAGTTACCCAAAACTAGGAAAGGAAACGATACAATATGGGTCATAGTTGATAGGCTAACTAAATCAGCTCATTTTCTACCCATCAAGGAGACGTATAGCTCCGATATGTTAGCCCAACTTTATGTGGATA
This sequence comes from Helianthus annuus, assembly GCF_002127325.2. Taxonomy (NCBI): domain Eukaryota; kingdom Viridiplantae; phylum Streptophyta; class Magnoliopsida; order Asterales; family Asteraceae; genus Helianthus; species Helianthus annuus. The sequence continues at coordinate 15,612,438 of NC_035435.2, forward strand.
AGATTGTAGCCTTACACGGCATACCTGTGTCTATTATCTCCGACCGGGATACTAGATACACGTCTCACTTCTGGAAGAGTTTCCAGCAATCTTTGGGCACGCGTTTGAACTTCAGTACGGCTTACCATCCACAGACGGACGGTCAGAGTGAGCGTACCATTCAAACGTTGGAAGACATGCTTCGTGCGTGTGCGATCGATTTAGGTGGTAACTGGGATAAGAATCTACCCCTAATCGAGTTCTCCTACAATAATAGCTACCATACCAGCATAAAGGCTGCGCCTTTCGAGGCATTATACGGTAGGAAATGCAGATCGCCTGTTTGTTGGGCAGAAGTAGGAGAGGTCCTTATCGGGACCAGAGATAGTTTTCCAGACAACGGACAAGATTGTCCAGATTCAGGAACGTCTCAAGGCTGCCCGCGATAGGCAGAAGAGCTACGCTGATCCAAAGCGTAAGGATTTTCACTTCGAAGTGGGTGAAAAGGTGTTGCTTAAAGTATCGCCCTGGAAAGGGGTGATGCGTTTCGGCAAGAAAGGCAAACTGAGTCCGAGATACATAGGACCTTTTGAGGTCATTGAACGTGTCGGATCAGTTGCCTATAAGTTGAACTTGCCTGAAGAGCTCAATGGAATTCACAACGTGTTCCACATCTGCAATCTCAAAAAGTGCTTCGCCGATGAATCATTGGTGATTCCACACACATATGTGCATATAGATGAGAGCTTAAAGTTTGTAGAAAAACCTTTGTCGATTGAAGATCAACAGGTGAAAAAGCTTCGAAGAAAGCACGTACCGATTGTAAAAGTCAAATGGGATGCTCGTAGAGGTCCCGAATATACGTGGGAAGTCGAAGACACAATGAAAGAAAAATACCCCTATTTATTTGAGTAAATCTCGGGTCGAGATTTATTTTAAGGGGGTGAGGATGTAACACCTCGAATTTTTGCGTCCAATAATGTGTTAACACGTGTCATTTGATTACACGTGGCATTTATATTAAATAAAGGACAAATTTTGACAAACCTTGAAAGTATATAAATTCGAGGGTTATAAATGTCAACAAGGGTAAATATACTGTATAGTAACCCTAATTAATGCTTGAACCTTCAAACGAATAAATCATAGATCGTACAGAAGCGAAACGCGAAAGAAAGTGAGAGATTACAAGCTACAGGGGTTAACCGTGTCAACATGTTTAATTATACCTCTGAGTGACCCTTTGACGTTCCCAAGGCTTTGTAATGGTATTATACACTCACTAAAATATAATATATAAATTTCGCGAAGTTTCGTTATGAAACAAGAAAGTTACGATCGAATTCGTAGGAGAAGGGTTAAAAGCGTCAATAATGAAAGTTAAGGCTTTCTGAATAATTAATAAACTAACCGGGGACTTAACAACGCGGGTAAATAACACGAGGTCCCTAGTTGTAATTAACCGAGGGCCAAACCGCAAAGTTACCCCTTCAAACCCGAAAGGTCAGGTAGATCATTACGAAAGATTTCGTTATTAATTACCCGATTCTGTCATCATTGCAAAAGATTTAAAAGTTCTGAAAATATAACCTCTCGCGGCCCGCGTGAGGTTTTGGCTTAAGTTGAGGCGGGCCGCGAGCCTCCTCTTTTACTCGCCTGATTTTTGAATCTCAGGCGGCCCGCGTAAAAGTAGCATGGATTCTCCATGCGGGCCGCGTGGGACGCCCAGATGCAGAAACTTTGTATCTTCTTGCCTTTTGAGCATTATGAACGATCAAACACCAATAAATGAGGCATGGGCACCCTATACTTGACCCATAGCTCTAAGGGACACATGCCCATCATCCATGATCAGCTGTAGGCTGTTGTGTGATGATCTTGAGTGCATTGTTTCACTATAAATAGGCTAGTTTGGTTCATAACATTCACACAACTCAAACACTCCTATCTGATCATTCTAAGAAGCTCTCTAGCATTCTCTTCTGCTCTCTAAGCAAGATACAACTTCTGTAAGTCGTTCACACCCATTTTGGTCATATATTTCCATAGTTTTAGCTTATAAACTCAACCGTCGTAACTAACGGTTGTCATAGCGATAAATCACAAATGGTCCAGTGAATTGTCGGATCAAAAGTAGTTTTGAGTTGGTATTTATGTGGGTAATAAACCCCTAAAAGGGTTCCCTCTGATCACCACTCTAACTATGTCAAATATCGAGTCAAACGCGCACTTAAAAAGTCAACAGAAAGTCATTTTGCCGTTTGCTACATAATCTGTAATGTATACGTTATGAAACCTGTTTTGATGTTCATAAAACATGATATTAAGCATATAGACTTGTTTGCGCTCGTTTGAATCGACCATTTGCTATATTGAACCGGTTCGGAGACGAATGTCGCAAAAGTTTGACTTTTGCTTTGACTTCAGTTCTGACCCGTTTTAGTGAGGTATAGATATGCCTTAGGACTCTCTTAGGACCGGGTTACATAATGGTATAACCCTCTGTGACCGGTTCAAGAGTTATCCGAGTCTTTTGCGCATTTCCGTTAATCGCCTAAAAAGTTGACCGTAACGCCATTTTGAAAATAAAACGAGTATTTCGGACACGTGAACGGACCAGAACCTTGCTTATTAAATTATAAGCATGTCCTTAAAATTTCACGTCAATCCGAGGTCTAGAATGAGAGTTATGCTAAATAGCGCGGTTAAAATAAACTTTTGTAATAAAAGGCGCAATTAGCATAACACCTATCTAAACCAAGATTTCGTCACCAAAACTTTTACCCACTATTATAAAATAATATTTTGGGAATTTTAGAGATTTTTAATAATTTTTACCTTGCTCATAACCTGCGGTTATGGCTACGGTTCGGTAAATACCGAATATGCCCTTTTTGGCCAAAACATGAGTTCTACAAGGTCTTTTGACCCGATTCCAGTTGCTACTGATTTTAAATAATAAATAAAGTATTTTAGACTTTATAAACTGTTTGGGAAACTCAGATTTCCTGTAGAACTCGAAAAGCCCTTTTAAAGTCTTTAAAATGACCGAAAAGCCCCTACGGGGCGTAATATTAACTTAAAACTCGTGACGGGCATCACGGAAGGTATCCTACTGATACCACAACCTCTTTAAGGCATATTGACTCAGGAAATAAGCGTAAGACTCTCATGGTTAACCGTTTCGCCTATTGCGCGCACGGTTCGGCTTATGAAACTAGTTTTCATAAATTAGCCGATACGGGTCAAATTATATTATTTGGACCCCAAAATCCAGAGTGTGAACCTTAGACCTATATAAAACAAGTCTCTGAACTTGTTGGGTCAGAATCACACTCCATTCACGGTTTTCGCCTTTTCGCGCGATTAAACCGTATTCACATATCGGAACCAACCGGTCTAGGCTACGGCCATTATAAAGACTCGTTAGGATTCTAAGAGGTTAATTAAAACCTTCGTTCCAGATTAGGAGCCCAGTAAAAGCTATCGGTGATTTAATCAAACTAAGGAATAATACTTGCAAAGGTAAATACTTTAACTTATTTCCCCTATATGGGCTTGGGTTACGGTATATTAATACCGCTTGATTGAGCATTATATTTTACCATCGCTTAGGTGGTTAATTAAATAATATGATCGGCTCATTTAAACAGTTTTGTTTCTTAAAAGCCTTTGGGGGGTTTAATGACCGTTGTCCCGGATATCCTTGGCATCATTTTACGAAATGGCCACGACCATCGGCATCCCGGTGTAGGCGTACACCCGGTATATATTGTCGACATTAAATTAAAAGACGTAGCCGTTGGTTTTTATACTACGATTTTACGCAATGTGGTGTGTCTATAAATCTTTAACCCGGCACGACCCGGGCTACTGAACGCATAAAAGAACATGTAAAACGTTCACAAGATTTTTAATAATTTTCCCAAGTTATAAAAGAGTTTGTGCCTTGTGCATTCAAATCAATTTTAATAAACATTTTCAAATGTGTCAGTTGAATGTATTTACCAGTGTAAACTGACGTATTTTCCCCAAAAAGATTAAGTGCAGGTACTATACGAAATTGGCTGGTATAAGCTTCCTAAGCATCACGAATAGTCTCGCAAACTCGATGCCGTATCTGAATGAACAATATTTATTTATTTTGATCCGCTGTGGATACATTCGACTTCTGTAATACATTTGATATTACAACCAGAGGTTGAAGTATATATTATCTTTAAAGCTTCCGCTGTGCATTTATATAATTGTGTGGTTTGACTATATTGTTGCCAACATCGTCACGGAAATCCCCCACCGGGCCCACCGGTGAGACACGTGGAAATCGGGGTGTGACAAGGGATAGATCTAAGCGACTTCTTGGGCTAAGTCAAAGTACATACATAGACAAAATGATGGCACGCTTTAAGATGGAAAACTCCAAGAAAGGAGGTGTTCCTATGACTAAAGGGACTGTGTTGAACAAATCGCAATCTCCTTCAACGGACATTGAAATTAAGCGAATGGAAGCAGTTCCATATGCTTCAGCGATTGGTTCTATCATGTATGCTATGTTATGTACTAGACTTGACATCTCGCATGCTTTAATCATGACTAGTCGTTATCGGCAAACTCCTGGCATTGCCCATTGGACTGCTGTTAAGAACATTCTGAAGTATCTGAGAAGAACTAAAGATATGTTCTTAGTATTTGGAGGAGTGGAAGAAGAGCTCACTGTAAGATGTTACACTGATGCTAGTTTTAAAGTTCCACTACATACGGGAAATTGTGGAACGTGGAGACATCGTGATAAGTAAAGTGGACACAGATCAAAACCTAGCAGACCCGTTTACTAAGCCCATGACTCAGGATAAGCATGATCAGCACATGGGTGCTATCGGGCTTAGATTAGCTAGCAGTATGTTTTGATTTAGTATTTGGATGTACGAACTTTTAATAGTTGTACTTTTGAATTCATTGTTGATTTACCAGTTAAATGCAATTCTGAATCTTATAACTGTGTTCGATTTTAATACGTTTAATACATGAATCTTTCATTCTAAACTATCCGTAGTCGGTTAGACTCGTGGGAACGATTCTGAATTAAGACTATTCTGACTTTGGACTCAAGGAGTTGACTTCCAAATTCACAGACCTTATTGAGAATGACGTTGGATGTAACTCGCATCAAATCATCTTCATGGATCTTAGTCATAAGATGCTTTGATATTGGTATACTCATTTAGTATCCTTTGACCTGAGATACATATTAGAACTTCCGTTTACCAAGGATTATTCTTTGATTACTGTCAACCGCTGTCGCGTAACTGCCAGTCATAAAGGCTTTAATTGGGAATAGTTCTGAAGTTCAGTGGGAGTTGTATGTAGTCGATAAGGGATTCTGTACTCTTACATGATATGTAACAGTTAGACATTGTGGCGCCCTCGTTGATTCAAACTGGTGAAGTGTAAGGCCTTACCCAAACTTACTGTGTGTTTGTTTGGACCACTTTGACTCTTGATCGAGAACAATAATAATTGAACACCATATGAGAATGAACTTAATCCATGTCTCATTGATTCAATTTATGTCTTTTACAGAAAGGATGAATGACGACAATTACCATAAGTCTATTGTCTTGCAATAGTAAGTTGTTACTAATAGCAAGGTGTTTTGGTTAATGACTTTAAAGTGTCATACCTTGTTGGGGGCAGCCATGTGCAGCTAGAGCACCGCTGACTGTCTGCGTTGAGCTTTTTATCGAAGGCCATCCAAGTGGGAGATTGTTGGATTTATATGTACGGGTTCGATAAATCATTGCTGCTGACCGAGCTATGACCCGTAAGAGTTACACCTTGGGCAACGAACATTAAATCCACTTAACTCGATTAACTGGTGATCATGAATGATTAACAGAATGAAATATATATAATTATCTAGAATAATTATATATCCATGAGAAACGGAATTTATTATTTATACTGGTTATAAATAATATAACGTTTAATTACTTATTTAATTAAACTTTGTTTTTCGGGCTTCGTACCACGTCTGGGCTTGGACTTATTATATTTGGCTTCGGGGCCTAAGAGATAATTAGGGTTATTAGTTAACCTAAATATATACATTACTTTATATATTTGATCTCTACTTATTTTCCTTTGGTATGTGCTTCTGCCGAAAAAAAAAGAAGGGAATTTTACCCTTTTGTTATTTGTGAGACAATCACAATACAAAAGCCTGTCGCCACCTCTAAAAAGGTGCCATTCACCTAATTCCTTTTTGTGACGTCTAATAGTCAAGTCAAGATTGCCGCACTGCCGCGAGCTGTTACTCGCGCCATCTGTGTTCGTGTTCTAGCATCCGTTCATTGTACCTCGGTGTCTCACACGGTTATTATTAACCAAAAGGGTATAACTTTTCTCATCGGTAGTTTAATTATTTCATGTATCGTATTTGCATGTTTGTAACCATGATCCTATTCGGTTCACTTTTGGTGTTAATTATTTATATTTATTCCGCTGCGTATTTATTAATTATATATTTAGTTAACAAAATATGTCAAACCTGTTTTGATAAAAAGTAAAATTGACACAACTGATTCCCAACAGAATTTGACCATCCAATGCCCATATCTTGTGCTGCTGGAAACACTAGACTTTTTGTTAACGAGAAGTTAACCAAAAAAAGTTTAGAACTTCTTGCTGGCAAAGGTCTACAAATAACAAAAGATAGATCTTATGTCACTGACGTTTCTTGGGATGTTGTGGATGAAGACACAGGATAAGAGCTAGATGAAGGCCTTGCCAGTAAATTTCACTAAATATTGTATATATTTATTTCACTTTCATATCGTGTGTGCGCTCGGATGTGTTTTATCCCAAAAGCCAATGCGTGATGCACGCGCATCATGTATGTGAAGCATTCGTTATTAAAAAAAATACTAGAAAATATTTATGGCTGATCATCATCTGGTTTCTAATTTGTAACCGGCCAAGGTATCAGGTGTTGTATGTTCTAAAGAATGTGTTCTCCGAATCCCTACAAATCCTCTCTTTGACCCATTTTCCCTTGTCCATTGCCCATGCCTTCTCCCTAGCTTGTTTTGACCATTTTGTCTTATTTCCTTTTCTTATGTATGCCTATATATAGATAGGTGGTATGTAGCTTTTTAATTATCATTTTTCAATAGTTCTTTTACCATAATAAAATTGTTGTGGTATTAGAGCAAACACACGATCCTACATAAAACAACCCCGCCACCCCTCAAAAAAAACTTTGGTGACAAAATGATACCGCTAAAGAGGAAGAAACGTCGGTCATTAACATGGCAGGTAGCATCAACCATGAAGGTAAATGGGTTGGAAGTAAGTGGGTTGTTGATTCGGGTGCCACCAAAAACATTACTTGTAACGACTCTATGCTCGAGAATAAAACAAAGAAAAACTATGAAGCACCGGTTGTCATACCAAACGGTGATGCCATAGCCGTAAGAGGAAGAGGAGAATTCACATTACCCAATGGCATGAAAATAAAGGATGTTCTCCATGTTCCCGAATTCAAATGCAATCTCCTATCTGTTAGTAAATTGACACGGGACCTTAAATGTGCTATAACCTTTTTTCCAGATTTTTTTTTATCATGCAGGATTTGAGTACAAGGACGTTGATCGGAGTGGGTGATTACGAGAACGGTATATACAAGATGGGGATGATGGGAGAACAAAGAAGGGTGATGGCTACCACGGTTGATACATGGCACAATAGATTGGGTCATGCTTCGAATTCTAAACTTACTCATGTTGATTTTCTTAAAATCGCCCATTTGAACCAAATGTTTTTTTGTGATTCTTGTGTTAAGGCTAAGTTTGCAAGATTACCGTTTCCTATCAGCACTACTAAAACCAATGCTTGCTTTGATCTAATACATCGTGATGTATGGGGGAAGTATCGCACACCTTCTCTTTCACGAGCAAGCTATTTTTTGACAATCGTAGACGATTTTAGTAGAGCTGTGTGGGTCTTCTTGCTAAAACACAAGTATGAGGCAAGCACTTGTTTCATCTTCCATAAGATGATACAAGTGCAATTTGAAAATAATATAAAAAGAATCCAGTGTTACAATGGGGGAGAGTTCACATCCACTCACATGCTCAATTTTTATGCAAAGGAAGGAATTGTCTTAGAAACAACTTGTCCACACACACCTCAACAAAATGGCATGGTGGAATGGTAACATCTACACCTTTTGGAGATGGCTCGGGCCTTAAGATTCGAGTCCAACTTACCAACAAGGTTTTGGGGCGAATGCATTCTTACCGCCACATACATCATAAACCGGTTACCATAGGAGGTTATTGGTAACAAGACTCCTTACGAGATTCTATACAATCAAAAACCCGGTTACGAACATATGCGAGTTTTCGGTTGTCTAGCATACTATAAGAGCACCGAAACACTTGGTGACAAATTTGTTGAAAGAGGCAAACCGGGTATTTTTGTGGGGTATCCACCGGGCACAAAAGGGTATAAAATTTTTTCGGCCAAACAAAACAAAATAATTATTTCAAGAGATGTCAAATTTGTTGAAAACATTTTGCCTTTCAAGAATGCCACTCTTGAAGAAGAAGAAATCTTTATACCCCCAAAATGGTGGGATAGTGAACCTGTGAAACAACAAAGGGAACCTAATATTGAACTAGATCCACCTGGGCCCCTTTTAGACCCAGAAACTGGGCCATCTTTACAACCGCAAAAGACCGATGAAATCGATCCCACAAGCCCAACTGATCAATACACCCAAGCCCACTAATCCCACCGAGGAACAACACAACCCCAATCCTATGGGCCAAGTTGGTACGACCCATGATCAAAGTGTCAATCTAGAAGGCTTGCATGAAGCTTTCGAAACCGTTGAACCACAAAGAGAAAAAAGAAGCAGGTCACGTCCCAAGCATCTCGATGACTATGAAGTCCGTCCCCCCCATCCATTGACCATGAGCAATCCACCTCCAATCAAGAGTCCTCAACGGTACATCCTCTTGCACATTTCATTTCCTATGATAAGTTTACTAACAATCATAAAGCTTTTTTGGCGGCCATAACTTCCAATCATGAGCCAAAATGTTTTAGCCAAGCGGTGAAGGATCCAAAATGGGTCGAGGCCATGAAGAAAGAGGTTTAAGCACTCGAAGAAAATGGAACATGGGTCCTCGAAGAGCTTCCCGAAGGAAAGCGCGCCATCGACTCGAAGTGGGTTTACAAGATAAAATACAAACCCAATGGAGAAATTGAAAGGTACAAAGCGCGTCTCGTGGCAAAAGGCTTCACCCAAACAGAAGGCATTGATTTTCATGAAACTTTTGCACTAGTAGCCAAACTAGTCACGGTCTGAACCTTGTTAGCCGTAGCAGTCAAAAAGGGATGGCACATTCATCAACTTTACGTCAACAACGCCTTCTTACATGGAGATCTTCATGAAGACGTATACATGAAAACCCCACAAGGCTTTGTGAGACAAAACGACCAACGTGTTTGTAAGCTCAAGAAGTCGTTTTATGGTCTTAAACAAGCATCGAGGAATTGGTATCAAAAGTTTACCAAGTCCTTACTTGAAATCGGTTTTCGACAAACGGGGGTGGACCATTCCTTGTTCCTATTGAAGACAGACGAAGTATTCATGGCTGCACTCATTTATGTTGACGATGTCATACTAGTTGGGAATAATATGGAAGAAATGCAAAACGTCAAGACCTTCCTAGACAAACGATTTAGCATCAAAGATCTAGGAGTATTGAAGTTCTTCTTGGGTATCGAGGTAGCTCGCACCAAAGAAGGCCTTGTGCTTAGCCAACACAAGTACATCTTAGATATCTTGGAGGGTACGGGAATGACTGGTTGTCGTCTGAGTCAGTTCCCAATGGAATAAAATTTGAAATTGGATAAATGTGATAAAGAAGCTCAAGTCGATGCAAACCAATACCAACGATTAATTGGAAGACTCCTTTACCTTCAGGCTACTAGACCCGATGTTGCATATGTCGTCAATATTTTGAGTTAATTCGTTGGTGACCCAAGAGTTAGTCATTTAGAGGCTGCCAATCGAGTCCTTCGCTACCTCAAAGGCACTCCTGGACAAGGGATTCATCTACCAAAGTATGGCGGTACCAACCACATCACTTACTGTGACTCGGATTGGCTTGGTTGTCCTTTCACACGGAGGTTACGAACTGGGTACTTACTTCTCTTGGGAGGCGCTTTTATATCCTGGAAATCAAAGAAACAATCGGTGGTTTCTCGATCTTCAGCCGAAGCTGAATACCGGGCCATGGCGGCCGTGGTTAGTGAGATTATATGGATGAGATGGCTTTTAAAGGAACTTGATATCCCTCAAGAAGGACCGACACAATTGTTTTGTGACAATCAAGCAGCCAGGCACATTGCAAACAACCCCGTGTTTCATGAACGCACCAAACATGTTGAAATGGATTGTTTCTTTTGTCTGTGAACGTGTCGAGTTAAAAGAGATTCAAACCATGAAAATAGATACAACAATGCAGCTTGCCGATCTCCTCACTAAACCGTTGGGTACCAACCGCTTCCGCACTTTACTTGGCAAGTTGGGCATTACGGATCTCCACGCTCCAACTTGAGGGGGGAGTAAAGAACATTACATATTTTAATAGATGGAAATGTGCTAATTTACATGTGGTCTCCCAATCCCTACAAATCCTCTCTTTGACCCATTTTCCCTTGTCCATTGCCCATGCCTTCTCCCTGGCTTTTTTTGACCATTTTGTCTTATTTCTTTTTCTTATGTATGCCTATATATAGATAGGTGGTATGTACCTTTTTAATTATCATTTTTCAATAGTTCTTTTACCATAATAAAATTGTTATGTTCCAATGAATCTTTTTCCTTACCATGTGAAAAAAATAAGCCTACTTGACGTTTAGGTGGGGTGGGGGTTCAACTCGTTTGCACATTAATCATTTTGGGCTAAGTTATATTGCTAATAGGTCAAATGGGTAAAACTAAAAAGTACCGTAAAAAGGAAATTGGTTAAACCAGTTAAAGGTTGCCCATGACACAATCAAGGGTTCTTAACATCTTCATTAGCAAAAGTTGAAAAATTATTCCAACAGCAGATATTGTAATCATATCTTATATATGAATTATCTATGAGATTGAAAGAACACTAGAGAGTTTTGGAAGGCTGACCCAATTTGATAAGTAGAATAGAAGATTGTGCACATAACTTCATTGTGTGGATAGATACATTCTTAATATGAAAAAAATTAACAAATGTTGCAGTATATAAAACTTACATTATCATTTATCCCTTTTGAGGTTTATCAAGTCGGCCATTTGATGTTTTCATCCGATTGCTGGTGAATCTTCATAATTATTATAGAATGTATAAAAAACCATGTGTTATTGCGTCTTTTGATTTATGGATTCTTGATCATCCTGGATGAAAGTAATATGTGGTCTTAATTTGTAAGCCCCCCGCCCGCATCGCGACGGGTGCTTCCATCTAGTTTTGTTATAAAGACCAAATTTATAAAAAAAGAAGCAAATCGGAGTTTAATCATCCAAACTATAATTGACAGAGGTCGATCGGAGATGACTAATCTCCCAATAGACTTGTTGATTGGGTTAGGTTCCAAAAATTAGATAAATAACAAGAGACATTTTACTACCAAATTTTTTCTCTAACATTCAATAAAAACAGAGGCCTTATATTTGTTGGTAAATCAGAACTGTAAACAGTCAAAATAACGACACAGATCTGGGGCAATTTTCTGGGTTTTTTTTTCACTAAACTTCAAATCAACGATTACAAGAGGAATTGAAAAATTACTGAATAGAAAATACTTGAAGGGAAAAACTTAAAAAACAATTACTCCTACAAATGCATAAATAACAGAAAGTTGAAAACTCCCACGTTGCATGACTTCCACGTATGACCTGTTCCTCCATGATCTCCTGAATAAACATGTGCAGAAAATGACTTCCACGTTTCACCTTTTTACTTGGTCAAAGCTGACCAAGGCACATTAATTAACATTCTCCCCTTTAATGTTCACTTGTGTCACCAAGATCTTCCATGCCTAGCAGTGCTCGCATCTCACTGAATTTGATTCGTGGTAATGCCTTTGTCATAATGTCCGCTTTCTGCATATTTCCACTCACATGCTGAACACTAATCTGCCCTCTTTCTATGCATTCCCTAATGAAGTGATACTTGGTATCAATGTGCTTAGACCTCCCGTGAAACACGGGATTTTTCATTAGGGGGATTGCGGACTCATTGTCAACCAACAGCTTCACACTTTGACCTTTCAACCCTATGAGTTCAGCCAGTAAACTTTTTAACCAGAGTGCTTGACACCACTCACATGCTGAACACTAATTTGCCCTCTTTCTATGCATTCCCTAATGAAGTGATACTTGGTATCAATGTGCTTAGACCTCCCGTGAAACACGAGATTTTTCATTAGGGCGATTGCGGACTCATTGTCAACCAACAGCTTCACACTTTGACCTTTCAACCCTATGAGTTCAGCCAGTAAACTTTTTAACCAGAGTGCTTGACACGCAGCGGATGTTGCAGCCATGAATTCGGCTTCACAAGAGGACAACGCCACTGTTTTCTGTTTTTGAGATGACCAAGTAATCAGGTTTCCAGAATAATAAAAAGCCATACCTGTTGTTGCCTTTCCGTCCACGGCATTGCATCTATGACCACTGTCACTAAACCCAATCAACTCGCCATCCCCATCTTTCCGGTACCTTAACCCGTAATCTAGTGATCCCTTCACGTACCTGAGAACTTGCTTCATAGCTATCAAATGGCTTTCTTTTGGACACACCATAAATCTCCTAAGTACTCCAACCGTGTACCCAAGATCCGGACGGGTGTGAAGTAGATACCGTAAGCTACCAATAATACGTCTATAGCTTGTGGCATCAACCGGTTTTTGATGCGTGTGTAGTGTAATATATTTTAGATGTATATTTTAAGCCCTTTTTACACTTTTAGCCAAGTTTTAAATTTATAAAACACGATATTCACTAACACTAAACACACATATGGGCAAGTGCACCCATCGTGGACGTAGGATAGTGTTGGTAAGATACCGAGGTCGTCCAAGGACACAAGAGCTTTTAATACCGGTTTATCCTCAACGTCTAACCAAATCAAAATGTTAGAAAAGATTTTTAAACTAAGAAAAATAAAACTAACTAAATGCTGAAAAATAAAAATAAAAGTAAAAACAGATAGACAAGATGAATCACTTGGATCCGACTCGTGTATTAGTATAACCTTTGATTATTTTCGCACTTTTGCACTTGTTTAAGAGATTACCTTAGCTATTGTAGTAGGTGTCACACCCCCAAAATCCACCATGCGGAGTACCACCGCTTGGAGGCGTGACGTGACCAGGATCGAGCCACCAATCATATTGAACAACGTATTTAAGTAAATAAAACCAACCACAATACAATTGGTGACCAAAAGCCAGTTAACCAAGTTTTAATTTAAACAGCGGAAGCATGTAACATATAACAGTCCGTACACCACAACGACTCCTTCCTCGTGCAAGCTCCAAGCATTTAACGACCTGTAAGGCATGTAACAACGAGTCAACAACAAAGTTGAGTAAATTCACAGTTGGTTGTTTAGTTATAGCATTTGTTTCGTAAATTATCTGTTCGTTTTGAAAACCATGTATCGTATGAGTTTGCATCGCGGTCTTTCTGACATGTTTGCGAAGATTAGTGGGGGTTTCCCATGTGTTACTAGACCACGCGTATCGACTGCTACGAAAATATAAGAGGTGCCCTAAGTCAATGTCTATCAGCATTGACCCTTTGCCCATAGTCCATTAGTACACGCCCGTCCGACTGGCACGGTGTGAGGTTTGTTAAACCTAATAGCGCTATTAACTAATGACCCGCTCGCCATAGGCCTCGGCGATTAAGTCGATAAATGAGGGACTTAAATTGATAGAGTTGATGGTCTTATGATCGTGTACGTAGGTTTTACGTACGTGCCCTTCAATCCGAGGACAGTAAAAAGTAGTTTAATAGTAATGATAGTACAAGTAGTTAATCAATCCCATTCCCAAACCCCTAGGAATCCCATGCCATAGAAAGAGTGTGAACTCACCTCGGTTTGCTCGGTTAGATTCTCAATATAGCTAACAGTCAAGGTCGGTCAATCACGTCCTAGTATGATTTACCAGTTAGTCATTTAGTGGCTTTCAAATAGAACACAAAGTTCCTACACGTATCTATCACATAACATGCATCACTTTAACGGTTTATGCCCTCTAAGTTTCCCATACATTCCCCACTCAAAATCAAACATACGATAATGCACATAACATATATAACATGTTAGATCATTCACGGATAGCATACCCGACATTTAGACACGCAAGTCACAACTTATCTCAATTCAGCATTTATATTCAAAACCGGCTGTTTTCGGACATTTAAATAAAATAGTTAAATTATTCCAAAAATTCCCAAATTTTTACAGAATGTCTTAAACGTTCGAAATTTAATTGTGTAAAAATACCGGGGCCCGGTTCACTACCAATATTTAATAAAAATTCATCTTCCGGACTGAACTCAGATTTATGTATTTCTGACCACAGTCCACGGAACAATTTATTAAAAATTCATCGAGTGTCCGATTTACGAAATTCCAGTGGGGTAATTACACATGCATCGGTTGTCATCTACTGTACAAATTTCATGGTCCGATTCTACACAGAATACAAGTTACAACAGAAAATACAATGCTCATTTATTGCTGTAAAAAACTCAGCCTAAGCTGCTGTTACGAATCGGTTCTTTAAAAATAGTAAACGAAGTCCAAAAATTACGATTCCGGTGCCATTAGAACCGTATTTCATAATGAAATATTTTAGATTCAAAATATCGGTTTTTCGTTGAGTTTATGACCTGTTTACAGCCAACTGAAGTTGGCTGTAAAGTATGGACAGATTGCTGTTTTTGGTCTCTAGCTTACTAGTTTGTGTTCGGTTGATCCCGTTAATTATATTTAGTGATCGTAACAATATCCCACATCAATATCAACAAGTAAATCAGCAAATACTCAGTACATATCAAAACAACTTCATACTAACACAAGTACATCATGTTTCATCTTCTTGGTTAAACCCTTTTTAGTGTTCTTGTGAAATAAACATCATTCTACAAATATTAGCCATAAAAGTAAGATAATCAAGGGTTAAACGAGAGCTTACTACTAGCTTATAGCTAGGGTAGAATCTAGTGAAAAGATGATGAGAAGAGATGATGAAGAAGCAAGAAGCAAAGCTCATCTTGAAGTTCTACAAGCTCAAGCATCTTTGATTCACCTTCAAGCACCTAAATGAAACTTGAAAATGGAAGAGATGGTTGTGAAATGGTGGTGGTGATGGGCGGTTATGTTGAACCGTGATGTACTGCAAAGTACATATGTTTATAGTGTATATTTCGGTCAATTTTCAGTCGTTTAGAGTCTAGTTTAGGTTAGAACTGCGATACTGCTGACGTTAAGCTTTGATTTCAGGTCCCGTAGCTCAAAGTGTTGAAAAACGAGCAAAACCGAGCAGTTTGGAAGAAAATCGGGATTCGTACGAGCAAAACCGAGCAGTTTAGATACTACCTAGATTGGATGATGGTTTAATTTACTTATGGATCTTTTAACGGTTTTTATTGTTTGATTATGGATTGATTTCTGAAAGTAAAGTGTTCTAGATTTTCTGATTTGGTGCGTGTGCGTATTTACTTTTGATTATGGATTGTTTACTGATTCACATAGATTTTAGTGACGGTCTTTATCACATAATAGATCTGTGTTGATTATTTGTATCCTTGCGGGTTCGGGTGATCTTTGGGTAAATCGGCCGATAGCCTTAGAACCAGTAATTAAAATACAATTAGAAGTAAATATTCTGCTTAACTTGTCGCTGAGAGGCTCGAGGTAGTTATTAGGTCGCGGTGCAGTATATAGCTAATTTAGATTTTGAGAGAAGTCGACATTAGTTCCCTAATTGCAGTTGTGTCTAGTAAACCAAATCAGAACCTAGAATTGCCTTAGATTGTCGCGCTGAGAGGTAGATAGTCATATTAGGGCACTTTTAGAATCGTTAGAGGACTGAGAGGAAATCTAACAGTCGGTAATCATAACAGCCTTGTAGGGTTTCCTAGGTTTCTTCCTGAGAAGGGTCGGGAAGTCTTAGCATTGAAACACCTTAAGGTTTAGTATTTTACGATCCCGGCTCCATACAACAATAAAACCGTTAGAAGTCCATTCACAGTTAAACTGGATTCAAGTCTAGGTAGTCCTTAATCTCATCTGAATTAAAACCCTAGTCTTCGTTCGTACTTTAGTTTAATCTCAATTTAATTGCAATTTTAGGATTTTAGTAAAACCCCCCTTAAAACACAATAATTATTAAGTCGTGTCAGTGTCTAGTCTAAATAGAGTCGTTAACTTAATTCATTAGATTCCTTGTGGGTTCGACATCCGGACTTACTTTTCTGTGCTAGAGTCGACCGGTACACTTGCCGGTGAGTAGTTTAGTCAGGTTAAAGAGTCTAGATTTTTATTACTTGAGTCTTAATTTAGGGTAATTTTAGTTTATTTAGTTGAGCTACTTTTTCCACATCAAACCGAGAGAGGGAGAGGAGAGGTGAGGGAGATGGGGTGTGAAGTAAGGTGTGAGATATGAATGAAGACATAAATGATCTTTCAAAGATATGGTCCATACATATAATCTTACATTCTAATATCTTGTTCACTACAACAAGTAAAATCTAAATAAAATATAAGATATAATCTAGGAAGTATGGCGTAGAGATATGGTGGTGATGGTGACCGATTGGCTAGGGGGGGGGGTTAAGTGTAAAATTTCATGGTAAGTTTGTAACTAATAGTTAAATTCTAAGTATATAGTTAGATATGTTAGTTAGTAGATATTCTAGTGGGTGTTATGGTAGACGGGGATCATGACAAGCCAAGAAATAATTAAACAATGTGTTTGGCAAAAATTTGGTGTCCTGGGTAATGTCCGGTTGTTCGGTCGGATACTGTTCCGTTAAGTTGTTAAATTGTTCCATAAGGCGTCTTATACATATATTTTTGTAACACAATTAATATGAAATGATTTGCAAGGATATGCACCATACTCATATTCTTACACCTCCATATTTGTTTAGATCTTTAAGCAAGATATCCAATATAATATTAGATTTGGCTGATTTTTGTAAGATATGAAATGATTTGCAAGGATATGCACCATACTTATATTCTTACACCTCCATATTTTGTTTAGATCTTTAAGCAAGATATCCAATATAATATTAGATTTGGCTGATTTTTGTAAGATATGAAATGATTTGCAAGGATATGCACCATACTTATATTCTTACACCTCCATATTTTGTTTAGATCTTTAAGCAAGATATCCAATATAATATTAGATTGTTTCATATATCTTGGCAACTTTCACAAGCTAAATCAATTAAAATAATAGATCATAATCTAGTTATAAAGATTGTTTCATATATCAGGACCACAATTAATTCCTAACACATAGGAAAATATTCAGGACCATTTAGTCAAGTTTTCTGCACAAGCCAAGTACGTTAACAAACACATGTAAGTATATCACAGTAATCAGAGAGCAGTTAAATGATTCAGCACAGTCATCAAGCACTTTAATTAACACTAATAAATTGTACGGAATACATGTAAATTGAGGGTTGTCACATTCTCCCCTTGTTAAGAAAATTTCGTCCCGAAATTTAGCACGTGGTTACTGAGGAAGCTAGTTAAGTTGCATTGTTTTCCTGATTTTCCTGGGGTGTCACATCATTCCCCCGTTGATTTGGAATTTCGTCCCGAAATTCTGCGGTAGCTTCAGCCTCAGTAGTGGTTGCATTTTTCTTAAACAGCTGGGGATACTTGAGTTTCATTTGGTCTTCTTGTTCCCAGGTATACTCTGAGCCACGACGGGAATTCCAACGAACTCGGACGAGAGGTATTCTGGTGTGCTTGAGAATCTTAACGTCTTGATCCGTAATCTCTACTGGTTCCTCAACGAATCGCAGCTTGTCGTCGATTGTGAGCTCTTTGAGAGGAACTATGAGGGTCTCATCTGACAGACACTTCTTCGGATTCGACACATGGAATACGTTGTGAACTCCACTGAGTTCTTCAGGTAGGTTCAGCCTGTAAGCGACTTTGCCAATTCTCTCAATGATCTCGAACGGTCCGACATAACGCGGGTTGAGCTTGCCCCGTTTGCCAAATCGGACTACACCTTTCCAAGGTGAGACTTTGAGCAGCACTCGATCCCCAACCTGGAACTTGAGTGGTTTTCTTCGCTTATCGGCATAGCTTTTCTGACGGTCACGAGCTGCCGCCATTCGCTGTCGTATCTGAGCAATCTTCTCGGTTGTATCTACTACAAGTTCTGGACCAGTGATTTGACTGTCACCAACTTCTGCCTAACAAAGAGGTGATCGGCACCTTCGTCCATACAATGCCTCAAACGGAGCAGCCTGGATGCTGGTGTGGTAATTGTTGTTGTATGAAAATTCCACTAACGGGAGATGCTTTTCCAAACCGTTACCAAAATCGATTACACATGCCCTGAGCATGTCTTCAAGGGTTTGGATGGTGCGTTCTGATTGCCCATCCGTCTGTGGATGATAAGCGGTGCTCATATCTAATCGTGAGCCAAAAGACTTATGCATAGCTTGCCACAGTTCAGAGGTGAAACGCGTGTCACGATCAGAAATGATGGAGGTTGGCACTCCGTGCCTTGATACCACTTCTTTTAAGTAGATGTCTGCTAGAGTAGAAAACTTATCCGTTTCTTTGATAGGCAGAAAATGTGCAGACTTGGTCAGTCGATCCACGATCACCCAAATGGTATCATTTCCGCGTTGAGATCTGGGCAGGCCAGTAACGAAATCCATGGATATTTGCTCCCATTTCCATTTCGGGATCTCTGGTTGTTGAAGTGGGCCTGATGGTTTCTGGTATTCGACCTTGACTCTAGCACAAGTCAAGCATTTACTGACGTAAGTCGCTATGCTGGCTTTAATACCAGGCCACCAGTATGTAGTCTTTAGATCGTGGTACATCTTATCCGAACCAGGATGTACTGAATAACGAGACTTATGTGCTTCATCCATCACAAGCTCGCGTAAGTCCCCATACAGCGGAACCCAGATGCGTCCGTTAACATAGTAGGCGCCGTTTTCCTTTTGTTCTAGCCGTTGTCTCGATCCTCGTAGGGACTCAGCCCTGATGTTCTCTGCTTTCAATGCTTCAACCTGAGCATCACGAATCTGAGCTGGAAGGTTGGATTGGATGGTAAGCTGTAACGCACGTACACGCCTAGGTATAGTATCCTTCCGGCTGAGAGCATCGACCACAACATTGGCCTTGCCCGGATGATACTTGATCGCGCATTCATAATCATTCAAGAGTTCTACCCATCGGCGTTGTCGCATATTCAATTCCTTTTGCTTGAAGATATGCTCGAGACTCCTGTGATCGGTGTAAATGGTGCACTTGGTACCGTACAGGTAATGTCTCCATATCTTAAGCGCGAAAACAACTGCTCCCAATTCCAAGTCGTGTGTAGTGTAGTTCCTTTCGTGAACCTTAAGTTGACGTGATGCGTAGGTAATGACCTCGTCACGTTGCATCAACACACAACCAAGTCCTTGGATGGAAGCGTCGTAATAAACCACGAAATCGTCCACGCCTTCTGGTAATGAGAGGATAGGTGCGCTACAAAGTCTATCCTTCAAGTGCTGAAACGCAGATTCCTGTGCATCACTCCAATGATAGGTGACACCCTTCTGAGTTAGTGAAGTGAGAGGTTGCGCAATCTTTGAGAAATCTTTGATGAATCTTCGGTAATATCCTACCAAACCCAAGAATTGGCGGATTTCTGTTGGTGTACGGGGTGCAGGCCAGTTCTTGATCGAGTCAACCTTGGATGGATCAACATGAATCCCATCCTTGTTTACCACATGGCCCAGAAAATGGACTTCGCGAAGCCAGAAGTCACATTTCGAAAACTTGGCATACAACTGCTCTTTACGAAGTAGTTCCAGAATAAGCCTCAGGTGTTGCTCGTGTTCCTCCTGACTCTTAGAATAGATCAGGATGTCGGCGATGAAGACTATGACAAATTTATCCAAGTAAGGCTTGCACACTCGGTTCATGAGGTCCAAGACCACTGGTGCATTCGTCAGCCCGAATGGCATAACTAGAAACTCGTAATGGCCGTAACGAGTCCTGAATGCTGTTTTGGAGACGTCCTCCTCTCGGACTCTCAGCTGATGGTAGCCTGACCTTAGGTCAATCTTAGAATAGAAGCTCGACCCTTGCAACTGGTCGAACAAGTCATCAATGCGTGGAAGAGGATAACGATTCTTCACGGTCACCTTGTTGAGTTCGCGGTAGTCAATACACATCCTGAAGGTACCGTCTTTCTTCTTTACGAACAACACTGGAGCTCCCCATGGCGAAGAGCTAGGACGTATAAAACCCTTTTCCAAGAGCTCTTGTAGTTGCGTAGACAGTTCTTCGAGTTCTGATGGAGCAAGTCGATAAGGCACACGAGCTATTGGTGCTGCTCCAGGGGCTAGCTCGATTTGAAACTCGACTTGTCGATGAGGCGGAAGGCCAGGTAATTCCTCAGGAAATACCTCGGGAAAGTCACGTACAATAGGAATGTCTTCAATCTTCTTTTCTTCCGTGGATGCATCAGTAATGAGGGCTAGGATAGCGGTGTGGCCCTTTCGTAAACACTTCTGGGCTTTAAGGAAAGAGATGATGCCTACAACAGCACCACTCTTGTCGCCACGAATCACGAGCGATTCTTTACCAGAACGAGGGATACGGACGATTTTTTTTCCTTGCAAATAATCTCCGCTTGGTGTCGAGATAACCAATCCATTCCAATGACAACGTCGAAACTACCCAGAACGATAGGAATAAGATCGATGGAGAAGGTCTGACCAGCTAGGACGAGGTTACAGCCCTTAACTATGTGTGTGGCTTAGAGACTTTTACCGTTTGCTATTTCTACCGTGTGCTTGGTGTTCAAAAGTGTTGGAGTGCGCTTAAGCATCTGACTAACTAGTATCGGCACTCGAATCAAATAAAACAGTAACAAAGGAATCCTCCAGAAGAAACTTACTCGTCACAACGTTGGGATCGTTCCTTGCATCACCCACATGCGAAGGAGGAATAATTCACCTAGATCCACGAACTTAGATGAGTTTTCGATTTATCAAGTCGGTAAGCAATCAAGTTCGTAGGAGTTTCCTTAGGTCGTGTGAATGAATTTAAAAATACGTTTGTGTAATCGTGACGTTCCAAAGAAAGGACGCGAAAACGCATTCGAGAGAGTATAATCACATCATCACGCTCAAGGTTTCAATAGGTGATCACCAATGATAGAAATTCGAGCCTTCCAAACCCTCTAATCTAGAGTGAGTTCGCATTAGTATCTGGCGTCACTTTGATAAAGGAATGATGGTTCTGTGTAAGTCAATAGTAGAAATTAGGCATTGCATTAAGCATAGGTCAGTACAAAGGCTAGCGAAAAGATTTCACATAAGTACGATAAACCATCGTAGGATCAAAGTGCGACTCTTGTAGTGTAAGGGGGGAAAGGGGTGAGGTAAATGTGTAGTTCGTCGTGTCCGTATATAGGTTGAGTAATCCGTATCGCCATCCTCGAATGTCCCGAAGACTATTCCATCATTAGGAGGCATCCTCTTGCTAAGTTGGGTATACGAGGGTGTAGATCAAAATAAGATATCAATTAGCTACCCAACAAGGTAATGAGGGGGGGGGGGGTAATCTTGTGATCGGTAGAAATCGTGGTGTGGTTGTTAGCGTTTTGTTATATCGGTTGCGGATCGAAGGAACGGGAGGTTGGGCATGTTGTCCTCCTGCAGGAACAGCTGCGAGTGCCTTAGCAACTCGTTCGTTGATCAAAGCCGTCAACTGGGCTTGAGTGAGGTTGATACGTCCTCCGCGTCCGCTCATGATCTTCATAATGAAGCAACGTAAGTGAGGAAGTGTCACGAAAGTGCGTACGTGTGGGACGACAGGAGAGAGTAAGCACACAAGGTTCAAATAGCAATTATCACGTTAACTAATGCACAGTGAGAACTATCTAACCGACAATATAGCATATATCAAACCACTTATGGTGTCGAGTCTTGCACGTGGAGCGAAGCGTCGTTGTGGATCGTTGAGCACTGTACAGGTTATAGTCTGGTTTTATCGAAAAGCTTTTCCTTTTTTAAAACCAAGTTCACTATAACCAATGGCTCTGATACCAATCTGTCACACCCCCAAAATCCACCATGCGGAGTACCACCGCTTGGAGGCGTGACGTGACCCGGATCGAGCCACCAATCATATTGAACAACGTATTTAAGTAAATAAAACCAACCACAATACAATTGGTGACCAAAAGCCAGTTAACCAAGTTTTAATTTAAACAGCGGAAGCATGTAACATATAACAGTCCGTACACCACAACGACTCCTTCCTCGTGCAAGCTCCAAGCATTTAACGACCTGTAAGGCATGTAACAACGAGTCAACAACAAAGTTGAGTGAATTCACAGTTGGTTGTTTAGTTATAGCATTTGTTTCGTAAATTATCTGTTCGTTTTGAAAACCATGTATCGTATGAGTTTGCATCGCGGTCTTTCTGACATGTTTGCGAAGATTAGTGGGGGTTTCCCATGTGTTACTAGACCACGCGTATCGACTGCTACGAAAATATAAGAGGTGCCCTTAGTCAATGTCTATCAGCATTGACCCTTTGCCGATAGTCCATTAGTACACGCCCGTCCGACTGGCATGGTGTGAGGTTTGTTAAACCTAATAGCGCTATTAACTAATGACCCGCTCGCCATAGGCCTCGGCGATTAAGTCGATAAATGAGGGACTTAAAGTGATAGAGTTGATGGTCTTATGATCGTGTACGTAGGTTTTACGTACGTGCCCTTCAATCCGAGGACAGTAAAAAGTAGTTTAATAGTAATGATAGTACAAGTAGTTAATCAATCCCATTCCCAAACCCCTAGGAATCCCATGCCTTAGAAAGAGTGTGAACTCACCTCGGTTTGCTCGGTTAGATTCTCAATATAGCTAACAGTCAAGGTCGGTCAATCACGTCCTAGTATGATTTACCAGTTAGTCATTTAGTGGCTTTCAAATAGAACACAAAGTTCCTACACGTATCTATCACATAACATGCATCACTTTAACGGTTTATGCCCTCTAAGTTTCCCATCCATTCCCCACTCAAAATCAAACATACGATAATGCACATAACATATATAACATGTTAGATCATTCACGGATAGCATACCCGACATTTAGACACGCAAGTCACAACTTATCTCAATTCAACATTTATATTCAAAACCGGCTGTTTTCGGACATTTAAATAAAATAGTTAAATTATTCCAAAAATTCCCAAATTTTTACAGAATGTCTTAAACGTTCGAAATTTAATTGTGTAAAAATACCGAGGCCCGGTTCACTACCAATATTTTATAAAAATTCATCTTCCGGACTGAACTCAGATTTATGTATTTCTGACCACAGTCCACGGAACAATTTATTAAAAATTCATCGAGTGTCCGATTTACGAAATTCCAGTGGGGTAATTACACATGCATCGGTTGTCATCTACTGTACAAATTTCATGGTCCGATTCTACACAGAATACAAGTTACAACAGAAAATACAATGCTCATTTATTGCTGTAAAAAACTCAGCCTAAGCTGCTGTTACGAATCGGTTCTTTAAAAATAGTAAACGAAGTCCAAAAATTACGATTCCGGTGCCATTAGAACCGTATTTCATAATGAAATATTTTAGATTCAAAATATCGGTTTTTCGTTGAGTTTATGACCTGTTTACAGCCAACTGAAGTTGGCTGTAAAGTATGGACAGATTGCTGTTTTTGGTCTCTAGCTTACTAGTTTGTGTTCGGTTGATCCCGTTAATTATATTTAGTGATCGTAACAATATCCCACATCAATATCAACAAGTAAATCAGCAAATACTCAGTACATATCAAAACAACTTCATACTAACACAAGTACATCATGTTTCATCTTCTTGGTTAAACCCTTTTTAGTGTTCTTGTGAAATAAACATCATTCTACAAATATTAGCCATAAAAGTAAGATAATCAAGGGTTAAACGAGAGCTTACTACTAGCTTATAGCTAGGGTAGAATCTAGTGAAAAGATGATGAGAAGAGATGATGAAGAAGCAAGAAGCAAAGCTCATCTTGAAGTTCTACAAGCTCAAGCATCTTTGATTCACCTTCAAGCACCTAAATGAAACTTGAAAATGGAAGAGATGGTTGTGAAATGGTGGTGGTGATGGGCGGTTATGTTGAACCGTGATGTACTGCAAAGTACATATGTTTATAGTGTATATTTCGGTCAATTTTCAGTCGTTTAGAGTCTAGTTTAGGTTAGAACTGCGATACTGCTGACGTTAAGCTTTGATTTCAGGTCCCGTAGCTCAAAGTGTTGAAAAACGAGCAAAACCGAGCAGTTTGGAAGAAAATCGGGATTCGTACGCGCGTCGGGAAGAGCCGGAAGCTGATAAGAATAAAAAAATAAAAAAATATACAATGGAGGCGCCGCGTGACGCGACCCCCCCTAGGCGTCACGCGAGGGGTGTGAAATCCGGAGGAAATTAGGGTTTTTGTTGGATTGAAGGAAAAGAAACCGGAGACAACTCTGAATACGAATCAAGAAACCCTAGGACGAATTTCGGAGGTGATTTTGAGCATTCTGGAGTATTTTGCCGAACGGGAATCATCCGGTTGAAGCTTGGATCGTGAGAGTGAAGATCTTTCGGGTTTTATCTCCCGGTGTTCCTTATTTTCGCGTTTTCGATACTTTACGATGAATTCTTGTTTTGAACTTGTTTTGTTTGTTTTGAACATTATGTTTCTTGGCTAGACTTTAGATACTACCTAGATTGGATGATGGTTTAATTTACTTATGGATCTTTTAACGGTTTTTATTGTTTGATTATGGATTGATTTCTGAAAGTAAAGTGTTCTAGATTTTCTGATTTGGTGCGTGTGCGTATTTACTTTTGATTGTGGATTGTTTACTGATTCACATAGATTTTAGTGACGGTCTTTATCACATAATAGATCTGTGTTGATTATTTGTATCCTTGCGGGTTCGGGTGATCTTTGGGTAAATCGGCCGATAGCCTTAGAACCAGTAATTAAAATACAATTAGAAGTAAATATTCTGCTTAACTTGTCGCTGAGAGGCTCGAGGTAGTTATTAGGTCGCGGTGCAGTATATAGCTAATTTAGATTTTGAGAGAAGTCGACATTAGTTCCCTAATTGCAGTTGTGTCTAGTAAACCAAATCAGAACCTAGAATTGCCTTAGATTGTCGCGCTGAGAGGTAGATAGTCATATTAGGGCACTTTTAGAATCGTTAGAGGACTTAGAGGAAATCTAACAGTCGGTAATCATAACAGCCTTGTAGGGTTTCCTAGGTTTCTTCCTGAGAAGGGTCGGGAAGTCTTAGCATTGAAACACCTTAAGGTTTAGTATTTTACGATCCCGGCTCCATACAACAATAAAACCGTTAGAAGTCCATTCACAGTTAAACTGGATTCAAGTCTAGGTAGTCCTTAATCTCATCTGAATTAAAACCCTAGTCTTCGTTCGTACTTTAGTTTAATCTCAATTTAATTGCAATTTTAGGATTTTAGTAAAACCCCCCTTAAAACACAATAATTATTAAGTCGTGTCAGTGTCTAGTCTAAATAGAGTCGTTAACGTAATTCATTAGAGTCCTTGTGGGTTCGACATCCGGACTTACTTTTCTGTGCCAGAGTCGACCGGTACACTTGCCGGTGAGTAGTTTAGTCAGGTTAAAGAGTCTAGATTTTTATTACTTGAGTCTTAATTTAGGGTAATTTTAGTTTATTTAGTTGAGCTACTTTTTCCACATCAAGTTTTTGGCGCCGTTGCCGGGGACTCTTGGCAATTGCGTTAACTGCTTTGTTTGGATTTCAACTGATATCGTTACGTGCTTTTTGTGTTTTTGTGAGTCGTAGGAGTCCAAGTACTTTTAGTGTCTTGGTTTTATTGGAGTTGACTTACTTGTTTTATTCTTGGTTTTGCAGTTCATGCCCCACACGCGTTCGCAGGGACCAGTGAAGCCACCAATTGACAAGTCTTCCTTCGCCACACCAATCCCTCAGGTTCGAAAACCCCCAACTTCATCTTCAGCCCTTTCTGACTCTACACTTCCATCTAAACTACCGAACTACGACTTCACCCCGAAGTCATCACCCCATAATTCCCCTCCCCCTCCCGTCACCCTAGTCCACCACCAGTTCAACAAATGGCCGAAAACCAAACTGTCCACCAGCGTTCCACCGCGGGTTTTACCGCAAACTCACCCATCACCCTCCCTGAAATCACCAATGATAAGTCTTGGCAAATTCCTTCATACATCATGACTGCCATTAACAACTCTTGTCAGTTTCACGGTCGTGATGATGAAGACGCGCCAGCACATATCAACCGTCTCACCCGTCTATGTAGCACCTTCGGCATCGAAGATGTGAATCTTGATGCCCGCTATCTCCAAGTCTTCCCCTTTTCGCTTGCTGGCCGCGCAGCCACCTGGCTTGATTCGCAGCCGGCAGGTACTTACACCACTTGGGCTGGACTTAGAGATGCCTTCCTTGCTAAGTATTTCCCACCTGCGAAGGCCTCCCGCCTTCGAGATCAGATCCATTCCTTCAGAATGGAGCCTGACGAACCTTATCACTTAGCATGGGAGAGGTTTCAAACATTGCTCTCGCGTTGTTCCCAACATGGACTGTCGGATTGGGCCTTAGTAGAAAAATTTTATAATGGTCTTACCCCTGAGTGCAAGGCCCGATTCGACACATCCGCAGGAGGCCACCTAACGGGAAAGAAAACTGTGGCTGACTGCAACGACCTCTTTGAGAGCTTCGCTCATGCTGATATAGATCATAATGCTACCGGCAGGAATTCCAATCCTGTGATTACCTCCTCATCTTCTCGAGGAGTGAATCAAGTCGTTTCAGACTCAAAGGTAATATCTCAGCTTGACTATATCACCAAAGAGTTGCTAGAAATTAAGAAGAAGGTAGATAGATGCGAGGTTTGTAGAGGGGGACATGACACCATAGATTGCCCAACCATCACCCTAATTGGCGTGCTAATAATTATCGCTCCTCAGGTAACCCCCCTGGTTTTCCGTCAGGTCAATACCAAAGTAGGGGGCCAGGTTTTTATTCTAGTGGGGGGTCGGGTCAAACAGGTCAATTTGCTAGTTGAGGTTCAGGGGGGCAGTTCAGAGGTAAGGGGTCAAACCAAGAGGTTCAACCTAAGAGTGAGGGGTCGGGTGGTAGTTTGTCTAGGATAGAGGACCTTCTTTCCCAATTATTGATTAAGGATCAGGCTACCCAACGTACCTTAGAGGACCATGCTACGCTCCTAAAGAATAATCATTCAAGCTTCTTAGACCTTCAAAGGCAAGTTGTGGATATTGCACGCCAGTTGCAAGAACGACCTCCCGGTCAATTTTTGGGCAATACAAGGCCCAACCCATCTGGCTCTTTGAAGGCAATTTCGACCCGTAGTGGTAGGACCTTAGGAGAGATAGTGAGACCCGAGAGTGTTGAGATAGAAGAGGAAGAACCCGTAGATGAAGAGATTGAAATGGAGGCGCCCGGTAAAGTGCAACCTAGGTTAATCCCAGCAAGTACCGCACACACCGGGGCGCCTTCGAGTGAGAAGAGTGTAGGAAAGAAACCCGTTCAAGTCGTTCCTTCACCGAATGTTGATATTTCCCGTGCTCCGTTTCCTTCCCGCCTTAAAAATCAAACCTATTCCAAAGAGTACGGGAAATTTTTAGAGATCTTTAAGCAGCTTAGGATCAACCTTCCGTTCATAGAAGCTCTCCAATCCATGCCCAAATATGCAAAATTCTTAAAAGACCTTCTAAAACGTAAGGATAGGTTAGGAGAGGTTTCTAACATCCCCCTTAGTGGAGGATGTTCCGCCGTAGTGTTGAACAAGGTTCCGGAAAAATTGACGGATCCGGGCCTTTTTACCATCCCGTGCTTGTTTGGGAGTGATACCGAGTGTAGGGCCCTAGCCGACCTAGGAGCGAGTATAAACCTAATGCCATATTCTTTGTATGAGAGGTTAGGTCTAGGAGAGTTGTCACCTACACGCATGTCTTTGTCGCTAGCCGATAGGTCCGTTAAGTATCCACGAGGCATTATTGAAAACCTTCTAGTCAAAGTGGATAAGTTCGTCTTCCCCGTAGACTTTGTCGTTCTTGATATGGAAGCCGACGAAAAGGTTCCCATCATTCTAGGACGCCCATTCTTGTGTACCGCCAAGGCCATCATCGATGTCTTCGACGGGAAAATCACACTTCAAGTCGGCGAGGAGAGGGTGACTTTCGAGATAGCACGCTCCATGGAACACCCTAGTGGTTCCGACGATCTTAGTAGTCCTTGTCATTCGGTCTATTTCATAGATTCTTTCTTATCTTGTGTTGACCATTGCTTTGACTATATTAGTGGAGCCGACCTAGTCGAGAGTAGGATAGAGGAGGTAGTTGAGAAGGTAGAGGAGATTGTTAGTGAGAGTGAAGAGGTAGACGAGGACGAGTGGGTCCCCGAAGTGCTAGAATTGAGTGAAATTAAGAGTGAGAGTGAAAGTACTCCTATAGAGAAACCCGCCCCTTTAGAACTCAAAGTCCTCCCATCCCACTTAGAGTATGCCTTCTTAGGTGAGGGTTCCGAGTATCCCGTCATTATTTCGTCTAAGTTAGAGGAGGGAGAGAAGGGTAGGTTATTAGAGGTGTTGAGAGTGAATAGGGAAGCCATTGCATGGCGTCTTTCGGATATCAAGGGCATAAGCCCCGCCTATTGTACCCATCGGATACTCATGGAAGATGACTATAAGCCGGTGGTGCAACCTCAAAGGCGCCTAAATCCGAACATGCAAGAGGTTGTTAAGAAAGAAGTGCTTAAGTTGTTAGATGCCGGGGTGATTTACCCCATTTCCAATTCACCATGGGTTAGCCCGACCCAAGTCGTCCCAAAGAAGGGTGGGATGACGGTGATCATGAACGAAAAGAATGAGTTAATCCCTTCCCGTACCGTTACCGGATGGCGTGTGTGCATAGAGTACCGGAAGTTAAACGACGCCACCCGGAAAGACCACTTCCCCTTACCATTCATTGACCAAATGTTGGAGCGTCTAGCGGGTCAACAATTTTATTGTTTTCTCGATGGATTTTCGGGTTATTTTCAGATCCCCATTGCCCTGGAGGATCAAGATAAAACGACGTTCACATGCCCTTACGACACTTATGCGTATCGCCGCATGCCTTTCGGGTTATGCAACGCTCCGGCTACTTTCCAAAGATGCATGGTTGCTATATTCCAAGACATGCTTGAGACTTCCATGGAGGTTTTCCTGGATGACTTCTCGGTTTATGGCACCACTTTCGACCAATGTCTTTCTAATCTCGATAGGATGCTTAAGAGGTGCATAGAGACAAATCTTATGTTGAATTGGGAGAAGTGTCACTTTATGGTGACGGAGGGGATAGTGTTAGGACACAAGGTGTCGAGAGAGGGCATAGAGGTGGATAGGGCCAAGATAGATACCATAAGTAGATTGCCTCCACCTACTAGTGTTAAGTCCGTTAGGAGCTTTTTGGGTCATGCGGGCTTTTATAGGCGTTTTATAAAGGATTTTTTCCAAAATCACACGCCCGATGACTAGGCTTTTAGAGAAGGATGTACCTTTTGTCTTCGACGAGGAGTGCATCAAGGCGTTCGACTTCTTGAAAGAAAAACTTGTTAGTGCCCCGATACTTGTTTCGCCCAATTGGAGTGTCCCTTTCGAGCTCATGTGTGACGCAAGAGATTATGCTGTAGGTGCGGTCCTAGGTCAAAGAGTCGATAAACATTTTCATCCGATCTACTACGCGAGCAAAACTCTCAACGATGCTCAAGAGAACTATACCACGACGGAAAAGGAACTCTTAGCCGTAGTGTTTGCGTTTGATAAGTTTCGCTCATATCTCGT
Organism: Helianthus annuus; assembly: GCF_002127325.2. NCBI lineage: Eukaryota > Viridiplantae > Streptophyta > Magnoliopsida > Asterales > Asteraceae > Helianthus > Helianthus annuus. Next base: position 15,642,629 of record NC_035435.2, read on the forward strand.
GCTTTCTAAAACCACCGTGTTCACCGACCATTCCACTTTGCGCTTTCTTTTCCAAAAGAAAGATGCAAAGCCACGTCTTATTAGATGGATCCTTTTGCTCTCCGAATTTGACATAGAAATTAAGGATAAAAAGGGAGCGGAAAACGTGGCCGCCGACCACTTGTCACGATTAGAGGATCCAAAGAGAGAGGAGGTCCGTGAGGATTCCATAGGAGATACCTTTCCCCACGAAACCATAGATTTTGTTAGTGCCGAGGTAGAGGGTTTGCCATGGTTTTCGGATTTGGCAAACTATTTGGCAACCGGAGATCTTGTGAGGGGTATGTCCTACCAACAAAAGAAAAAGCTTCTTAGGGAGGCTAGGAAGTATATTTGGGACGACCCTTACCTCTTTAGGATAGGTGGAGATAGAGTGCTTAGGAGATGCGTTTCAAAGGAGGATGGGTTAGACATCCTTAGACATGTGCACGAGGGTTTAACGGGAGGCCATCACGGGGCGAATGTGACGGCACAAAAGGTATTTGATAGTGGGTTTTATTGGCCAACGGTAGTTAAGGATGCCGTAGAGTTTGTTAGGACTTGTGACCGTTGCCAACGTACCGGCAACATCTCATCCAAGGATGAAATGCCTCAAAATCCCATCCAAGTCTTGGAAATCTTTGACGTATGGGGCATTGACTTCATGGGACCTTTCCCATCCTCTAGTGGGAATAGGTACATCCTCGTGGCCATTGACTACGTTTCAAAGTGGGTCCCTAAAGCTATCATAAGTGACCGTGGCACGCATTTTTGCAATTCCGCCATGGAAAAGGCACTTGCACGCTACGGTGTCACTCATCGTCTTTCTACCGCGTACCACCCGCAAACTAGTGGCCAAGTAGAGAATGCTAACCGAGGGGTGAAGAGAATCTTAGAGAAAACGGTAGGAAAAAGTAGAAAGGATTGGTCGGAAAAGCTCGACGACGCTTTGTGGGCATTCCGTACCGCCTATAAGACACCGTTAGGCACAACACCCTTTATGATCGTGTATGGCAAAGCTTGCCATCTTCCGGTAGAATTAGAGCATAGGGGCGTTGTGGGCATTAAAAACCGTAAACCTTGACCTTACCGAAGCCGCAAGGAGGAGATTCTTCCAGATTCATGAGTTGGAAGCATTGAGGGATGCCGCTTATGAAAGATCATGGAGTATCAAGGAGAAAACTAAGGCATTGCATGATAGGCGGTTGAGAGGTTTGAAAGATTTTAAGGTAGGTGATAAAGTACTTTTGTTCAATTCACGGTTGAAATTGATAGCAGGAAAATTGAAATCGAGGTGGAGTGGCCCGTATGTGGTGAAAGAAGTGTTTCCATACGGCACGGTTGAGCTATACGATGAGGTCGACAAAGGTGTGTGGAAGGTAAACGACCATAGACTGAAACATTACTTGGGAGGTCCTATTGATACTACTGAAGAGGAAGAAATTCCTCTAGAGGACCCACCTACCTTTGCCGAACAGTGAGCGCGAAAAGCTTCGCGTGTAGAGTATGTACCGTTTGTAAATTTCTTAATTTTTCGTAGTTTTTCGTAGTTTTTCGGTTTGTGTTTTGTGTCGTTGAGAATTTTGCAGGTTTCATCATCGCTACGGAACGAAGAAGGCACGAGAAAAGAGGTCCCAGGTAAGTGTTTTAGACATTTAGAAACATTTTTGAGGTTTTTGGTTGGGTTGGGAAAAGTTCTAAAAATTTTCTAAGGCATGGAACTTGAATTTGCACGAAACATTCTGCCAAAAACGGACCCTCGCGCGACGCCTAGCCCTTTCGCGTCACGCGAGGGGTAAAGGGTCAAAAACAATTAAAAAGTGGACCGCCGCGTTACGCGAGGCCCTAGGGCACCCCCTACGCGTCACGCGACGCCTATGTGAACCTTTTCAAAACGTTACAAATGACCCTGTTTGCTGCAGATCTCATTCTTTCCCCTTTCAAAACCCTAAAACGCGAAGTTCACCTAAATCACCATAACTCACTTATTTCTTCACCAAATCACTCCATTTTTCTTCCTAAATCACCACAATCAAGTTCCCCACAATCTTAGCCATCTATTTCACCCGATTTCTCACCCCATTTTCACGATTTTGGGAAAATTCGTGTGCAAAAAAGTTCAAGACTTCATTTTTCTTGTTCAATCCGATTCCGAGGTATGTTTCTTGTAATTTCTCACTAGTAGGTAGCTTTATTGCCTTGTTTTAGTGTCGGGTCAGTCTTGTCTTGGTGTTAGGGTTTGTGTAGGGTCTTAAAGTTAGAATTTTTGCTCCTCTTTGTCATGTTAGTGGTATGTGGGTGCTAATGTTTGGATTTTTACATACAAATCGGGTCTGCGGATGGTTCGGGTTGGTTTGCTTGAGATTGTTGGACACTTATGGGGTATGTTTGGACCACTAGGCATCATGTTTAAGCTTTGCGGGTTTGTTTGGGTATAACTATGGATTTTTGCTAAAAAAAATAAGTTTTTGAACTAATTTTTGCAAATCAAATTAGTTTTCTTAACAGATTTTGTTGCTACCAATGTTATGTCAAGGTTTAAAATGTCCAACTCTCACGTGTTTTCGCCTCAAGTGTGGGGATATTTTGGCACTTATGCTTAATTGAGGACAATTAAAGTGCCGGGAGGAGATAGTGTACATTGAGTCGTAGTTCGTTCGAGTCGTGAGTCTAGAAGTGTTTTTAGGATAGTAGTTTGAGTCTAGTGTCGGGTTTACTTATATGCATGTACAAGTTCACAACTTTTTGCCCGTACTCAATCTCCATTCGGGCGGAATGATGTGTAACTTACACCTTTGTAAACGGTAACCCATTTTTTCGAAATTAGCCGCGAACGAAATGCTATACGGCTATTTCTTTATTGTTTTTCTTTGTCAATTAAAAAAAATTAAAAAAAGAATTAAAAAAAAAATTAAAAATACCAAAAATAGCTCGTGGTACTAATAATCTGCATTGTTTTCTTGTCAAATATTTCTTGTTTTGCAGATCATGTCAGGTGCAGGGTCCTCGTCAAACCCAAGGAAGAGAAGAATCAAGTATCGTGGGAACGATAGGAGAGTGTACGCCAAGATTGACAAGTTGAGTGATCATCCGATGTTAGATTTTGAAGAAGATACTGAAGAAAGGGTTAAGATGAAAAAGTATGTGGTAACCCAAACTTTGGAACATCGGATCATAGATTGGGAATGGTTGGAGAGTATGGGGGCGAGTGAGCGGGTCAATGAGTTGCTAGGACCGAGGTTGCGAATGGCTATGGATGCGTGTGAAGAGACGCAATATACCGAGCTTACTATAGAGTTTCATTGCACATTCCGTCACAAAGAGGGTGCATTTTCTGAAGCTAATGCGGTATCATTTTCGTTGGGGAGAAATTTGTATGAGATGTCTATACCTCAATTTGGAGTGGCATTGGGTTTGTATACGCCGGAAGAAGTGGCGACGGAAGAGTTCGTTAATGGCTTAAGGGGTGTGTTTACTCATGCTAGGCCGAAGAGTTTGGGCCCGGCAGAATTGGGTGAATTTTGGGATTCGATCTCGACACAATTGTTCTCGCACACGAACCTTATCTCATCGGTTCGTGATCCGATTTACAGGTATGTTTTAAAGATGTTAGCGACGACCGTGGTGGCGAGAAAGTCGGGGGAAAACAAGGCAAATTGGCTAGAAATTTTCGCCTTGATGTGTATGGTGGAGAAGCGGAACTGGAACTTGGCTAGTTTTTTCGCGTGGTCATTCAATAGGCCTCGTCAGGGAGGTAAAAGGGCTGCTTTGGATATGGGCCCTTGCATAACTAGGTTGGCAAAGAACATTCGGGCCCTCACAAAGTACAAGCTTGATCAGATGAATGAGGGTATGCCTACAGTTCGTTGGGGGTGTTTTGGACCTTCAGTTGGCAGGTATTCTTACCCACTCGGATCCACCAGAGTGGAACCATGAGGTTGGTGCTCCTCCACCACGACAGCCGGTACCTCGAGAGAGGAGGGCGGTCCCACCACCACAGCCGGTTAGACCGCCAAGACCCGACCCGTTCACTCCCGAGACTGCTTTTGACTACACACAGCAGAGGATCGATCAGATGGAGAGCAGGATGCGGGTTGACCACCAGTGGACCATGCAGAGCCACCACCGACAGGATGATATGCTCAGGTACATGATGTCGGGTATGTCAGTAGGTGCACCGATACCACAGCCCTTTGCAGGACTATTACCTCCACCTGTTTATGGAGACGATCAGCAGACCCCGTATGTTTATGGTCAGTACCCGGGGTATGACCAGTGGGGAGGGCAGAGTGGTCATGCTTACAGTGGTCAGTTCGGTTGGCAGCAGTCTGGCGGTTCAGGTACTCACCAGATGGAGGAGGATTCTGGGGATGATGAGGAGTGATGGAGCGGATGGACTGAAGCAGCATATATCCTTTGATATCTTTATTTTTTATTTATGCTGTTTTGGTAGATTCGATATGGTTGTATTAGCAGACATATTTTTATTTTTATTTTCTGTTTGAACTTGGGATGTTGGAACGTTGAACGTTTGTAGTAGTTGGTTTGGTATGCTATGTTGGTTTTAGGTTGATGATTTGGAGCCACTTTCCGTTCGTGTGAGAGAGAGTTTGGTATTGTTTGCTGAGCACGTTCGGTAGTGGAGGGCCTATGTGGAAACGACTGGCACTTTGACAGTCTCACATACTGAGTTAAGTCGTTTTCCTTCTTCTTGTTGTTGTATTTTTATTTTTATTTTTATTTTTATTTCGTCGTCTAGTTTAGTTAGTTAGTTCGTTATTTATTTCGTAGTTTTAGGTAGTGTCGAGTCGTGTTTTCGTTCTTGCATTAGAGACAATGCAATCTCTAAGTGTGGGGATGAGAATACATGTAAATAATCGAGTCTTAATTATAAAAATCAAAAAAAGAAAATAAATAAAAAATTGAAAAAGAAAAAAAACATTGAAAAATCAGAAAATGTCTTTCGAAATAAAAAGAAGTTTGCAAAATAAAGCGGAAAATGATAGAAAAGAAAATTTTTGCTTGGGTTTGAATAATAATAATATGAGATTTAAATAAACCGAGTTTGCGTCTAGTTTGGGATATGTGGATAGGCTCGGGTTTTGGTTTTAAGTCCCTTTGAGTTAATATACCTTAATTGTCGGTCTGCTAGTGGGTTCTCGCCTGGGAAATATGGGAAACTAAAACCGGCAAAAATAGTATAAGGGATGCCGTTATAAGCTAAGATAGTTAGAGTTTTTTTTTATCTTATCTCGCTGAAAAGAAAAAAAAAATAGAATAAAAGTGAGCTAGAAACTAAATGAAAGTAACACAGGCCTATGTAATCCGAGTTGGGGATAGCAACTCTACAGCCGGAATGCCTCTGGGATGTGTGAAATCGACTTGCCGAATAAAAGTACCGAAACCTATGTAATCTGTGATTGGGGATAGTGACTCTACAGTCGGAATACCGCTGGGTTAGGGAAAGCATCGTCTAGTCTCACGAATGAAAAAAAAAAAAGCAAGCTAGAAAAGAAAAAAAAATGGAAAAAATATAGATTTGATTTCAAACTCTCTTTATCTTGGTATAAAACGGTTGGGAATTGGTCAAATGATCGTTCTTTTAGTCCTATAAGCTTGAGTTGGGAGTAGGTGGACTGTTGATTCTAGTGTGAGACCCTAGGTGGATTGACCGCACTTAAATTAAATTCACATGATAAGGGTTTGGGATTGGATTTGGGTTTAAAGTGGATAAAGTATATTCGCAATCGCAGCTAACGCAAGCCTTGGTTTTAATTAATTATACCTATAATTTTCGACCCAAGTGAATATTTATCTCTGATTATGTTGCATAATTCTTTTTCGGGGACGAAAAAAGAGTAAGTGTGGGGATGTTTGATGTACTGCAAAGTACATATGTTTATAGTGTATATTTCGGTCAATTTTCAGTCGTTTAGAGTCTAGTTTAGGTTAGAACTGCGATACTGCTGACGTTAAGCTTTGATTTCAGGTCCCGTAGCTCAAAGTGTTGAAAAACGAGCAAAACCGAGCAGTTTGGAAGAAAATCGGGATTCGTACGCGCGTCGGGAAGAGCCGGAAGCTGATAAGAATAAAAAATTAAAAAATATACAATGGAGGCGCCGCGTGACGCGACCCCCCCTAGGCGTCACGCGAGGGGTGTGAAATCCGGAGGAAATTAGGGTTTTTGTTGGATTGATGGAAAAGAAACTGGAGACAACTCTGAATACGAATCAAGAAACCCTAGGACGAATTTCGGAGGTGATTTTGAGCATTCTGGAGTATTTTGCCGAACGGGAATCATCCGGTTGAAGCTTGGATCGTGAGAGTGAAGATCTTTCGGGTTTTATCTCCCGGTGTTCCTTATTTTCGCGTTTTCGATACTTTATGATGAATTCTTGTTTTGAACTTGTTTTGTTTGTTTTGAACATTATGTTTCTTGGCTAGACTTTAGATACTACCTAGATTGGATGATGGTTTAATTTACTTATGGATCTTTTAACGGTTTTTATTGTTTGATTATGGATTGATTTCTGAAAGTAAAGTGTTCTAGATTTTCTGATTTGGTGCGTGTGCGTATTTACTTTTGATTATGGATTGTTTACTGATTCACATAGATTTTAGTGACGGTCTTTATCACATAATAGATCTGTGTTGATTATTTGTATCCTTGCGGGTTCGGGTGATCTTTGGGTAAATCGGCCGATAGCCTTAGAACCAGTAATTAAAATACAATTAGAAGTAAATATTCTGCTTAACTTGTCGCTGAGAGGCTCGAGGTAGTTATTAGGTCGCGGTGCAGTATATAGCTAATTTAGATTTTGAGAGAAGTCGACATTAGTTCCCTAATTGCAGTTGTGTCTAGTAAACCAAATCAGAACCTAGAATTGCCTTAGATTGTCGCGCTGAGAGGTAGATAGTCATATTAGGGCACTTTTAGAATCGTTAGAGGACTGAGAGGAAATCTAACAGTCGGTAATCATAACAGCCTTGTAGGGTTTCCTAGGTTTCTTCCTGAGAAGGGTCGGGAAGTCTTAGCATTGAAACACCTTAAGGTTTAGTATTTTACGATCCCGGCTCCATACAACAATAAAACCGTTAGAAGTCCATTCACAGTTAAACTGGATTCAAGTCTAGGTAGTCCTTAATCTCATCTGAATTAAAACCCTAGTCTTCGTTCGTACTTTAGTTTAATCTCAATTTAATTGCAATTTTAGGATTTTAGTAAAACCCCCCTTAAAACACAATAATTATTAAGTCGTGTCAGTGTCTAGTCTAAATAGAGTCGTTAACGTAATTCATTAGAGTCCTTGTGGGTTCGACCTCCGGACTTACTTTTCTGTGCTAGAGTCGACCGGTACACTTGCCGGTGAGTAGTTTAGTCAGGTTAAAGAGTCTAGATTTTTATTACTTGAGTCTTAATTTAGGGTAATTTTAGTTTATTTAGTTGAGCTACTTTTTCCACATCAAACCGAGAGAGGGAGAGGAGAGGTGAGGGAGATGGGGTGTGAAGTAAGGTGTGAGATATGAATGAAGACATAAATGATCTTTCAAAGATATGGTCCATACATATAATCTTACATTCTAATATCTTGTTCACTACAACAAGTAAAATCTAAATAAAATATAAGATATAATCTAGGAAGTATGGTGTAGAGATATGGTGGTGATGGTGACCGATTGGCTAGGGGGGGGGGGTTAAGTGTAAAATTTCATGGTAAGTTTGTAACTAATAGTTAAATTCCAAGTATATAGTTAGATATGTTAGTTAGTAGATATTCTAGTGGGTGTTATGGTAGACGGGGATCATGACAAGCCAAGAAATAATTAAACAATGTGTTTGGCAAAAATTTGGTGTCCTGGGTAATGTCCGGTTGTTCGGTCGGATACTGTTCCGTTAAGTTGTTAAATTGTTCCATAAGGCGTCTTATACATATATTTTTGTAACACAATTAATATGAAATGATTTGCAAGGATATGCACCATACTCATATTCTTACACCTCCATATTTGTTTAGATCTTTAAGCAAGATATCCAATATAATATTAGATTTGGCTGATTTTTGTAAGATATGAAATGATTTGCAAGGATATGCACCATACTTATATTCTTACACCTCCATATTTTGTTTAGATCTTTAAGCAAGATATCCAATATAATATTAGATTTGGCTGATTTTTGTAAGATATGAAATGATTTGCAAGGATATGCACCATACTTATATTCTTACACCTCCATATTTTGTTTAGATCTTTAAGCAAGATATCCAATATAATATTAGATTGTTTCATATATCTTGGCAACTTTCACAAGCTAAATCAATTAAAATAATAGATCATAATCTAGTTATAAAGATTGTTTCATATATCAGGACCACAATTAATTCCTAACACATAGGAAAATATTCAGGACCATTTAGTCAAGTTTTCTGCACAAGCCAAGTACGTTAATAAACACATGTAAGTATATCACGGTAATCAGAGAGCAGTTAAATGATTCAGCACAGTCATCAAGCACTTTAATTAACACTAATAAATTGTACGGAATACATGTAAATTGAGGGTTGTCACAGTAGGCCCCTCTTTTGAAGGTGACGTTACCCTCAACCCAGTAGTTTGAGTCAGTAAGGATACAATCCTAAAGGGTCGGATTATTGAAAGATAATGAATTAAGTTATTAATGCAAATTATGGTAGGCCCCTCTTTTGGGGGTGACTTTACCCTCGACTAAGTAGTCTGAGTCAGCAGGGATACAGTCCTAAATAGCCGGGTTATAGTATTAATAGTAGTTAACTTATGAGGGGGTCAAAGAGTTTGGATCCCCGCCATCCAATACCTATGGGCATTGAAGGAGATCCTACTAAATTTGACCCAGGTCCCTTGCAGGACCTCTAAACGCTGAACAAAGGCAAGACCCTTACCAAACCGTTCCCTTAACCCCCGACCAGGTAGCCAACATACCTCCATATAGACCGTGGAGATATGAATGGTGAAAATCTTTTATTTTATATAGACAGTAAAATAATGCCAAGACACCACGGACAAACGATAAGGAAGAATCACCTTCAACATAAGCAACTAGTTATTAAAGTCATTAATACAAAACCAAATAAAAAGTGCAAAAGATTAAAAATAAAAAGTATTATACTAAACACTTGTCTTCACCAAGTGATGTAAGAGACTTAGGAAAACATAGCCTTGATTGTCAAGAACTCTTACGATCAATCTTGGATCCCGAGACGACTCACACACTCTATGATGGACAATGGATGATGGTGGTGGATGATGGTGTTATGGTGGTGGTGGGTGGTGGATGAAGTGTGAGAGAGGTGGTGTGCCAAGGGATGAGTTGCAATGAAACCAAGCACTCCTATTTATAGGCTGAACAGAAGCCTGGGCACGGCCCCGTGTCCGCTGGGCACGGCCCCGTGCCTGTCTGACAGTCTCTCTCTTCATTAATTGTAATTCGCAATTACAATTAATGCGCCTGCAGTACTTTCGCCACGCCCTCGTGTTCGCTGGGCACGGCCCCGTGGTGGGTAATAGAAGCTTCTATAGGTTTGTTTTTTCTGCTGCTTCTTGGGCACGGCCCCGTGCTGGCTGAGCACGGGGCGTGTTCAGTCTTCTGCCTTCTCTGTTTTGCTTGGGAAGATGCTGTCGAGGGGTCGGGCAATCCACTTATGTTCCTTTTCTTGTATTTATGTTAGATTTAGCTGTCTTTTTGCTTCTTTTGTTAATTTGAGCTCATTTAATCCTGAAAATACAAAAGGAAGACAAAAACACTCTTTTTCCAATATTAGTACTTAAAAAGGGTTAGTTTTATGCCTTATTTGATGTAATTTATAGGTTGCATTTTACACACATCAAATACCCCCACACTTGAATTTTTGCTTGTCCTCAAGCAAAATTCTTTAATATGTGGCTTACACTCCCAAATGGAATGGGTAGAAGAGAAGGTTTTGGCTTGTCATAGAGTGTCGGGAATCCAAGATCTTTATTGGGTTTTATTTTTATTTATTTACATTCCTATTCGTTATGATTTATTTAGAACGTTTCATAAGAGGAATTACTTATTTGGGCATAGCATGCCTTTTTAAATTTCCATTTATATACAAGTTCACATACCTCACGGGAGAAATCACTCACACTCGGCCGAAGGTGTATTTTTAGTGAATCACTCGAGAGCGGCATGGAACTTATTCCTACCATAGGCTTGCTAAGCAATCAATCCTCCTCCTTTTTAACTTTTTACCTTTGTAAATATCAAGAGGACTTTTTGGGTAAAGGCTTGGGCTAAAGGTGGGTAGTTGGGTTAGTGGTTAGTAAAAAGGGCGAAAAGCGTAAAAAGCGTCGGTTTTCGTAAAACATTTTGTTTTAGTGACTTTTTATTTTCAATGAAGTATTTCTTCAAACAAGCTTTTTAGGAGCTTTGTTTTTCTAACTTCATTGTAAACTTCTCTCTCTTTTTTTTTTAGTCACACGAAAACCGAGCTTGTTACTAAAATAAAGGAAAAAATTAAAAAGGGTTTTTGGTTGGTAAAAAGGGTTTTGGGTTAAGAAATGAAAAGGTTTAGGCTCAAAGGGGTTAACTAGGGGGAGTTTTTGGGTAGGTGAAAAGAAAAATAAAAATAATGGTTTTGAAAGGAAAAAAGGGTTAGTCCTAATGCCTCCATCATTTACTTACTTGGGTTTAAGTTGGTAAGGACCGGGAATGAATTGTCGTGGCAAGTTCTAGAGTCGTAAGAACCAAGCGGCTATTCACACAAGAAATGAAAAATGAGCATTTAGCGTAAAGATGTATATTTGTATGCTCAATAAAGGCTCAAAACTCACTTTTTGTGGGAATGGGTTTTTTCTATGTGATCAAGTATATATAATCGAATTTTAACTAAGCTTGTCATGCCGTTTCATAATTTTCTTATGTTAGTTCTTTTTATCACGACGTTATCGGTTGTAAATTTGTAAAAATATAACCTTATTAGTCTTAGAATTCCCAACTTAAACTTTAGACAAGTAAAAAAAAATGAAAATTTTTGAAAAAAATTTGGGTGATTAGCGGTTCCAATAGAGTTTTGTGTAAGGCTTGTTATTAGGACTTGCAAAATTCAAGGTTTTAGCATCCCCCCCACACTTAAATTACACATTGTCCTCAATGTGTCCCAAAAATAAATTTTTTAGGTTAATTGAATGTGTAACATGGTGTTAAAAGCAAAAATTTATGTTACTGGCAGTCTGGACACGACCCCGTGTCCGTTGGACACGACCCCGTGGTCAACTGCCAGTAATGAAAACTTACAGAAGGTGGACACGGGGGCGTGTTGGCTAGGCACGGCCCCGTGTCTGGCGAAAATCTGCAGGAAAGTAACCAAACAACAGGTCTGGGAGGTGAGCACGGGGGCGTGTCGGCTGGACACGTCCCCGTGTGGACAGTCTGTAAGCCTGAAAAATAGGTTCTTTCCTCCGGTTTTCCCATCCTGGCTTTATGAGTGCTAATGCTTAGCACTCTAAGCCTTGGTTTGTACCTGTTTCATCACTAAATACCACACCAAGCAATACCAAAATCCTAAATTACCAAAGTTAATTGTTCAAACCATAGAGTAAAAGAAAAATAAAGCAGAAAATAAAAGTAGTTAAGGAAAGTAAATTGTTCAACACTTGGCACGCAGGCCACAAACTGTTTCGATAGATAAAGGGACTTTAACCTGTGGGCTTGCCATCAACCCGGTCCTGCTCCTTCAACCCCCTAATCCATGTCCTCATCGCTGTCATCACCTCCATCCCCATGACCCGCCATATACTCCCGGATGCTGCCGATGTCGTCTTGTATATCGTTGATGTTTCGTTCGATAGCTCCGACCCGGTGGTATGTATTGTTGGCAAGGTTGTAGGTGTTCCTGGTGCACATGAGGTTTTCCTGCAAAAGATCATGTAAACTTTGAAAGTTAGGAAAACCGCCTCCTTGTGAGGAGGATTGACCCGGATCACCATGGGGTTGATACTGGTAGTGGGGAGGTGGTGCGTGAAGAACTAGGGCCTCCTGTGGGTTCCATGCATAGCCTTGCATCCTTTGAAAGCTCACTGACCCGTCTTCCGCCTCATAAAGTAAGTTCATGGCTCGGTAGATGTGATAGTCAACTCGTCCCGACCATGGGCTTCTTTCAAAGGACCTAGGGATGCGCGTGAAGTGCTTGAAGAGGCGGTACACCCACCCTCCAAAGAAGATAGGTGTTGGAGCACGAGCAAGGCGGTTGAGATGCATGTTTCGCAGCAGGAGATAGGGAACATCAAGGGCCCTTCGGTTGTGGATGCAGTGAAGTACTACCAAATCTTTCAACCCCACAACGCCACTACTGTCGTGACGTTGGTTAAGAGAGTAGGTGAGGAGCCTATGAATGTAGCGATAGAGTGGATCCCTCAGCTTAGTACTCTTGGTGCTGCTAGGGTTGTAGATTCCTTCACCGATTTGGGCCCATGCGGCTTGACGTTCATTTTCGTCCAAATCTCGTAATCCCCCGGTATTTTCCTCATTTCCCGATTCCTCTTCAGCGTACAATCCCACTGTTGCCCCGAACTGTGCCATAGAGATTGAGTACCTCGTCCCACCACACCGAAATGCAACCCCTTCATTGTCGAACGGGTCACACCTTGAAGTGAAGGTAAAAGTACTATAGAACTCCATGGTGCATTGATGCACCGACCAAAGCCGCGTGTTTAATGCAACCCCTAGTGGTCCCGTAAGGATGTTGTTGAATCGGTCCAGCTGGTTTACCAAGGTTAACAGGTCCGTGCAAGCTCGTCTGGGGTACTCCTCGGGCCTTGTTTGAAGTAACTCGTATGTTGCCCTAGCATCGAGCTCACTTGCATTAAACCTTGTGAACTTCGACATATGAAAGAATACACCAAAAGTTAGCACGAAACAGTGAGATTTTCAAAAGAAACTGCAAACAGTGAGCTGGACACGGCCCCGTGTTCAGCGGGCACGACCCCGTGTCTAGGCGTCTGTTACTCAAAATCTTCATTTTTCGTCCCGGTCCCGAAAATGTGAAAATTTTTAGCCAAGTAGGAGCGGTTTCCCCGGAAAATGAAACCCCAAGTGCCGTTTTTCCCAAAACAACCCGTTTACCCCTTCAATTTTATCTTTTTCGGTTAAAAAACAAGGGTTTGAGGTTTTTGTGAGAAATCGGGCAAATCTATCAACAATACAAGTGTATTTACTTCCCATTACACTAATCTAAACTAATACTAACAGATTATATCAAAAATTTGAGGTTCGATCCGGATGAACTTGAAGAACCCTAGATTTTTCCCCAAATTTTTGCTGTTTTTACTACATGCAAGTAACTAATCTAACTACTAATGATGATAGAATCATACCTTGATGTTGTTAAACGTGGAGGTAACGTCGAAAATCTGCGGAAAATCGCCTCGAACCAGAGCGTTTTCGGCAAAACGGGTCGTGTGGAATGAGGTAACTGTTATGAAAAGAGGGTTTTATCCCGACAGTTGCGTCGACACGGCCCCGTGTCCAGCGGACACGGCCTCGTGCCGAGCAAAAGTTTTTTTTTTAACATGCTCGTGTGAGTGCCCATTTTTCCGAAAACATGGTTAGAAGACTTACCGGTTTCGATGTATACTTACTTGTTCGTAACATACCGGGTATGATGCGGGTGCTTGTCATTCGTTAACCATTTGAAGTGAGATCTCTTCCTCTTCATCCTTAATGGATCCTCGATAGAGTTTCAGCCGTTGGCCATTGACTTTAAATGGAATCCCATTTCGAGCTTTAATTTCTACTGCACCGTGAGGAAAAACATGGGTGATGGAAAAAGGTCCTGACCACCTAGATTTTAGTTTACCAGGAAATAATCGAAGTTGTGAATTAAACAACAGAACTTGGTCTCCTACTCGAAATTCATTAGGCTTAATATATTTATCGTGTAAAGTTTTCATTCTTTCCTTATAAATTTCGGAGTTAGAGTATGCATAATTCCTTAATTCGTCTAATTCATTCATTTGACAGAATCGATTTTTACCTGCAGTTTCTAAGTCTAAGTTTACGTTTTTTATTGCCCAGTAGGCCCTGTGAGCTATTTCTACTGGCAAGTGACAACTTTTTCCATAGACGAACTTATATGGGGTTGTGCCTATAGTGGTTTTATAAGCAGTTCGAAAAGCCCATAAAGCATCATCTAATTTATCAGCCCATTCCTTTTTATTTAAACCTATGGTTTTTTTCAAGTATTCGTTTTAAACCTCGGTTAGTCACTTCGGCTTGTCCATTTGTTTGAGGGTGATATGCTGTTGAGACCCGGTGATAGACCCCATACCTTGTTAAGATTTTTTCGAGTTGATGATTGCAAAAATGGGTACCCCTATCACTTATCAAAGCTTTTGGTGTTCCAAAACGAGAGAATAATTTTTTCAGAAATTTTACCACTACTCTTCCATCGTTTGTTGGAAGAGCTTCGGCCTCTGCCCATTTAGACAAGTAATCAACCGCCACAAGCATATATTTGTTTCCTTTTGACGGTGGGAAAGGTCCCATGAAATCGAGTCCCCACTCATCAAAAATTTCACAAACGAGAATGCCGTTTTGAGGCATTTCGTTCTTCGAAGAAATATTACCTGATCTTTGGCAAGCATCACATGTCTTTACAAGATCTTGGGCATCTTTGTAAATGGTTGGCCAATAAAATCCTGAATCAAATACCTTTCGTGCGGTACTAGCAGCACCATGATGTCCTCCGTATGGACCTTCATGACAATGACGGAGAATTCTTCGGGCTTCACTACCATGGACACACCTTCGGATGAGTTGGTCGGCACACATTTTAAAAAGATAAAGGTCTTCCCAAAAGTAATGCTTTACATCAGCAAAGAATTTTTTTCTTTAATGATGCGGCCATCCTTTGGTGACTATACCGCTAGCTAAGTAATTAGCATAGTCGGCATACCATGGTTCTTGTCTGCTTTCCATCATTTCCAAGGATTCTATAGGAAATTTTTCGTTGATCTGTTCGTCCCTGGTTGCTTCCAAAGTTGGGTCTTCTAGGCGTGAAAGATGATCTGCAGCAATGTTTTCTGCTCCTCTTTTTGTCTTTGATCTCAATGCCGAATTCTTGGAGGAGTAAAATCCATCTGATCAAACGGGGTTTTGCGTCTTGTTTCTTGAAGAGGTATCGGATAGCTGCATGATCTGTATAGACTACAGTTTTAGAAAGAACAAGGTAAGAACAGAATTTATCAAAAGCAAATACCACAGCTACTAACTCTTTTTCAGTAGTTGTGTAATTTTCTTGTGCATCGTTAAGTGTTTTACTAGCATAATAAATTGGGTGGAAACGCTTTCTTTTCTTTGTCCCAAGACTGCTCAAACAGCAAAGTCACTTGCATCACACATGATTTCGAAAGGAAATTTCCAATCAGGGGCTATCATGATAGGTGCATTGACTAGCATTTCCTTGAGGGTTAGAAATGCTTGATTGCATTCCTTGTCAAAGATGAAAGGTGCATCTTTTTCAAGTAATTTTGTTAGAGGTCTTGAAATTTTTGAAAAGTCCTTGATAAACCTTCTACAAAATCCGGCATGCCCTAGGAAACTTCTGATTGCTCTAACGGAGGATGGTGGAGGTAATCGAGAAATAGTTTCTATTTTTGCTCGATCAACTTCCATTCCTTTGCTTGAGATTTGGTGACCGAGTACTATTCCCTCTGTTACCATGAAATGGCATTTTTCCCAGTTAAGGGCGAGGTTAGTTTCCTCACATCGGGATAGCATTCGTTCAAGGTTATCGAGGCATTGGTCATATGAGTCTCCAAAGATAGAAAAGTCGTCCATGAAGACTTCCATTGTCTTTTCTATCATGTCATGGAAAATGGCCACCATACAACGTTGGAATGTTGCAGGCGCATTACATAGACCGAATCGCATGCGTCGATAGGCGAAAGTTCCGTAGGGGCATGTGAAAGTCGTCTTTTCTTGGTCTTCAGGTGCTATCGGGATTTGAAAGTATCCTGAAAAACCATCCAAGAAACAGTAAAATTTATGACCGGATAGTCGTTCTAACATTTGATCAATGAAGGGCAAAGGAAAGTGGTCTTTCCTTGTTGCTTCATTTAATCGTCTATAGTCTATACAAACTCTCCATCCAGTGACGGTTCTTGTTGGTATTAATTCATTTTTTTCTTTAGTTATTACCGTCATGCCTCCTTTCTTTGGGACTACTTGGACAGGACATACCCATGGACTATCAGAGATAGGATAGATTAGTCCGGCGTCAAGTAACTTGATGACCTCATTTTTAACCACTTCTTGCACATTGGGATTTACTCTTCGTTGTGGTTGTATTACTGTTTTGTAGTCATCATTCATTAAAATTTTGTGCGTGCACATGGAAGGACTTATTCCCTTAATATCTACAAGCTTCCAAGCGATCGCATTTTTGTGTTTTTTAAGAAGATTAACTAATTTTTCTTTTTCTATGTTACTTAATTTAGACGAAATAATTACAGGTAATTTACCATCTTTCTCTAGAAAAGCATATTCCAAACCTTTAGGAAGTTCTTTGAGCTCAATGGGTGGGTCTTTAGGAGACACCTTATTTTGTGGCTCATCTAGATCAAGAACCTTAAAGGTTTGTTCTATGGCGACCTCTTCTTCAACAAAGTGGTCATCTTCTTCAGTGGTATCGGGTGGCTCATCCTCATCTTCAATTAGGGGGTCATTATTGCCAAAAGGATATTTCATTGAACGCTCAAGATCTATGTCCCTTTTGAATGCCCCTAATTGAAGAGGTAGATTGTTAAATTTACGGTTTTTCAAAGCTTCATGAGTTTTTACAAAAGGTTTTCCCAAGGCTAGAGGAGCGTCATCGAGGATGAAAAAATCGGTTGGAATAACCATTTGATTTGCTTGAACCAAGACATCCTCAACTACACAGATTGATTTTTTTACTTTCCGATCGGATAGAAAAATGGGTATTTGAAGTGGAGCAAAATCACTAATACTTAACTTTTCAAAAATGTAGGTAGGCATTATGTTAACACAAAGATCTTTATCAATGGTGATATTACTAATAAATGAATTTTGAAAGAAACATGGAACCGGTGTAATGTTAATTTCAAAAGGATCTTCTTTTATTAGCGAAATTTGATCATTAGTTAACTTAACACTTACCATTTCTTCAATTTTTGTATTAGTGTTTAGCTCTTTTAAAAACTTAGCATAAGGGGTTACTAAACAACGATTTTCAAAAGAAGGTGACAAGAGATTAATTTTTTCTAAATTAGACTCTTGTAATTTAACGTTATCGACCTCACCCCTTTCGTTGTTTAACTCATGTGTCGGTTTTTCACTTATTTGTTCTTCCATTTTTACATTTTCAACTATCTCCCCGTTATTATTATAATTTAATTCTTCTCTTGCGCGAGGTTCTTTCATGCAACGTTCGATAGTTTTAATGTGTTCTAATATCCTATCGGTCACTTCGGTGATAGAGAAAGGATTGGGATCCTCGAAGCTTGAATCCGGTTGTTCGATCCTTGGTTCCTCATAATACCCATATGAAGTAGATGGTTCACACCATTGTTCTTCATTGTAAGTATATGATGGATAAGGGTCGAAATTTTGTTCTTCATAGTACTCATATGAGGTGGGTTGTTCACGCCATGGTTCCTCATAATAAGTGTATGAAGGTGGTGGCTCATATCTAGAGTCCTCAAAGTATGAGTATGAAGGCTCATACCTTGGTTCATCAAAATACGAGTATGAGGGAGGAGGTTCATACCTTTGGTCTTCATAGGATGTGTATGAAGTTGATGGCTCGTACCTGGGCTCCTCATAATAGTTGTAAGAAGTGGATGGTTGAAACAAGTTACAATATTGTACCGAGTGGGGGTTACCACAATTAGTGCAATAGTCTCTCATATAGTCATCCTCCTCATAGGTGTAGTTGTAGCCTCCTGAGTATTGATCCATTAGAATCACTCAACAGACCACAACTAAGTCTCGGGACCAGAAAACAAAAACAAAAATGAAACAGAAGCTGGACACGGCCCCGTGTATAGGATCTGTATCTGGGCGTTTTAATTAAAGTTACTGGTCTCGTTGGACATGGGGGCGTGTTCAGTGAGCACGGCCCCGTGTTCAGTCTCTGTATCTGGGTATCTAACTAAAAATATGCAGCACGGGGGCGTGTTCAGTGAGCACGACCCCGTGTTCAGGCTATTGTAAATGCAAACTAAACTAAAATGCAGAAAAATGTGCGCGCGTTTTGAAAAGGTTTTGAAAAACTGATTAGGCCGTCGATTTTAAGCTTTCTTAAAATCCTTGTGTCCCCGGCAACGGCGCCAAAAACTTGATGCGTGTGTAGTGTAATATATTTTAGATGTATATTTTAAGCCCTTTTGACATTTTAGCCAAGTTTTAAATTTATAAAACACGATATTCACTAACACTAAACACACATATGGGCAAGTGCACCCATCGTGGACGTAGTATAGTGTTGGTAAGATACCGAGGTCGTCCAAGGACACAAGTGCTTTTAATACCGATTTATCCTCAACGTCTAACCAAATCAAAATGTTAGAAAAGATTTTTAAACTAAGAAAAATAAAACTAACTAAATGCTGAAAAATAAAAATAAAAGTAAAAACAGATAGACAAGATGAATCACCTGGATCCGACTCGTGTATTAGTATAACCTTTGATTATTTTCGCACTTTTGCACTTGTTTAAGAGATTATCTTAGTTATTGTAGTAGGCCCCTCTTTTGAAGGTGACGTTACCCTCAACCCAGTAGTTTGAGTCAGCAAGGACACAATCCTAAAGGGTCGGATTATTGAAAGATAATGAATTAAGTTATTAATGCAAATTATGGTAGGCCCCTCTTTTGGAGGTGACGTTACCCTCGACTAAGTAGTCTGAGTCAGCAGGGATACAGTCCTAAATAGCCGGGTTATAGTATTAATAGTAGTTAACTTATGAGGGGGTCAAAGAGTTTGGATCCCCACCATCGAATACCTATGGGCATTGAAGGAGATCCTACTAAATTTGACCCAGGTCCCTTGCAGGACCTCTAAACGCTGAACAAGGGCAAGACCCTTACCAAACTGTTCCCTTAACCCCCGACCAGGTAGCCAACATACCTCCATATAGACCGTGGAGATATGAATGGTGAAAATCTTTTATTTTATATAGATAGTAAAATAATGCCAAGGCACCACGGACAAACGATAACGAAGAATCACCTTCAACATAAGCAACTAGTTATTAAAGTCATTAATACAAAACCAAATAAAAAGTGCAAAAGATTAAAAATAAAAAGTATTATACTAAACACTTGTCTTCACCAAGTGATGTAAGAGACTTAGGAAAACATGGCCTTGATTGTCAAGAACTCTTACGATCAATCTTGGATCCCGAGATGACTCACACACTCTATGATGGACAATGGATGATGGTGGTGGATGATGGTGTTATGGTGGTGGTGGGTGGTGGATGAAGTGTGAGAGAGGTGGTGTGCCAAGGGATGAGTTGCAATGAAACCAAGCACTCCTATTTATAGGCTGAACAGAAGCCTGGGCACGGCCCCGTGTCCGCTGGACACGGCCCCGTGCCTGTCTGACAGTCTCTCTCTTCATTAATTGTAATTCGCAATTACAACTAATGCGCCTGCAGTACTTTCGCCACGCCCCCGTGTTCGCTGGACACGGCCCCGTGGTGGGCAATAGAAGCTTCTATAGATTTGTCTTTTCTTCTGCTTCTTGGGCACGGCCCCGTGCTGGCTGAGCACGGGGCGTGTTCAGTCTTCTGCCTTCTCTGTTTTGCTTGGGAAGATGCTGTCGAGGGGTCGGGCAATCCACTTATGTTCCTTTTCTTGTATTTATGTTAGATTTAGCTGCCTTTTTGCTTCTTTTGTTAATTTGAGCTCATTTAATCCTGAAAATACAAAAGGAAGACAAAAACACTCTTTTTCCAACATTAGTACTTAAAAAGGGTTAGTTTTATGCCTTATTTGATGTAATTTATATGTTGCATTTTACACACATCAGTTTTCCATTTTCATCTTTGGTTAGTTTTAACTTTGGATCCATTGGCCACTGTGATGGGTTGCAATCCAGTAATCCAGCTGATTGCAAAATCTTTTTAGCATACCCACCTTGACAAATAGTTATTTCCCCTTCCTTTTGTTCAACTTTTATACCCAAAAATATGACAATTTACCAAGGTCAACCATATCAAACATTTTGTTCAGCTTTTGTTTGAAGTCACATACCTGTTTATCATCAGACCCAGTCACGATCAGGTCGTCGACATACACACCTACTATCAAACTTGTCTTCGACGCTTGAAGTTTGTAAATGGCTTGTTCCTGTGGACACTTCAGAAAACCAACTCGTTTTAAAGCTTTGTCGAGTCGCTGGTTCCAAGCTCTTGGAGCCTGCCTTAGTCCATATAAGGCTTTGTGCAATTTGTACACCATTCTTTCTTTTCCAGCAATAACAAAACCATCCGGTTGAGAAACGTATACCTCTTCCTGTAGTTCCCCGTTCAAAAATGCTGATTTTACGTCTAGTTGATAAACCGGCCATCCTTCTTTTGCAGCTATGGCCAAGATTAATCGAATCGTTTCTAAACGCACTACCAGTGCAAACACCTCCTCAAAATCGACACCTTTTCGCTGCACATAACCTTTTGCAACGATTCTCGCTTTGTGTTTAGTAATCTTACCATCAGCATCCTTCTTCAATTTGAAGACCCACTTGGACCAATCGCTTTGTGACCTGCTGGAAGGTCAGATAACTCCCATGTTTTGTTCATCTTACTTGATTCAATCTCCTCTTTCATTGCTTCTTGCCATTCTTTATCAACAATTGCTTCTTTGTAAGATGATGGTTCGTCTCCAATTAGTAACTACTCATCAGGTTCCAATTCAATCGGAACCGTTTCATCATAAATTTCATTAATGGAACGATAACCTTGAAAAGGAACATTATCAATATCTGACCCGTTTGGCGAATCACTACTCCCTTGACTTCCAATTGACCCACTTGAAAATGACTGCAATCTTGAAGACTCATGTGATGTTCCTTGTTCGCCATGAACTGTTGTGGGTGTGTGAATTGGTGATGTCGCTGATTCTCCAGGAGGTGAATTAGGGCTTGTTTCAATATTAGGCATGCTATTAACTGAACTGGGCCCTGGTTGAATAATAACTTTTGCATTACCCCATGTTTCACGTGACTTGGGCTGACTTTCTTGGGCTTCATTCCAGGCCCAAGTCCTTGTTTCATCAAAATCACGACCTTTCACTCGTGCGACACAAATTCGGTTCTGACTAGGGCAAAACAAGCGACAGCCTTTACTTTCTGGTTCAACCCCAAGATATACCATCTTTAAGCTTCGATCACTAAGCTTTCCAAGATGAGTTTTAGTCTTTCTCACATGAGTGATACAACCGAAAATTTTTAAATGCCCCAATTTTGGTTTCCTCCCCTTCAATCCTTCGTAGGGTGTCTTATTTTTGAAACCTTTTGTTGATACTCGGTTCAGTAAATAAACTGAGTGTCTTACAGCCTCCCCCCAAAAAGGTTCAGGTACCGACATCGTTTTTAGAAGTGACCGAGTTACCTCCAGAATGGTTCTATTGCGACGTTCTACGACACCATTCTGCTGTGGAGAGTAAGGGACCGTTAGTTGACGTTTAATCCCTTGCTCTTCACAAAATTGGTTAAAAATTTTGAGGTAAACTCACCACCTCGGTCCGTTCGTAACATACAGACCTTTTGAGTTGTTTGTTTTTCAGCTTCTGCTTTGAAAATTTTGAATTTTGACAATGCTTCATCTTTACTTTTTAGCAAGTAAACCCACATAAATCTACAATAGCCGTCAACAAGCAGTAAGAAATACTTGTTACCTCCAATGGTTTGTGGCGTTATTGGCCCGCACAAGTCGGCGTGAACCAATTCAAGTGGTTTGCTTGCTCGCCATTGTGCTTCGAGAGGGAACGATTGTCGGGTTTGTTTGGCGACTAAACAACCTTCGCACACCTGCCTTGGATGTTTAATGCGCGGTACACCTTCCACTAGCTCATCTTGAACCAAACTTCCCAATGTTGTGAAGTTCACATGTCCGAGACGTGCGTGCCAAACCCATTCTTCATCATCTAAATTGGTCAAAAGACAAACAGGCTTGGAAGTGTGCAGTACTATTTTGTACAACCTATTGGTTGAACCTTGTACCTTCATGATCAACTTACCCTCTTCATCCGACATCTTAAGATAATCGCCTCGCATCACAATTTCGTAACCTTCTTTAGTCATTTGACCCAAACTTATGATGTTACTATTGAGGCTGGGAACACCTTGTCTTCATTTAGTAGCACCATGTTTTGAACTTTTTCTCTGTAAACAGTCAACAAAAGTGTATGCTCCTCTTCTTGTGTCAGGTTCACCTCTTCATGTGGTTTCTTCCCTGCTTCACACTCTGAAGCATAATGCCCCAATTGATCACATTTAAAGCACTTAACATGCTTCTTATCTCGCGGCTTTCGAGACCCGTTTTGCATTTCATGGTGTGACCCGGCATTCCATCGACCACCTCTTCCTCGGTGCGACTTCCTGCCCCATGTGTTGTGTCTCCCACCCCGTTTAACATTTGAACCACGTCCACTTCCACCAGACGAATACCCTTTGTGAAACGCCCAACTTTTACTCATTCGTCTAACAACATAAAATTCTTGCGATTTTACGAAAATTTGACATGACCCGTTTGAACTTAGAACTTTTCCTCCTGTTTTTACAATATTCATTTAACCAAACCCTACGACACTTTTCAAATAACAAAGTGGTGGTCATATAAGGTCCACCGATAACATTTTGTACAATCAAAACCAAAAGTTTAGGAACCAAATTTCATGCTAACAAACTAGACACTTACTAATTGACATTAACTACACAAAATGTTAAATTGACCCATTCAAAATAAACAACTTGGACCGGAAGCGCATAAGGTCGGCATTGCGTGTGCGTGTGATCGGTCCGAGTGCGCCACATTTAAACTTGAGATTTACCTATCATTCATAACAACAAAACATTTATTAGTTGTAATACATAACAACTCAAATTCTTTAATTACCTTTCTCTATTCGACCCATTAACATGACATATTTCCTTTCAACATGTTTACTTCCATTCGTAAACGTCCAACCTACTACTTTCCGACTCGTTAGTAATAAGTCACTACATACCATGCACTTCAACACACATACATCAATTAACCCATTATGAACAAGTCAATATATAAACATTTCAAGAACCATTTCACTTATCCTTTCAACCCATTTAGACGGGTCGTTTCGCATTCACTACAACATAACTTCTAACACCTTTCTCGACATAAACTCTTACATCTAACCAATCTTTATCCATAAAGGAATTTGCACGAATCGTATTATCAAATAATATCATTCAATATTATTCGTAAAGCTACTAGTAGAGTAAATAAAGTTCAAAAGAACTTACGAGCAATCTTGAGATACTTGTGCCTTCGAGTGACTTGCGCCTTCTTCCTTCTTCGTGCCTATATGTCATAATCCCATGCTTTAGCTTTCATAAACAATACTTTCACAACCCTTATAATACGCTATGGCGTCTACTATTCACATACCTCATTATCATAAAGAAGTTGCATCAATCTTAACAAGCATTCATGTAAGAACCATAATTAAACTCACTTAGGCATTTCGTCGAACACATTGTGTGCGTATCACTAGTTTAGCACAATGTACAAGCATCCTAAGCACAATTTCCATAGTTCTTCTCATTGATTAACATAAACATCCTACTATTTTGAAATCTACCATTCAAATCATGAGCACATAGTTCTAAATCAATTATTCATAACAATTTCATGAATCAATAATCAAATTAACATACAAAACTTCACAATTGCTAAACATTACTTGACATGCAAGTGGGTTTTGCCCTAATCATGTTCATATTCGAATTTTAGCATCTAATGATCTCTAGAACTTCATAGCAACCAATAATCATACTGAATTTTGAATTACATTCACGAATCATACAAAACCCACATAATCAAACATCATCAAATCACAAAATTTAACTTACTTGAGATCAAGAACACTTAGATAATCAGGATTCTTAGGTCATGCATTCGATTCTTCAATAATCTGGCTTTCAATTGATGGAATCTAGTGATTTAGGGTTTTGTGAGGGAAGGGGTTCCCCCTGGCTTCTCACGATCGCACCTAGGTCCCAGGTTTCTTTCTTTGTTTTTTTTTATCATGTATTATACCAACATTTACACATCTGGTCCCTCATCATTAAATCCCTATTCACTTTAGTACTTTACCTTCTAACTTAACCATCTTTCTTTTACTAACTTTTAATTTTTGACATAATATTATATATTTATATATTTTTTTATTAAACATCACTACACATTATACTTTTAGGTCATATGAGAATTTGGGGTGTTACAAGTCTACCCCCTTTAAAAGAGGTTTCGTCCCCGAAACCTTTCTCATTCCAACTAGACCAATTCTACCATTACTTTTTCATCTATTCATTCACGATGCTTACTACGACCTAGATGCATTCGGGACCTTGGCAAAAAGTTTCTTTTATGCACACATATTTGTACACATTGTCCCTCCGTTCTTAAATTAAGTAAATTACTTTCATAATCGCATATAAGTCAGAATCTGATCCAGAGCTCTTATTAGTGTCGTTTTCACCTTATAATGCTAGTTCCTAGCATACATCATTACTAGCGGTTTGTTCATTGAAATTTATTTCAAGTGTATACTATTGGTTGTACAAGCCTATGTTTACGGCTTGTTTCTATCTTTCTAACTCAGCATAACATATTCATACATTTGCTAACAAAATAATTTGATTTATTTCATTCCACTTAAGTATCATACACGATATAATTCATTATTGTAACCATGAGAAAACCCTATCATCCCATTACTAACATTCTTCTAATTACTTTCTTATTCATATGAGGGCTTAGCATATCATTGCATACTATAAATATTTAATGACTTAGTAGTATTAAAACAAAACTACCCTCTTCCTAATTACTTTTTCATGCTTACTATGAGCATAAAGTAACGTTCTACGGTTACTACTGTTACTTGAACTAATTAAAACTTTTGAGTTTAGCCTCAAATTTAATCCTTCGCAACACTTTATTATTAGCTCTTTGCATGAACTACTTATTATACTAACCTCGACTTTATTGCATAAATCAGTTATCCATGAGCCGAATCGATCCACTTCTTTATATGTACCTTCCGTACCAGAGTTGGTCTTATCCATTCATGAAATATGCTCTCACTCGTGAGCATCCTTCCACTAGCTTTATTACTATCACCTCACTAAGAATTCCTTCATATTTATCTATAAATAAATAGTTAGCCCATAACCCTTCATAATTGCGTCCTACATGGTGTTTGTTCGCCTATTGTCTCTTTCACAATTCTCTCACGTACATGCTAAAATATATCATACATTCCATTTCTTATATACTATCCCTTCATTTTATTGGTCACTTTGCCAACTTTCGCAGTTTGACCTTTCAAGGTCAGCCTAACACCCCTTACTTATTGTGGTTGTATCGAGGTACACGTTCGTACTTTATACTTGCATACTTGCAAGGACTTCATTCACTTCGTTTGACTTTTAGGAAGTCTAACTGTAAATACATTCTTACTTATGTGAATCAGTTATCCTATTCCGACACGTCATTCTCTAGTTGAGCCCTAAGCTCGTATAAAAAAAAATATGATCTTTTATACATACCTGTCGCGGGTCAAATCCCTTGACTCGTTATTCATACTTTGCGACGGTTAATACTTTCCAAACTGTGACAATGCATGCCCATACATTATGCTCACCTATAAGTAACAAACTTGACAAATCGAACATTAAATACCGAGTTCAAATGGCGATCGCCATTTGACCCGTATGACTCATTTGAGTTTTGTTCTTAGTTTTTATTCTTACTTGTTTAATTCATTTACGGATTCGAACTTTTAATTCATTACCTTTCGTTCTTACTGGTTTGATCCGTGCTTGCTTACGGATTCAACCTTTCATTCCTTACATGGTCGAATCCATTTCTCAGATTCAAACATTTTCCTACGTACCTTCCTTTCTTCTGCCGTATCATTTACCATGTCATTTCTTACGAAACTTTTTCATATTAATCTTCTACATTCAACTCTGAGTGTTGGGTCCTAACACTTAATTCCATATCCTATTTCATGTAGCGCGTCTCGACGCGACACTTTACATCCTATTTCTAGTGGTGTTCCCACCCTTCTTTCTTAAGTTTGTCTTACATTCAATCGTAGGCTTATACTTTTCATTCTTATCTTTCTTTCTTTTTTATATTGATCCGTTCCTTTAAGAATCGTTAGACCCCTTTTTGCTAGCTTGACTGGACATAAGTGAGATGATTCTCACGTTTTTCTCGAGCTTCGGTCAATACATGACAATCCCTTAATATACCATTTCCATTCGTTTTTTTTTTTTTTTTCACCGTATTAGGTGTTAATTCACCTACGTTCTCTAACATGTCTTTTACTAATGAGTATTCTACCTTACACGTTGTATTTCTTACATAATACTTCCAGCATTTGTAAGTAATTATTATTCACTGACTTCTACAATATAACCTTTTTAAAGTCAACCACCACCCAATACTTTTTGTATATAAGTATTGTAGTACGGGTTGTTCTTACTTTCATTTCGAACATACTTACAAACGCCTTTAGCTAACATCGGAACTATTATCCTTTCCATACCTTTCATTGACATTACCAAGTTCTCATTTATTTATACGTTCCACTTAATTTCAAATATTCAAACACACATACATCTTCATGTGAATAAATTCGAAGTGATTGTGAATTCACCTTCCGTTAGCGTCCATGTTTGCGCTTACTTTATTACTTCCTCTTAACCCTTTTTGCCATCCATGCTCAAGTAAAATTGACAGTATTCCCATCCTTACATATCATTATGTTCGTAATATCATTAGCTTATGCGAGCATACATACGACTGTTCTCTTTCTTTTTATTCATATGTTAATCGACTTTCGTTAGTAGAATTTCGTGAGATGTTCATTAATAGTTATCTCATTTCGAATTCATACAACTAAACTATCATCAATCATAACACGTAATTCATCTAGGACGTAACACATTAAATCTTTACTTAAACAATTGTGTCTAATGACCATCCCGTGATATCCCTGTACTGTTGACTTTTAGAAAGTCAACTATCTCGTTTACACACTTTAAACTTTTGAACATGTATTCATCTAAATATAGTGGGTCATAATAATAATACCCTACGTATTTCATATTCATATTGTACGACATGTACAATTTATGTGATCCTCTAAACAATACACATATACATTCACATACATGTACTTTCACATGCTAATGCTCCATGATTCTACAATTAACAAATTTCATTCGGAGCAACTATATAACATAATTTCAACATATCATTTACTAATTAGTTCGGGTGATTCACATTTAGCACATATTTGCCTCTTAATCATACTAAAGCAAATCATAAATACACATGAGGTACAAGCCCCTAATGCGTAATTCTATCAAAGCATGCATTCATCCGAATTTTTATACGAATTCCATCTAACTCACATTCTACAAATTATTTTCACCACTAATCTCATCATTTTTTTATATTCATTTATCAACAATTCCGGTTCTTTCATATAACTTTAGTCTATATTTACTTCCTTCATTATTCATTATCATACGTTTCCAACCTCACTTTATACATTCGTCCTTCATTTCATGCCATTCCATATGTTACATTCGACTTTTATAAATTCTTACTTTATCGCCAACGATCTACATAACTTTACATAACTCATTATACCTTCTTATAACTTGACAGGAACATAAAACGGGCATTTCTGAGAAGTATGGGAACTTAAATCGTAATTTACAAGCTTCAATACATCATAGTTCATTAGTCCGTAATCACTTCGTTCGCATTCTTATATTTTAAACTTTACTTGCTTTTTCAGCTTTCATCATTCATTCGTATCATTCGACTCATTACTTTCGATTTTTTTTATGAGCCCATCTATCTTACCCACTAATCGTGGTCATGTAAATCTTACTAGGCCTTATATAGAACCTATAGGAGCACTCATTAGGCTTTTGAGCAACTTAGAAGCTCGAAATACAAAAACAAAACAAATCAAAAACTTTTCAGCGGATTTGATTTCCGCAAGCCGTCGGCGACGGCTTCATGCCCCGTCGGCGACGGCTTCATGCCCCGTCGGCGACGGGCTCTGAAAACTTGCGTCGCCCACAAAAGCCCGTAGACAGCCACTTAAGCCGTCGGCATACATAAGGGCGTCGGCGACGGCATCATAGCCCGTCGGCGACGGCCCTTCCTTTGCTGAATTGCTGAAAATTTTTTTGCCCAGACACAACTGTGTTGATTATCTGAGTACAATGTCACACAGCTGTGTCAGCCTCGCTACACACCCTGATCTCAGCAACAAGCATCAATGGTCCACACAGCTGTGTCACTTAACGACACAACTGTGTGCGACGCCAGATCTGATATAACTCAATGTTTAACTCCCATTATTACTATTTCACATGCTTACTTAAATATTTATCATAACACACTATACATACTTATATTAAACAAAAACTTAAAGTCTTACCTCATTGGCGACCTCGGAGCGAACACACACCCCTTCTTGAGCTTTCGGTTTGAGTCCGAGCACCCTATCCCGTGCTCGAATCCCTCAAACCTCGGCTCTGATACCAATCTGAAACGCCCAACTTTTACTCATTCGTCTAACAACATAAAATTCTTGCGATTTTACGAAAATTTGACATGACCCGTTTGAACTTAGAACTTTTCCTCCTGTTTTTACAATATTCATTTAACCAAACCCTACGACACTTTTCAAATAACAAAGTGGTGGTCATATAAGGTCCACCGATAACATTTTGTACAATCAAAACCAAAAGTTTAGGAACCAAATTTCATGCTAACAAACTAGACACTTACTAATTGACATTAACTACACAAAATGTTAAATTGACCCATTCAAAATAAACAACTTGGACCGGAAGCGCATAAGGTCGGCATTGCGAGTGCGTGTGATCGGTCGAGTGCGCCACATTTAAACTTGAGATTTACCTATCATTCATAACAACAAAACATTTATTAGTCGTAATACATAACAACTCAAATTCTTTAATTACCTTTCTCTATTCGACCCATTAACATGACATATTTCCTTTCAACATGTTTACTTCCATTCGCAAACGTCCAACCTACTACTTTCCGACTCGTTAGTAATAAGTCACTACATACCATGCACTTCAACACACATACATCAATTAACCCATTATGAACAAGTCAATATATAAACATTTCAAGAACCATTTCACTTATCCTTTCAACCCATTTAGACGGGTCGTTTCACATTCACTACAACATAACTTCTAACACCTTTCTTATAACAACCCTAACATAAACCGACACCCTCATAAATTTTCCGACACCCTAATATAGCTTGAATTGTCTTAATATGTCTTTATATGCACCCCGTATATGAAAACCGAGCCCAAAATAGATTATATATATATATATAATAAATTAAAAACACTAAAAATTTAAACTGAGGCGGGCCGCATAGGACCTCAACTCAACTTAACGGGGGCCGCCTTAAGGTGTAACCGGACTCCGCTGAATTCTTTAGTTGACGCGGGCCGCATAAGAGATTCCATTAGTTAACGCGGGCCGCGTGTGTCTCAAATGGTGGCGCAGCCCGGTGATGACACGTGTCATCATCGTGGCAGACCTATACGCTGACCCAGCCAAGCTATGCGATGACCCAGCGTTGACGCGGGCCGCGTAAGCTTGGCCTGTTCTTTACGCGGGCCGCGTGGAGACCCAATTATAGCCCTATAAATAGAAGGCAACGGGGCTTCAGTCCGATCGTTCACTTTCTTTCTTTCTTTCTAAATTTCTGTAGTGGCGTTATTATACCCGGGCATTATACCCCCTAATTAGTGAGGTTCTGCTACGATGTAAGTGTTATAACCCCTGGAGACGTATTAGATACTCTGCCCGATTGATCTAGGGTTCCGTAACGGCTGTCGTGGTTCTGCCCGACATAGTCGTTGGAATACCGTCTCGGGGAGGATATTACTAATGTTAAAATGGGTTATTATACTAACACACGTGCATTTGTGTAAATTATAGATATTCACCAGGAAACCCTAAAGAATAACCTAAGACAGCAAAGTGAGTAATCCTCTTTTTGTTAAATGTTTTTACAAAACCTTACATACTTTTCCATGCGAATAACAGTTATTGAGTATTTGTAAGAATACAATTATCATGGGTATGTGATGTAGTGCGTGGTACGATAAATGAAGATCAAACACGTTGATTCTGCGAATACCCGTGTAGTTCTTCCCCAACCCCAAAATTCAACCCAAAGGGCACGGAATTTGAAGTGAAAAATCAGTTTTCTCAAAATTCAAGTCTGCACTTTTCATTATCTTTAGCAACATATAAATAGAGACTGAAATTCGAAAATGGGCCTAAAACACACTTGGGCCAAAAACTAGAACAAAACAAAAGTCCAAAAAACCCACTAAAAACATAAAACATAAAATAACTCATGGAAATAAGCGTTTTTTGGCCCGGACGATGACCCAAACCGCCGTAGACAGTTTGCAGCAAGATAGAGCTTGTTCTCACGTTCAAATCGCCTGGTCGCACATCCCAAACGGACCCCCGTAGCCCAAGTTAGAGCCATTTTAGTGAGGCCCCTTTTGTTACGCGGTCTTGGGCCTCCAAATACAAAATAGCCCGCTCCTCTACACTTGGGCCTGCATCATTCCCTCCTGGGTAGACAAAATTCGACCTCGAATCCGCAGCAGCCTCATCATCAGACGAATCCCCATGAAAAGGCAGCAAATGTTTGACATTGAACACATCAGAGCAACGAATATGGCTTGGTAACTTCAGACGATAGGCATTAGAATTTATCTTCTGCACAGTCTCTACTGGCCCAATCTTCTTGGCTGACAACTTATTATACTCCCCCACTGAAAAGCGGTCCTTAGTCAAAATGGCCCAAACAAAATCACCCTCTTCAAAATCGACTTGCCTACGCTTTTGGTCTGCAGCTTGCTTGTACTTTGAATTAGCGTTGGCCAAGTTATCCTGCACAGCTTTATGAACATCATGTAACCCAACTACAAAATCTTGCACCTTCTTGGGAACAGAGCCTGGGGTAGGAAGTGACATCAAATCAAGAGGACCCCGAGGCTTAGCAGAATAGACCACCTCAAACGGACTAAACCCAGTACTCCTATTAACAGCATGATTATGAGCAAACTCAGCCTGACAAAGCTTTTGATCCCAAGACTTCACATGATCACCCACAAGACACCGCAAAAGATTACCAAGTGATCGATTAACAACCTCCGTCTGCCCATAAGTTTGTGGGTGGTAAGCACTGCTAAAATTAAGCTAAGTGTTCACCATTTTCCATAAACTGCGCCAAAAGTGACTCAAGAAACGAGTATCCCGATCAGAAACTATAGAGGATGGCAAACCATGCAAACGATAGATATCCCGAAAGAATAACTGAGCCACATTAACTGCATCTGTTGTCTTCTTGCAAGGAATAAAGTGAACCATTTTCGAAAACCGGTCCACCACTACAAAGATCGAATCGTTACCACGCTGAGTACGGGGTAACCCCAACACAAAATCCATGCTAATATCAACCCAAGGCTGCTGAGGAATGGGTAGAGGCATATAAAGTCCTGCATTAGTAGCTGTGCCTTTTGAAACTTGACAGATCCTGCAACGTCTAACAAATCGATCAACATCCCTTCGCATAGTAGGCCAAAAATAAGAAGACTGCACTAGTCGTAAAGTACGGTCTCTCCCCACATGCCCTTCTCCATGCAGTTCTTTAATTATTTGAAGTCGGAGGCTGGAATTGGGAATACACAATTGATTTTCCTTAAAAAGAAAACCATCATGCATAAGAAAATCTGCCCTCTTCCCAAACTGCACATCCTGCAAAATGACAGAAAAATATGGATCTGTTGTGAGCTGTTCCATGAGATTGTCTAGCCCGGGTACAACAACTCTCATAGAAACAAGCAGGCTACTCCTCCTGCTCAAGGCATCTGCCACACGGTTCGAAATTCCAGACTTATGCTTCACAACAAAAGTAAACTTTTCCAAGAATGCCATCCACCGGGCATGCTTATGTGACACTCTATCTTAACTGCGGATATGCCTCAACGAATCATGGTCTGTAAATAAAACAAACTCCTTGTGAAACAAATAATGACGCCAATGTTTCACAGCCTGGACCACTGCATAAAATTCAAGATCATAAGTGCTATAACGTAACTTTGGCCCAGTCAACTTCTCACTGAAATAAGAAACTGGACGCCCCCCTTGACTTAGGACTGCCCCAATACCACCCTGCGAGGCATCTGTGTGCAACTCAAAAACCCGAGAAAAATCTGGCAATATTAGAATTGGTGCTGTTGTAAGCTTTTCTTTGATTAACTGAAAAGCTGACTCTGCCTCCTCAGTCCATATAAAAGTCTTCCCCTTCATGCAGTCGGTCACTGGCGCCATAAGGGAACTGAAATTTCGAATGAACCGTCTATAAAATGAAGCAAGACCATGGAAGCTACGTACTTCAGTTATTGTAGTGGGGGTTGGCCACTGCTTAACAGCCGCTACTTTTGACTCATCCACTTGTATTCCGTCACCAGAAACAACATACCCCAAAAACAGGACCTTAGGGACCATAAAGACACACTTCTTTTTGGCTGCATACAAGTTATCCCTTCGGAGCAAGGTCAAAACCTGCCGTACATGCTTCACATGCTCATCAAAATTAGGGCTATAAATAAGAACATCATCAAAATAAACCACCACAAACTTGCCAATAAAGGGTCTAAACAACTGGTTCATGACCCGCATAAACGTACTAGGGGCATTGGACAAGCCAAAAGGCATCACTAACCATTCATACAATCCCTCACGAGTCTTGAAGGCGGTTTTCCACTCATCCCCAGGCCTGAGTCGGATCTGGTAATACCCACTCTTCAAGTCTAGTTTCGTGAAAATAGTGGCACCGCTAATTTGATCAAGTAAATCATCAAGTCGGGGAATCGGAAATCGGTACCTTACAGTGATCTTGTTGATTGCACGACTGTCAACACACATACGCCACGTCCCATCCTTCTTTGGAGTCAACAGAGAAGGAACAGCACAAGGACTCATGCTTTCCCGAACATACCCTTTAGAAATTAAGTCTTCAACCTGCCGACGTAATTCCTCATGTTCTTTTGGGCTCATCCTGTAATGGGGCTTATTGGGTAGTTGGGACCCCAGTTCCAAATCAATGTGATGTTGGATGTCTCGTAGGGGTGGCAACCCGGCAGGTAAATCATCTGGGAAAACATCAACAAACTCTTCGAATAACGGGACCATACATTCAGGAATGTCGACTTCCTCAGCCACAGGCTTCCCAATAAAAATAAAAACATTGTCTGCTTCCTCCAACTCATCTTGAAACTGACTAATGGTCAACAGAGTACCCGACTGTTTCGTGGCTAACTGCTTAGGCTTGCTAGGAACAAGAGTGATCTTCACACCACCAAACAGAAAACTATAAGTATTGGACCGCCCGTTATGTTCTATATTACGCTCGTACTCCCAAGGTCTGCCCCACAATAAGTGACACGCGTCCATAGGGACCACATCACACACGACATCATCCTTGTACGTGGACCCAATGGAAATTGAAACAAGTGCCCTTTTGGATACCGTCACTTCACCTCCCTTTTTAAGCCATTGAAGCTTGTATGGTTTCGGGTGACTCTCTGTCTTCAAGGCCAACTTTTGAACTGCCTCTTCAGAAATCAGGTTGTCACAACTCCCCGAATCAATGACGAACGTGCAAACCTTCCCCAAAAAGGTACATGTTGAATGGAAGATGTTGTGTTTCAGCCAGTCATCCCCATCTGCCTTTGGTGTGTAGCAAGAGCGCCTGACCACCAAGTTCACCCCAACATCACCGGTCACAACCTCTTCTTCGTACTCAGTTTCTTCATCAAACACGGGGTTATTTTCATATTCCTCATACTGTTCATCCTCAGACTCAGCAAACAAGTGTCTTTTACCGGCCTTCTTACACTCAGCTTGACGATGGCCTGTCTCACCACAATTGAAACATCTCGGACCACTACTACTAGCCCCCTTAGAAGTAGGCCCGGTATTGCTACCCCTCGGCTTCTGCTGACTAGGCCCGCCACGAGGTGCCCCACTGCCTGACCCAACGTTTCCCCCAGCAGGGGTAAATGAACCGCACACCCGACGGTTTTGTTTCTCAAACGCCAACGCCCGTTGGTGTGCCTCTGGAATGGTTAACGGATCAAAAAGGTTCACGGACTCCATAATTTGAACCCTAAGACCCCCAATATACCGAGAAACAAGTTGTTCCTCCGGTTCTTGAATATCATTCCTCGCGATCAATTAATAAAACTCCGTTGTATAATCATCAACAGATTTGGCCCCCTGTTTTAAAATCTGTAGACTTTGGTATATCAACCTTTGAAAATTATGAGGCAAAAAGTTGGACCGCAAGCATTTCTTCATCTTGGCCCATGTCACGATCCTTGACTTTCCGAGCCTATTCCGTGTTAATTTCAATTGTTGCCACCACGCAGAGGCCCTACCACGTAATCTGGTAGCGATCAAGGCCACCCGCTTGTTTTCAGGCACCTCCTTGTACTCGAACACCTCCTCTACAGTAGCCAACCAATCGATGAACCCCTCCGGATTCAAACTAGACCCATCAAATTCCGGAATATCAACTCTTATCCCAGAATCCCAACGCCTGTTACCCCCTCCACGTTCACCCCTTGGTTGCCCCTCCCGTTCGTCTTCGGAAGTCGAATCATCACCAAATGGGTTACTAAGTTCAGAACCATACCCGTCATTGGGTCTCTGCCTCCTACGATTGATCAAGTCGGCCATCCGGTCAGTCAACTGATCGACCACTTGATCCAACCGCTCATCCACCCTTGCCATAAGCCGCTGCTCCAACTCCCGTTCATACACTTCATCGAGAGGCCTGTTGTTGTTTCTCCTCGGAGGCATTTTGAGACAGGAATTCGGCTCTGATACCAACTGATGTAGTGTGTGGTACGATAAATGAAGATCAAACACGTTGATTCTGCGAATACCCGTGTAGTTCTTCCCCAACCCCAAAATTCAACCCAAAGGGCACGGAATTTGAAGTGAAAAATCAGTTTTCTCAAAATTCAAGTCTGCACTTTTCATTATCTTTAGCAACATATAAATAGAGACTGAAATTCGAAAATGGGCCTAAAACACACTTGGGCCAAAAACTAGAACAAAACAAAAGTCCAAAAAACCCACTAAAAACATAAAACATAAAATAACTCATGGAAATAAGCGTTTTTTGTCCCGGACGATGACCCAAACCGCCGTAGACAGTTTGCAGCAAGATAGAGCTTGTTCTCACGTTCAAATCGCCTGGTCGCACGTCCCAAACGGACCCCCGTAGCCCAAGTTAGAGCCATTTTAGTGAGGCCCCTTTTGTTACGCGGTCTTGGGCCTCCAAATACAAAATAGCCCGCTCCTCTACACTTGGGCCTGCATCAGTATGTTGGGGTTTTGTATACAAAATTTGTTACCTCCTGGTTAAGGAGTAACATTTCCACAAGTCAGGTCTGACAGTACCAACGGGTGATAATTGATATAACTTGGAAACAAATGTAATTGCGGGATCTCCCTCAATACTGTTCTCTGTGAAATTATTTTATTTAAACCTGATTAAAATGGGATTCACTCAACAGTATTTCCCACTGACAAAATGTTTTTAAAACGCGTTTCAGGTAACAAAATGTGAAAGCCAAATAGAAGCCAGCTGGACAGCACTAAAGGCTTGGAAAAGTGGCAATAAAGTTACCTAAGAATGAAATGGATGTTTTTATTAAATAAATAGGATTTATTCCTATGAAATGTGTGTATTGAAAACTTGGTTTTTACCCATGTGTTTAATGTTATAAAACATGGTGGTTTACTCTGATTAAATATTTCCTAACTACGGTCCTGATGAAAATTTCCGCTGCCAAATTGGATAAATAAACGTGATACCACCGAAACTGGCTCACGGCCGCCCGTTCCAGGGAACTAGGGATCGGGGGCTGTGACATTTCTCGACATAAACTCTTACATCTAACTAATCTTTATCCATGAAGGAATTTGCACGAATCGTATTATCAAATAATATCATTCAATATCATTCGTAAATCTACTAGTAGAGTAAATAAAGTTCAAAAGAACTTACCGCGATCTTGAGATACTTGTGCCTTCGAGTGACTTGCGCCTTCTTCCTTCTTCGTGCCTATATGTCATAATCCCATGCTTTAGCTTTCATAAACAATACTTTCACAACCCTTATAATACGCTATGGCGTCTACTATTCACATACATCATTATCATAAAGAAGTTGCATCAATCTTAACAAGCATTCATGTAAGAACCATAATTAAACTCACTTAGGCATTTCGTCGAACACATTGTGTGCGTATCACTAGTTTAGCACAATGTACAAGCATCCTAAGCACAATTTCCATAGTTCATAATTATATTTTCTTGCTATGTGTTATCTGACTATTTGTTAGTTTACAGTATGAAATAAATTCAAAGTGTTGGGAAATAAATTACGGGAATACGTGCATAATTGTATTTTCTTGCTATGTGTTATCTGACTATTTGTTAGTTTACAGTAAGAGCGACCAAGGACCCTCTGACGCGTATCGTCAATTGTCTGGTTCGCCTAGGAGCGAAGGCACCTCCTCTTCTCAGCCTGCCCTCTCAGGGTACTCTGCTGACACGGAAGAAGGAGTCTTTGTGTTTAAGGCTCAATCTGAAGAGCCATTTCCTCAGAAAAAGAGGGGATGATTCAGTAGGGGAGCACACGAGCGTAGGAAACGAATGAAAAAGTTGCAGGAACAGCGAGTGTTAGCCGCAGCAAAAAGAGAGACTGATGCCTATAATCAGGATATGCTAAATAGGGGTATAGCTAATATCCATATTTTAGCAACCACTGCTGATGACCCAAACCTGGAACAAATGCTAGCACCCCAACCACAACCACAAAATCCTGACCAACCCATGGAAGTAGAAAATCAAATAGAAATGCCTGATTACAACCCGGAGGAGATACCTAGGGTACCTGCACCAAATCATCTAGACCCAAACAACTACGACCCCTGGTGGGACGATGTTAGGGACTACGTGCAACAAAACCCAATACAGGAAAATGTGCCAATGCCCAACTTAGGAGCTTACCCTGGGTTAGATCCTCAAGATCCCTACAACATTAGTGATGCATATGTTAGGGAAATTTTAGAGAATCCACACCCATACCAGGCCCCAATGCCTCCATATCAGGAACCCGCACCACAAATTCCAAACCCAGTCCTAGAACCTGCACCCCCAATGAGTGCAGAAAATGTCCAAGAACTTAGGACCTTCGGTGAGGAAATTTTAGAAAGCAGTGAGAGAATGCGACAAGTGGGAGAGCGCCTCGTATGGAAATACGACGAGCGTAATATGGATTTTTGGATGAATCTATATCAGTGAATGTGATGGCAGGAACGGTAGTAGTAATAATATATTATAATAAAATAATATATGTGTGTATGTGTTAGAAAAAAAACACTACGGATGCCTACTATTAGTATTGTAGCTTTACATTTCAGTCGGTATTGTAATTTAAATTTCAGTACTAGTGTGTAATGATGCATACTATATAAATAGAGTAAAAGTCGCAATGCTCGACGCTTTTGACCAAAAAGTGTTTGTTATGTGATTGGTTGTATTCCAATATTAATTGTGATATTAATATTTGGTAAATGTTTAAAATTCAGATGGCCGATGAGCGAAATCAAGATAATCTGAATAACGATAACCAGAGTAACGATAACGTGGTTAATGAGAATCCGGACAACAATTACAGTGGAAACCAAATGGATAATAGTGCCGTTCAACACATAGTGGCACAAGGAATTATAGATGCAATGCCATTTATTATTCAAACGGTTCAAGAAGCGAATAATAAAAGTAAGCATAGCAGTAAGCGACCAACTGAACCAGAACACAGCGTGAACAATGGACTCATACTTCAAGCGCCCATTCCCAAAAGAAGAAGAACCATGCCATATGGTTGTTCTTACAAAGAATTCTGGTCCTGTAAACCAATAGAATTCTCGGGCAATGAAGGACCCATTGCAGCTCTATGCTGGATAGAGAAAACCGAGGCTGTTCTGAAAATAAGCAAGTGTGCTGAAGAAGATAAGATAATGTTTGCTTCAAACCTATTTAAAAACGCAGCCTTAGAATGGTGGAACACTATCCTCCAGTCAAGAGGAAGTGATAGAATTTATAGCATGGAATGGGAGGAGTTCAAAAGTATGGTAGAAAGAAAGTTCTGCCCTCCCAATGAAAAGGAACAGATAGCAAATAAGTTTCTAAATCTTAGAATGGTCGGGGTAGACAGTAAGGGTTACACTACCACATTCTTTGAATATGCTAGGATAGTACCAACCCTTGCATCACCTGAACCGGTATTAATCTCCCGTTATATCTGGGGATTAATTGGAGAGATTAGACATGTAGTCAAGGCAGCTAGACCCCAAACTATAGAGGAAGCTGTAGAACTAGCCAATACCTTGACAGATGAGTTAATCCGTACTAGAGAAGAAGACCAGAGGAGAAACCTAACCCAAAGGCTTACTCAAGAATTCCATTCAGGGAATTTTAACCGTAGGAATGTAGGTTCTACCTCAGCACCATACTGCAGAAACTGCAAAAAGAAGCATTCTGGAAGATGCTCTACTTACTGCAATTACTGTAAGGCGCCAGGACACAAGGAAGAAAATTGCAGGAGAAAAACCAGTAATGGAATGTGCTACAACTGTGGAGAAAAAGGTCATATTAAGACGAACTGTCCGAAATTGGCTCCAGCTGCAAACAACAAGAATACTAAAAATGCTAGAGCATTCGTTCTAACTGCAGACGAAGCTAGGATG
The DNA here is from genome assembly GCF_002127325.2 of Helianthus annuus. Classification (NCBI taxonomy): domain Eukaryota; kingdom Viridiplantae; phylum Streptophyta; class Magnoliopsida; order Asterales; family Asteraceae; genus Helianthus; species Helianthus annuus. The sequence goes on from NC_035435.2 coordinate 15,681,872, forward strand.
ATTCCGGACGTTATTGCTGGTACGTTTTTAGTTAATGATATTTTTGCTAAAGTATTATTTGACTCTGGTGCAAACCAAAGTTTTATTAATACTTCATTTTGCAAACTCCTAAATCAATCATTAACTAAACTACCACAAGAATGTCTAGTAGAGACAGCAAATGGAGAAACCGTTAAGATTTCTGAAATATTGCAAGGAGCAAGAATAGAAATTTTTAATCAAAAATTTATTGCAAACCTTTACCCAATGAATCTGGTAGGATTTGATGTCGTGCTAGGAATGGATTGGTTAATAGCCAATAAAGCCAATATCTTATGTGATCAAAAGTCAATTCAGATAAAATCACCAAGAGGTGAAAAGATCACAATTAAAGGAGATAAACCATCTAGATCCACTAAATTCATCTCTGTGATGAAAACTGCCAGTTGTATAAGAAAAGGATCTATAGTTTATCTGATTTCTATGATCACTAACACGAAAGGAAAAGAATTAAACGACATTCCAGTAGTGTCTCAGTTTTCAGATGTCTTTCCAGAAGAATTGCCAGGACTACCGCTAGACAGAGAAGTTGAATTTAGAATTCACCTGTTACCAGGAACAGCACCAATTGCCAAAGCACCTTACCGTTTGGCACCCGCGGAAATGCAAGAACTGAAGAAACAGCTAGACGAATTGTTGGAAAAAGGATTCATACAGCCAAGCTCATCGCCATGGGGAGCGCCGATTTTATTTGTTAAAAAGAAGGACGGATCAATGCGTATGTGCATTGACTACCGCGAATTAAACAAAGTCACGATTAAGAATCGGTATCCATTACCGAGGATCGATGATTTGTTTGATCAACTTCAAGGAGCTCGATTTTTCTCAAAAATTGATTTAAGATCAGGATATCATCAATTAAAGGTACAGGAAGAGGACATTCCTAAAACCGCATTCAGAACGAGGTATGGTCATTATGAATTTACTGTCATGCCATTTGGTTTAACCAATGCCCCAGCCGCATTTATGGACACGATGAACCGAATATGTAAACCATATTTGGATAAATTCATAATTGTCTTCATAGATGATATTCTAATTTACTCTAAAAGTAAAGAAGAGCATGCAAAGCACTTGCAATTACTTTTAAGTTTATTGAGAAAGGAAAAGCTTTATGCTAAGTTTTCAAAATGTGAGTTTTGGTTAGAACAGGTACAATTTCTCGGACATTTAGTTAACCATGAAGGAATTCATGTAGATCCAACAAAGATCGAGGCAATTACCAAATGGAAAACCCCTGAGTCACCAACCGAGGTTAGAAGTTTCTTAGGATTGGCCAGTTATTATAGAAGATTTATTCGAAATTTTTCTAGAATAGCCATTCCTTTAACTAAGTTAACCTGTAAATCTGTTAAGTTTGAATGGGGACCAAAACAAGAAGAAGCTTTTAGAATCCTTAAGCAAAGATTAACCCATACACCCATACTAGCGTTACCGGAAGGAACTGAAGACTTTGTAGTCTTTTGTGATGCTTCAAAGTTAGGTTATGGATGTGTATTAATGCAACGTCAAAAGGTTATAGCTTATGCCTCTAGACAACTTATGAGTCATGAAGAAAATTATTCAACCCATAATTTGGAATTAGGAGCTATAATTTTTGCCCTTAAGATTTGGAGACATTATCTTTATGGTAGTAAGTTTACCGTTTTTACAGATCATAAGAGTTTAAGGTATGTTTTTGGGCAAAAAGAGTTGAATATGAGACAAAGACGCTGGATGGAATTACTTAGTGATTATGATTGTGATATCCAGTATCATGCAGGAAAAGCCAATGTGGTGGCTGATGCTTTAAGTCGAAAGTATCACGAAAAGCCAAAAAGGGTACGTTCTCTTAAATTAAATCTACAAGTAGATTTAAACGATCAGATTAGAAAAGCACAAGAATCAGTAATCAAGGAGTATACTGAAAAATTAAAAGGAATGATTAAGGAGTTAGAACAAGGAACAGATGGAATTTGGAGGTTCCATAAAAAGAGAATGTGGATACCTAAATTAGGAAATTTACGTCACCGTATATTAGAAGATGCCCATAAATCTAAATATACGATGCATCCAGGAAGTGATAAAATGTACCAGGATTTAAGGAAAAATTTCTGGTGGATAGGAATGAAAAAGGATGTAGCAGCCTTTGTTTCTAAATGTTTAACTTGCTCATAAGTTAAAGCTGAACATCAGAAACCCTCAGGTTTATTGCAACAATTAGAAATGCCAGTTTGGAAATGGGAATTGATAACAATGGATTTTGTTACCAAATTACCCAAAACAAGAAAAGGTAATGATACAATCTGGGTGATTGTAGATAGGCTAACCAAGTCAGCTCATTTCCTACCAATGAAGGAAACCTTTAGTGTGGAACAATTAGCCAAATTGTATGTAAATGAAATCGTTTCATTACATGGCATTCCTTTATCAATTGTTTCTGATAGGGATAGCCATTTTACTTCTCATTTTTGGTCAAGTTTCCAAAAAGCAATGGGAACCAAGTTGAACTTAAGCACAGCTTATCATCCTCAAACAGACGGGCAAAGCGAAAGGATAATCTAGACGATGGAAGACATGCTTAGAGCTTGTGTAATTGATTTCGGAGGTAATTGGGATGAACATTTACCTTTAATAGAATTTTCTTATAATAACAGTTATCACACAAGTATCAATGCTGCACCATTCGAAGCACTTTATGGACGAAAGTGCAGAACCCCAGTCTGTTGGGCAGAAATTGGGGAAAAACAACTATCTGGACCCGAGATAGTACAAGAAACAACTGACAAAATCATTCAAGTCAAGGAACGACTGAAAGCAGCGCGTGATCGATAAAAGAGCTACGCTGATAACAGACGCAAACCATTAGAATTTCTGTTCTAAAGCTTGCCATATCGACTGTGCACTATCATCGTGCTGTAGCAGAACTAGAATATCCTCTTTTATCGCTTGCTGCAGAATGCTAACCATCTTCTTTTCTGCTTTGAATTAAATCTGCTCTGCATCTGTAAGACTTGCGATGATCTTCAACATATTCAACCCGTCTACCGGAGGAACATACTTCCGTTCGATTTTTATCCAGCACTCTATATGGTTGGCCTGCACCCAATTTTTGAACCTCCCGGACCACCCTAAATATTCATCCAAACTCATCAATTTCGGAGGCTTCTGCATCGTTCCAAGCTCGTTTTCCAGATTTACATTCTGCATGATGCTAGCAGGACTCTGAGTAACTCCACCACTACCCGCAAACATGTTATAAAAATCTTGACTTTCCATTTTCAGTCACAACAAAGAAATTTTCAAATAACAATTGATAACCACAAAAGCGAACTAGACAGAACCCTTTGAGCGAACCACCCAAAGAGCTTTGGAGCGAACCAGAAATCACCCTAAGAGCGAACCAGAAATGAGCACTTCGAGCGGACCAGGCAACTGTCTTTTGAGCGGACCAGACAATGAACTTTTGAGCGAACCAGGAAACTGTCTTTTGAGCGAACATCATTGAATTACAACCCTACCAAGTTTCAGGTCGAAACTCCAAGTCGTTTAGGAGAAATCGGGGTTTTTCGGGTCGAATTCGCGTCATACGATCAGACAGGTTCGCTCATTTGGTCACAATTCAGGTCCGCTTATTGTATATCAAGTAGATCCGCTCCAAATCAAACAGGTTCGCTCAAAAATTATCACACTTGGTCCGCTCAGAGTTCAATATATAAGGTTCGCTCCATGTGCTTAATTGGTCCGCTTATGTGACATATTGTGGTCCGCTCCAAATGTTGATCAAATAAGGTTCGCTCTTTTGTCATCTTCTACATGTGATTCTCTGAACTTACAAGACAGGTTGTCGGCAACATAAAAAGTTCAAGTTGATTGTCTGATTATTACATATCAAGTTAGGCCCAATCATCGATTCATGCCGTCCATTGATAATTGTCGCCCCCATTAAACATGCGAGGCCCAATGCATGTTTGTTGATTACTTGCACCGCCCAAATTAAACAATTTTTTGTTACACCGCCCAAGGTACACCGACCCACTGCTTTTTGTGGCCCAATCGCAGCCTTTTGATTGCACCGTCCCACATTAAATTGAAGGCCCAATCCCAGGTGTTTTTGTTACACCACCGCCCAATAACTGTAGCCTAAACATATTCAATTAATCAGTTATGTCGGCAGGTGAAGCCCACTAACAAATGTTTGTGGATTGTTTGACATTAATTGTTGCCGCCCATTAATTCACATCGGTCCAGTCCCAGTTATTTTTGTTCACCGCCCACAACAAATTTTAACGGCCAATCACTACCCTTTAAATCACCGCCCATTTGTTGTTGTTGATTTGTTGTTTTGTGCCGCCCATTAGTTCAAATCGGTCCAATCCCAGCCCCTTGCACAGCCCACAAGCCCATGTTGTTGATTTAGTGCACCAGCCACAAAACAGGAGATCCAATTAATTGCACCGCCCATTTGCATTAAAATCGGCCCAACATCACCGCCCATTAAAAGTGTGTATTCTGTCCAATCAGAAAATTATAAACAAGGCCCAAGTTGTTTTTATAAAACCGATTCTATAATGATTTGTGTGTTTTGTTTGTTAGTCACATCATTACGTTTTTTTAAAAAAAAAAACAAACAAACAAAAAAAAAAACATTATTAGTCTATAAAGGATTGGGGGGCATTTGAACTAAAAGTGTGCATTCATTGGAACGTTTTCACGAATCTTCGACAACGAGTCTTAGATTGGGTTCATCAACACACTGTTGCTTTTTCAATCAGTTTTGATTTAATCGTTTACTTGTTTGTTTGCAGGAAATCCAAGGTGTTTGTCAAGAATAGGATTCTCGCTCGAGAGAATTCTCACTCAATTTGTTGTCACCGGTTTATCAGATATTCATCTGATTCATTTGTTTTTGAAAAGGATATTGAACGTGTGTGAATTTTCTTATCATTCGAAAACCTGTTTTCGTGAATCTTTTCATTACCGAAACATGGATTCTGAGTTTTATACTGCACTGAACAAATTTAATAATTTTTCAGGTATCAATGGAGAATCAACTGAAGAATTGATCAAAAGATATGTCGAGTTGTATTGGGAGATGGTGAGATTGAAGATAACCAAGACTAATGAGGAGTGGGTTGACAAGTTGGCAAATGTTTTACCGGGTGATATGTGGAGAACGTATTTGTTAGATTTGAGGAAGATATATTTAGACGTGAATTTGAGCTTGTTTATCGAGAAGATTGAAGAACGAGAACTTGAACTCCGAAAGAATAAAGCAGCAACTGATAAAGTAGAATTCAAATCTGAGGAAAATGTTCGAGAGGAAGAGGAGCAGGTTAAAGAAATTTCAGCTATCAAGGTGGAGAAGAAAGCTGAATTTGTAAAAACGATCGAGAAGTGCTCAAACTGTGAAAATCTGAAATCTGAAAATGCCAAACTCTTGAGGGATTTAGAAAGTTTGACATTAGAAAACGAAAATCTTAAAAATTCAGAAAATGTTTTGAAAATTCAAATAAAAAATTCAGAAATTGAAAAAGTAAAAATTGAAAAAGATTTTCAAAGTCAAATAAAAATTCTTGAAGATGGGAGAGATGTGTTTAGCAAAAATAACATCAAAAAGCAAAAAATAATAAATTCTCATCTTCAGAAGATTATTCAACTTGAAAAAGAAGGAGAACAAGCTCGAAAGAAAATCAACGAGCTTGAAAATAAATTGAAAGGTTTTGTGACTTCTTCAGCGTATGTGAATATTTCATGCCCAAAACCGATCAATTCTATTCCAATAAGTGACAATGTCACAAACTTTGACAATGTCAAAGTTGAAGATTGCGATGAGAAATTTGATGATGAAAATGAAGAGATTGAAAAACAAAAATTGTTTTTGAAACTAAAAGAAAAATTTAAAAATACTATTTTGCAATCTACTGAAATAGGTGAATGCTCAAAGTAAAAACCTGTTAAGAAGATTGTAGAACAGAAACAAAAAGTTAAAAATTTGAAAAATTTTAAAAATGAAAATAAAAGCTCATCAGATTGATCATCCAATCGCATTCAAAAAGCACAAAAATTGAAAAACGAAAACTCAAAAATTGTTGGTAATAAGTGGTGCAGGTTTGACCACACTGCTCAAGAGACAAATCCAACAATCAAGAGGAGAAAGGAATATAACCAAGCCAAACAGTGCTTTGATCTGAGCATTTGGTGTGACAATGGTGATTGGTATGATAACAGAATGTGTTACCGATGCGGCTATCAAGGACACATTGCTGTTAACTGCCAGAGACAGAGATTTGAGACAAGAAGATGCTATAATTGTCAAATCAAAGGACACATTGCCAAGAATTGCCCAAGGAAATCAAATGAAAGATTGAGGGTTAATTCTCAGAAATTGGCAAAGAAACCAGTCACTGTCAAGCCAAAGGAACTGAGAGTTTCAGACCAGAAAGTCAAAGAATAGAAGGTCCAAGAACCTAAAGTTCAAGAAAAGAAAGTGAAGCTTTCTCAAGGGCAAAAAGACAAACTGCGAAAGAAGAGGAAGAAGGCCAGAGAATATCTGGAGAAGATTTTGTCATCGGGTTCACCCGACAGATCGAATAAGAGTGCTGATGAATCAACTTCCTCGATGTCAAGCAAGATGAATTCATCAGATACAAATCTGAGGACGAAAAAGGAAAAGAAGAAGGTAACATTCTGTGGCGATGAATCTGTTTCTTCGGAAGAAAAGGAACCACATGTCAGCCATGAATCTGGCTCATCAAAGTCAGACAAGCCACATTCAGGCAATGATTCTGGTTTGGTAAAGCCAGAAGAGCCGGTTGTTGAAATAAAATCTGAGAATTCAGGTTTAACAATGGATGATGCAAACTTTCCACCATTGTTGAACAAGAATTCAAAATCACCCAAGGACAGTCAGGCTTGGGTGAAACTTTTCAAATAGAAAAACCTGACTTGCCGGAGTTCCCAGGTTGGTAAGCGTGGAACATGAATCGGCATATTTCTTGAGAAATTTCACTCTGGTGATTTTTCGTCTTTCAAAAGATAAATCAGGGACATTAAGTTGTACTTGATTCATCTTTCCTACAAGTGGTAATTTGAAAAACAAAATGATGAAACCCCGAGTTTATGAAATGTCACACAAAACTAATTTTCCGGAAAAACCATTTTGATTAAAACAAACTTAAGTGTTTTGAAATCATAATGGGAAAATAGTTTGTTGTGAGGGGGAGTTCTGATTGTTTACGCCATGTGGATGGAGAATTGATGCAATTCTCATCATGTTGTCATGTTCTTGTACAGTTTGTTTTCAAATTTTCCTAGAAAATCAAAATTTGAAATATAATTTTGATTTTAGGGGGAGAAAAATTTTTAAAAAATTAGAAAATTTGAAAATGTCAAAAACATTGAAAAATTTAAAAACGAGTTTTGTTGTGAAAAAGAGGAAATGATAGTAAATCAGTGGACTATCACAGCATGCTAAAGAAATGAAATGTCAAATGTGATAAACGATCTCACTAAAGATGTGACGATAGGCTCAGCTAGACTAGTAGATTTGCGATAACGATACAAACTTAAATGTAAAAGCCTAGTTCTAGTGGGAAACATGGTTGAAAGCATAGTACTTAGTTTTGTCCTTCTTGACTGTGTGCCTACTCAGTAATCGCTGAATGCCAAAAAGCATAAAACTGGTTAAATTTGTGAACTTTCACTACTTTGCTGAAAAATCGCTGTGATTGTGCATTTCATTTTGCAAAGATTTAAACTTGTATGATTTCTTTATTTTGTTTAAGCATCGGACATCCTCTGCGTATACGGGAGTATCGACCTGGATGTTGTTGCCTAAACGTTCTGCTTTATTTTCTTTGGTGTTTCGTTTAAGCTTTGGACCTCCTCTGCGTATACGGAAGTATCGACCTGGTGGTTAAAGCCTAAACAACTTCAACTTGTTTTATTTTTCTTATTTTGTTTAAACATTGGACTTTATCTGCGTATACGGAAGTATCGACCTGATTGTTAATGTTTAAACATTCTGCTTTGTTTTCGCACATATCACAGTTGATGAAAGTTTAAAGGCATTACTTGAGTTAGTGTATTGCATGATGAGGGGATATGCTGAGATCGTGGGGTCCATAAGAATTTTAGTGCAAAATTAATATACCTTAACGTATCGGTAAGCATTTCGAAAGTTTTTAGATTGAGTTTAAGTGGACAACAATATCGTCAATCAACGTGAATCGTTTAGAACTTAAAACGATTAAAAGCTTAACGGTGCTTGTGATGTGTCTCAAAAACTGATATGATCCTCTTACACAAACTCACAAAAATATGTTTGTACATATTTCATTTCTGCATTTAATTTCTGTTATTGCATTTATGTTTCTTGTTTTTGAAAAATCCAAAAAGATTTTCGACAACTGATGTTGGAGAGCTGACATTCAAAATCTCAAAGGCTAAACATGATGAACAGATGGTTTGGTTAATTGGTTTGAAATGTTTAAAATGATTCATTAAGTTGAATCAGAATTTGGAATGTTTCGAATTTTTAATCATTTTTAAATGTAAATAATCCTCAAATGTTTAGTTGATTCATTAAGTTGAATCACAACTTTATTGATTTGTAATTGAGAGGTTGAGATATGCAGGTTTATGATTTTGTTGATTCGGAAAGCCAGGCGTCGATCCCAAAAGCACGGAAGCTTGACGAAAGGGGGAGCCTGAAGAAAGAGATTACCGAGAGGGGGAGCAACGGAAGCTGAAGACTGTTCGAGCTAGATTAGTTGAAGACTCTCACTAAAGATTCCGTCAACATCCAAGGGGGAGTTTGTTAGTGCAGTTGTCTGTCGACTACATTTTCGTTCGAGTTTTAGAGAGAGAGAAAGTCAAGTCACTACGAGTTTCACTACGGATTGACTACGGCAATATCCAAGGGGGAGATTGTTAGTGCACGAATGTCTATCGCCTTCGTCAATCCAAGCAGTAGCAAGAAACCGAAGAAATCAAGTCTTTATAATTGTCATATCTAGTTAAAAGGCAAGGTGGCAAACTTGTAATTAATGAGAAATCTCATTAAAATGCCTTGACCTATAAATAGGAGATTATGTCATTAGTTAGAAAGACTTTTTAGTGGAGATTGAAGGAGAAGACTTGGAAGACTTCCTAGAGAGAGAAAATCTAGAGAGAGAAAGTTGTTGTAAACGTGAATCTTGTACTGGAATTGTCATATTTCTCAATGGATTCTCGTTAGTAGTACGTTATTGTGTGTTCGGTCACGTACGTTCACGGATTCCGCACGTGAAACGTTTGTTACGCAATCGAACGGCGTAAAAACCGGTCCTACAAGAATTTCAAGTAGGAGATAAAGTATTATTAAAAGTCTCTCCTTGGAAAGGAGTGGTAAGATTCATCAAAAGAGGAAAGCTAAGTCCCAGGTATATTGGACCTTTCAAGATTCTTAAAAGAGTAGGACCTGTAGCCTATCAGCTACAACTGCCAGAGGAAATGGCAGGAATACATGATGTATTTCATGTATCTAATCTCAAAAAGTGTCTAGCCAATGAATCACTCTTAGTACCTCTTAAAGATATAGAAGTAAATGAACAACTCAAATTTGTAGAGAGACCTCTACAGATTGAAGATAGAAAAATTAAAAATCTCAAGCATAAGAGATTAGTTCTGGTCAAAGTGAAGTGGGACTCTAAAAGAGGACCTGAGTACACATAGGAGCTTGAATCAGAAATGCAAAGGAAATATCCACACTTATTTCAGTAGATCTCGAGGACGAGCTCTAAAAACAAGGTGGGGAGGATATAACAACCCTAACATAAACCGACACCCTCATATATTTTCCGACACCCTAATATAGCTTGAAATGTCTCAATATGTCTTTATATGCACCCCGTATATGAAAACCGGGCCCAAAATAGATTATATATATATAATAAATTAAAAACACTAAAAATTTAAGCTGAGGCGGGCCGCATAGGACCTCACCTCAACTTAACGCGGGCCGCATTAAGGTGTAACCGGACTCCGCTGAATTCTTTAGTTGACGCGGGCCGCATAAGAGATTCCATTAGTTAACGCGGGCCGCGAGTGTCTCAAATGGTGGCGCAGCCCGGTGATGACACGTGTCATCATCGTGGCGAACCTATACGCTGACCCAGCCAAGCTACGCGTTGAACCAGCGTTGACGCGGGCCGCGTAAGCTTGGCCTGTTCTTTACGCGGGCCGCGTGGAGACCCAATTACAGCCCTATAAATAGAAGGCAACGGGCTTTCAGTCCGATCGTTCACTTTCTTTCTTTCTTTCTAAATTTCTGTAGTGGCGTTATTATACCCGAGCATTATACCCCCTAATTAGCGAGGTTCTACTACGATGTAAGTATTATAACCCCTGGAGACGTATTAGATACTCTGCCCGATTGATCTAGGGTTCCGTAACGGCTGTCGTGGTTCTGCCCGACATAGTCATTGGAATACCGTCTCGGGGAGGGTATTACTAATGTTAAAATGGGTTATTATACTAACACACGTGCATTTGTGTAAATTATAGATATTCACCAGGAAACCCTAAAGAATAACCTAAGACAGCAAAGTGAGTAATCCTCTTTTTGTTAAATGTTTTTACAAAACCTTACATACTTTTCCATCCGAATAACAGTTATTGAGTATTTGTAAGAATACAATTATCTTGGGTATGTTGGGGTTTTGTATACAAAATTTGTTACCTCCTGGTTAAGGAGTAACATTTCCACAAGTCAGGTCTGACAGTACCAACGGGTGATAATTGATATAACTTGGAAACAAATGTAATTGCGGGATCGCCCTCAATACTGTTCACTGTGAAATTATTTTATTTAAACCTGATTAAAATGGGATTCACTCACCAGTATTTCCCACTGACAAAATGTTTTTAAAACGCGTTTCAGGTAATAAAATGTGAAAGCCAAATAGAAGCCAGCTGCACAGCACTGAAGGCTTGGAAAAGTGGCAATAAAGTTACCTAAGAATGAAATGGATGTTTTTATTAAATAAATAGGATTTATTCCTATGAAATGTGTGTATTGAAAACTTGGGTTTTACCCATGTGTTTAATGTTATAAAACATGGTGGTTTACTATGATTAAATATTTCCTAACTACGGTCCTGATGAAAATTTCCGCTGCCAAATTGGATAAATAAACGTGATACCACCGAAACTGGCTCACGGCCGCCTGTTCCCGGGAACTAGGGATCGGGGGCTGTGACATTTCTCGATATAAACTCTTACATCTAACCAATCTTTATCCATAAAGGAATTTGCACGAATCGTATTATCAAATAATATCATTCAATATCATTCGTAAATCTACTAGTAGAGTAAATAAAGTTCAAAAGAACTTACCGCGATCTTGAGATACTTGTGCCTTCGAGTGACTTGCGCCTTCTTCCTTCTTCGTGCCTATATGTCATAATCCCATGCTTTAGCTTTCATAAACAATACTTTCACAACCCTTATAATACGCTATGGCGTCTACTATTCACATACATCATTATCATAAAGAAGTTGCATCAATCTTAACAAGCATTCATGTAAGAACCATAATTAAACTCACTTAGGCATTTCGTCGAACACATTGTGTGCGTATCACTAGTTTAGCACAATGTACAAGCATCCTAAGCACACTTTCCATAGTTCATAATTGTATTTTCTTGCTATGTGTTATCTGACTATTTGTTAGTTTAAAGTATGAAATAAATTCAAAGTGTTAGGAAATAAATTACGGGAATACGTGCATAATTCTATTTTCTTGCTATGTGTTATCTGACTATTTGTTAGTTTACAGTATGAGCGACCAAGGACCCTCTGACGCATATCGTCAATTGTCTGGTTCGCCTAGGAGCGAAGGCACCTCCTCTTCTCAGCCTGCCCTCTCAGGGTACTCTGCTGACACGGAAGAAGGAATCTTTGTGTTTAAGGCTCAATCTGAAGAGCCATTTCCTCAGAAAAAGAGGGGATGATTCAGTAGGGGAGCACACGAGCATAGGAAACGAATGAAAAAGTTGCAGGAACAGCGAGTGTTAGCCGCAGCAAAAGAGAGACTGATGCCTATAATCAGGATATGCTAAATAGGGGTATAGCTAATATCCATATTTTAGCAACCACTGCTGCTGACCCAAACCTGGAACAAATGCTAGCACCCCAACCACAACCACAAAATCCTGACCAACCCATGGAAATAGAAAATCAAATAGAAATGCCTGATTACAACCCGGAGGAGATACCTAGGGTACCTGCACCAAATTCTCTAGACCCAAACAACTACGACCCCTGGTGGGACGATGTTAGGGACTACGTGCAACAAAACCCAATACAGGAAAATGTGCCAATGCCCAACTTAGGAGCTTACCCAGGGTTAGATCCTCAAGATCCCTACAACATTAGTGATGCATATGTTAGGGAAATTTTAGAGAATCCATACCCATACCAGGCCCCTATGCCTCCATATCAGGAACCCGCACCACAAATTCCAGACCCAGTCCTAGAACCTGCACCCCCAATGAGTGCAGAAAATGTCCAAGAACTTAGGACCTTCGGTGAGGAAATTTTAGAAAGCAGTGAGAGAATGCGACAAGTGGGAGAGCGCCTCGTATAGAAATACGACGAGCGTAATATGGATTTTTGGATGAATCTATATCAGTGAATGTGATGGCAGGAACGGTAGTAGTAATAATATATTATAATAAAATAATATATGTGTGTATGTGTTAGAAAAAAAAAACACTACGGATGCCTACCATTAGTATTGTAGCTTTACATTTCAGTCGGTATTGTAATTTAAATTTCAGTACTAGTGTGTAATGATGCATACTATATAAATAGAGTAAAAGTCGCAATGCTCGACGCTTTTGACCAAAAAGTGTTTGTCCTGTGATTGGCTATATTCCAATATTAATTGTGATATTAATATTTGGTAAATGTTTAAAATTCAGATGGCCGATGAGGGAAATCAAGATAATCTGAATAACGATAACCAGAGTAACGATAACGTGGTTAATGAGAATCCGGACAACAATAACAATGGAAACCAAATGGATAATAGTGCCGTTCAACACATAGTGGCACAAGGAATTATAAATGCAATGCCATTTATTATTCAAACGGTTCAAGAAGCGAATAATAAAAGTAAGCATAGCAGTAAGCGACCAACTGAACCAGAACACAGCGTGAACAATGGACTCGTACTTCAAGCGCCCATTCCCAAAAGAAGAAGAACCATGCCATATGGTTGTTCTTACAAAGAATTCTGGTCCTGTAAACCAATAGAATTCTCGGGCAATGAAGGACCCATTGCAGCTCTACGCTGGATAGAGAAAACCGAGGCTGTTCTGAAAATAAGCAAGTGTGCTGAAGAAGATAAGATAATGTTTGCTTCAAACCTATTTAAAAACGCAGCCTTAGAATGGTGGAACACTATCCTCCAGTCAAGAGGAAGTGATAGAATTTATAGCATGGAATGGGAGGAGTTCAAAAGTATGGTAGAAAGAAAGTTCTGCCCTCCCAATGAAAAGGAACAGATAGCAAATAAGTTTCTAAATCTTAGAATGGTCGGGGTAGACAGTAAGGGTTACACTACCACATTCTTTGAATATGCTAGGATAGTACCAACCCTTGCATCACCTGAACCGGTATTAATCTCCCGTTATATCTGGGGATTAATTGTAGAGATTAGACATGTAGTCAAGGCAGCTAGACCCCAAACTATAGAGGAAGCTGTAGAACTAGCCAATACCTTGACAGATGAGTTAATCCGTACTAGAGAAGAAGACCAGAGGAGAAACCTAACCCAAAGGCTTACTCAAGAATTCCATTCAGGGAATTTTAACCGTAGGAATGTAGGTTCTACCTCAGCACCATACTGCAGAAACTGCAAAAAGAAGCATTCTGGAAGATGCTCTACTTACTGCAATTACTGTAAGGCGCCAGGACACAAGGAAGAAAATTGCAGGAGAAAAACCAGTAATGGAATGTGCTACAACTGTGGAGAAAAAGGTCATATTAAGACGAACTGTCCGAAATTGGCTCCAGCTGCAAACAACAAGAATACTAAAAATGCTAGAGCATTCGTTCTAACTGCAGACGAAGCTAGGATGATTCCGGACGTTATTGCTGGTACGTTGTTAGTTAATGATATTTTTGCTAAAGTATTATTTGACTCTGGTGCAAACCAAAGTTTTATTAATACTTCATTTTGCAAACTCCTAAATCAATCATTAACTAAACTACCACAAGAATGTCTAGTAGAGACAGCAAATGGAGAAACCGTTAAGATTTCTGAAATCTTGCAAGGAGCAAGAATAGAAATTTTTAATCAAAAATTTATTGCAAACCTTTACCCAATGAATCTGGTAGGATTTGATGTCGTGCTAGGAATGGATTGATTAATAGCCAATAAAGCCAATATCTTATATGATCAAAAGTCAATTCAGGTAAAATCACCAAGAGGTGAAAAGATCACAATTAAAGGAGATAAACCATCTAGATCCACTAAATTCATCTCTGTGATGAAAACTGCCAGTTGTATAAGAAAAGGATCTATAGTTTATCTGATTTCTATGATCACTAACACGAAAGGAAAAGAATTAAAAGACATTCCAGTAGTGTCTCAGTTTTCAGATGTCTTTCCAGAAGAATTGCCAGGACTACCGCCAGACAGAGAAGTTGAATTTAGAATTCACCTGTTACCAGGAACAGCACCAATTGCCAAAGCACCTTACCGTTTGGCACCCGCGGAAATGCAAGAACTAAAGAAACAGCTAGACGAATTGTTGGAAAAAGGATTCATACAGCCAAGCTCATCGCCATGGGGAGCGCCGATTTTATTTGTTAAAAAGAAGGACGGATCAATGCGTATGTGCATTGACTACCGCGAATTAAACAAAGTCACGATTAAGAATCGGTATCCATTACCGAGGATCGATGATTTATTTGATCAACTTCAAGGAGCTCGATTTTTCTCAAAAATTGATTTAAGATCAGGATATCATCAATTAAAGGTACAGGAAGAGGACATTCCTAAAACCGCATTCAGAACGAGGTATGGTCATTATGAATTTACTGTCATGCCATTTGGTTTAACCAATGCCCCAGCCGCATTTATGGACATGATGAACCGAATATGTAAACCATATTTGGATAAATTCATAATTGTCTTCATAGATGATATTCTAATTTACTCTAAAAGTAAAGAAGAGCATGCAAAGCACTTGCAATTACTTTTAAGTTTATTGAGAAAGGAAAAGCTTTATGCTAAGTTTTCAAAATGTGAGTTTTGGTTAGAACAGGTACAATTTCTCAGACATTTAGTTAACCATGAAGGAATTCATGTAGATCCAACAACGATCGAGGCAATTACCAAATGGAAAACCCCTGAGTCACCAACCGAGGTTAGAAGTTTCTTAGGATTGGCCGGTTATTATAGAAGATTTATTCGAGATTTTTCTAGAATAGCCATTCCTTTAACTAAGTTAACCTGTAAATCTGTTAAGTTTGAATGGGGACCAAAACAAGAAGAAGCTTTTAGAATCCTTAAGCAAAGATTAACCCATACACCCATACTAGCGTTACCGGAAGGAACTGAAGACTTTGTAGTCTTTTGTGACGCTTCAAAGTTAGGTTATGGATGTGTATTAATGCAACGTCAAAAGGTTATAGCTTATGCCTCTAGACAACTTAAGAGTCATGAAGAAAATTATTCAACCCATAATTTGGAATTAGGAGCTATAATTTTTGCCCTTAAGATTTGGAGACATTATCTTTATGGTAGTAAGTTTACTGTTTTTACAGATCATAAGAGTTTAAGGTATGTTTTTGGGCAAAAAGAGTTGAATATGAGACAAAGACGCTGGATGGAATTACTTAGTGATTATGATTGTGATATCCAGTATCATGCAGGAAAAGCCAATGTGGTGGCTGATGCTTTAAGTCGAAAGTATCACGAAAAGCTAAAAAGGGTACATTCTCTTAAATTAAATCTACAAGTAGATTTAAACGATCAGATTAGAAAAGCACAAGAATCAGTAATCAAGGATGATACTGAAAAATTAAAAGGAATGATTAAGGAGTTAGAACAAGGAACAGATGGAATTTGGAGGTTCAATAAAAAGAGAATGTGGATACCTAAAATTAGGAAATTTACGTCACCGTATATTAGAAGAGGCCCATAAATCTAAATATACGATGCATCCAGGAAGTGATAAAATGTACCAGGATTTAAGGAAAAAATTCTGGTGGATAGGAATGAAAAAGGATGTAGCAGCCTATGTTTCTAAATGTTTAACTTGCTCACAAGTTAAAGCTGAACATCAGAAACCCTCAGGTTTATTGCAACAATTAGAAATGCCAGTTTGGAAATGGGAATTGATAACAATGGATTTTGTTACCAAATTACCCAAAACAAGAAAAGGTAATGATACAATCTGGGTGATTGTAGATAGGCTAACCAAGTCAGCTCATTTCCTACCAATGAAGGAAACCTTTAGTGTGGAACAATTAGCCAAATTGTATGTAAATGAAATCGTTTCTTTACATAGCATTCCTTTATCAATTATTTCTGATAGGGATAGTCGTTTTACTTCTCATTTTTGGTCAAGTTTCCAAAAAGCAATGGGAACCAAGTTGAACTTAAGCACAGCTTATCATCCTCAAACAGACGGGCAAAGCGAAAGGATAATCCAGACGATGGAAGACATGCTTAGAGCTTGTGTAATTGATTTCGGAGGTAATTGGGACGAACATTTACCTTTAATAGAATTTTCTTATAATAACAGTTATCACACAAGTATCAATACTGCACCATTCGAAGCACTTTATGGACGAAAGTGCAGAACCCCAGTCTGTTGGGCAGAAATTGGGGAAAAACAACTATCTGGACCCGAGATAGTACAAGAAACAACTGATAAAATCATTCAAGTTCTAGAACAACTGAAAGCAGCGCGTGATCGACAAAAGAGCTACGCTGATAACAGACGCAAACCATTAGAATTTCAAGTAGGAGATAAAGTATTATTAAAAGTCTCTCCTTGGAAAGGAGTGGTAAGATTCATCAAAAGAGGAAAGCTAAGTCCCAGGTATATTGGACCTTTCAAGATTCTTAAAAGAGTAGGACCTATAGCCTATCAGCTACAACTGCCAGAGGAAATGGCAGGAATACATGATGTATTTCATGTATCTAATCTCAAAAAGTGTCTAGCCGATGAATCACTCTTAGTACCTCTTAAAGATATAGAAGTAAATGAACAACTTAAATTTGTAGAGAGACCTCTACAGATTGAAGATAGAAAAATTAAGAATCTCAAGCATAAGAGATTAGTTCTGGTCAAAGTGAAGTGGGACTCCAAAAGAGGACCTGAGTACACATGGGAGCTTGAATCAGAAATGCAAAGGAAATATCCACACTTATTTCAGTAGATCTCGAGGACGAGCTCTAAAAACAAGGTGGGGAGGATATAACAACCCTAACATAAACCGACACCCTCATAAATTTTCCGACACCCTAATATAGCTTGAAATGTCTCAATATGTCTTTATATGCACCCCGTATATGAAAACCGAGCCCAAAATAGATTATATATATAATAAATTAAAAACACTAAAAATTTAAGCTGAGGCGGGCCGCATAGGACCTCACCTCAACTTAACGCGGGCCGCATTAAGGTGTAACCGGACTCCGCTGAATTCTTTAGTTGACGCGGGCTGCATAAGAGATTCCATTAGTTAACGCGGGCCGCGAGTGTCTCAAATGGTGGCGCAGCCCGGTGATGACACGTGTCATCATCGTGGCGGACCTATACGCTGACCCAGCCAAGCTACGCGTTGACCCAATGTTGACGCGGGCCGCGTAAGCTTGGCCTGTTCTTTACGCGGGCCGCGTGGAGACCCAATTACAGCCCTATAAATAGAAGGCAATGGGCCTTCAGTCCGATCGTTCACTTTCTTTCTTTCTTTCTAAATTTCTGTAGTGGCGTTATTATACCCGGGCGTTATACCCCCTAATTAGCGAGGTTCTGCTACGATGTAAGTATTATAACCCCTGGAGACATATTAGATACTCTGCCCGATTGATCTAGGGTTCCGTAACGGCGGTCGTGGTTCTGCCCGACATAGTCGTTGGAATACCGTCTCGGGGAGGGTATTACTAATGTTAAAATGGGTTATTATACTAACACACGTGCATTTGTGTAAATTATAGATATTCACCAGGAAACCCTAAAGAATAACCTAAGACAGCAAAGTGAGTAATCCTCTTTTTGTTAAATGTTTTTACAAAACCTTACATACTTTTCCATGCGAATAACAGTTATTGAGTATTTGTAAGAATACAATTATCGTGGGTATGTTGAGGTTTTGTATACAAAATTTGTTACCTCCTAGTTAAGGAGTAACATTTCCACAAGTCAGGTCTGACAGTACCAACGGGTGATAATTGATATAACTTGGAAACAAATGTAATTGCGGGATCGCCCTCAATACTGTTCACTGTGAAATTATTTTATTTAAACCTGATTAAAATGGGATTCACTCACCAGTATTTCCCACTGACAAAATGTTTTTAAAACGCGTTTCAGGTAACAAAATGTGAAAGCCAAATAGAAGCCAGCTGGACAGCACTGAAGGCTTGGAAAAGTGGCAATAAAGTTACCTAAGAATGAAATGGATGTTTTTATTAAATAAATAGGATTTATTCCTATGAAATGTGTGTATTGAAAACTTGGGTTTTACCCATGTGTTTAATGTTATAAAACATGGTGGTTTACTCTGATTAAATATTTCCTAACTACGGTCCTGATGAAAATTTCCGCTGCCAAATTGGATAAATAAACGTGATACCATCGAAACTGGCTCACGGCCGCCCGTTCCCGGGAACTAGGGATCGGGGGCTGTGACATTTCTCGACATAAACTCTTACATCTAACCAATCTTTATCCATAAAGGAATTTGCACGAATCGTATTATCAAATAATATCATTCAATATCATTCGTAAATCTACTAGTAGAGTAAATAAAGTTCAAAAGAACTTACCGCGATCTTGAGATACTTGTGCCTTCGAGTGACTTGCGCCTTTTTCCTTCTTCGTGCCTATATGTCATAATCCCATGCTTTAGCTTTCATAAACAATACTTTCACAACCCTTATAATACGCTATGGCGTCTACTATTCACATACATCATTATCATAAAGAAGTTGCATCAATCTTAACAAGCATTCATGTAAGAACCATAATTAAACTCACTTAGGCATTTCGTCGAACACATTGTGTGTGTATCACTAGTTTAGCACAATGTACAAGCATCCTAAGCACAATTTCCATAGTTCTTCTCATTGATTAACATAAACATCCTACTATTTTGAAATCTACCATTCAAATCATGAGCACATAGTTCTAAATCAATTATTCATAACAATTTCATGAATCAATAATCAAATTAACATACAAAACTTCACAATTGCTAAACATTACTTGACATGCAAGTGGGTTTTGCCCTAATCATGTTCATATTCGAATTTTAGCATCTAATGATGTCTAGAACTTCATAGCAACCAATAATCATACTGAATTTTGAATTACATTCACGAATCATACAAAACCCACATAATCAAACATCATCAAATCACAAAATTAACTTACTTGAGATCAAGAACACTTAGATAATCAGGATTCTTAGGTCGTGCATTCGATTCTTCAATAATCTGGCTTTCAATTGATGGAATCTAGTGATTTAGGGTTTTGTGAGGGAAGGGGTTCCCCCTGGCTTCTCACGATCGCACCTAGGTCCCAGGTTTCATTCTTTGTTTTTTTTTATCATGTATTATAACAACATTTACACATCTGGTCCCTCATCATTAAATCCCTATTCACTTTAGTACTTTACCTTCTAACTTAACCATCTTTCTTTTACTAACTTTTAATTTTTGACATAATATTATATATATATATATATATATTTTATTAAACATCACTACACATTATACTTTTAGGTCATATGAGAATTTGGGGTGTTACACTTTGCCCGGTGATTTCTGACCCAGGTGTGACTCGGACCGAGTGAGTAGCAACCCGCTCTCACATGATGTGTTTCCCTTCCTCAATTTCAGCCTATCTTCATACGCTTTTAAACGCCCTACGGCCTCCTCAAACGGCATATTGTCCACATCCGAATATTGTTCCATCGACGCAACGAGTTGGAGATACCTATCTGGGACCGCATCCAACAATTTTCTAACCAACTTGCCGTCTTCAAGCGTTGACCCGAGACTGTTATACTTAGATCCCAAGCCACTTAATTTTCCCGCGAAATCATCAATCGACTCCTCGTCTTTCATCTTCAATGATTCAAATTCACTATTGAGAGTATGTAGACGTGCCTTCTGGACCCGTTCGGCACCCACATATCGCGTCTTCAACGATTCCCAAATCTCCTTCGTCGTCTTCTTCTTTGCCACTTGCAACAAGACGTCTTCTGGGATCGCTTGGAAGATGAATGCTCAAGCCATTTTGTTTTTCTTCTCGTCTAACACCTAATTGGCAGGCGGTTCAACGGACTCCCACAAGCCTTGAGCGTCCATAACAGCCTCCGTCTTGATCGCCCATGTGGTGTAGTTTGTCGCGGTTAATGTCGGGGTTTGTAGTGATACAGAATTAGTTTCTTTGGGGGTTAACGAGGTTGTAGCATCTGTACTCATGGTGTTGAATCGTAGGTATTTGGGCATACAATGATCGATAACGGGGCTCTGATACCAATTGTTGGTAAATCAGAACTGTAAACAATCAAAATAACGACACAGATCTCAGGCAATTTTCTGGGTTTTTTTCACTAAACTTCAAGTCAACGATTACAAGAGGAATTGAAAAATTGCTGAATAGAAAATACTTGAAGGGAAAAACTTAAAAAACAATTACTCGTACAAATGCATAAATAACAGAAAGTTGAAAACTCCCACGTTGCATGACTTCCACGTATGACCTGTTCCTCCATGATCTCCTGAATAAACATGTGCAGAAAATGACTTCCACGTTTCACCTTTTTACTCGGTCAAAGCTGACCAAGGCACATTAATTAACAATATTGGCTTACAAAAACCAAACGTGCATGTGGTTGAAAGAAATGAAATATAAGACCTAATGCATTTAACCCGCTACATGATTAACTGCCTTAAACAGAATGAAATGAAAATAAAATAAAAAACTGAAAAGCTTTTCTCACAAATCTTGTGAAAAATTACATGAGTTGATGCAAACAAGAGCAAAGATTAAGGAATTGTACAATATTCCATAACACATCATGCTTTATTGAAACAGAAAGAAAGCATATCAAATATCATCATCACTAATCGGTATAAGTTTACTTAAAGCTCTGAAGCAGCCTCTTTATCCAAGAACCATGTGAGATTTTCTTCAGGTGAAACCTTCTGCACCGGCAACGGGTAATAATCAGCAGCATGTTTCCCCAATGCCACCTTCACTGCATCGGCTGCATCTTCTCCAGTCACTACCATTGCGATATGATCAGCAGAATTGATCAATGGTAAAGTGAAAGTGATCCTAGGAGGTGGTGGTTTGGGTGAATCTGTTATGAAAGTCACCCATTTTGTCTTCTCAAACCGCTGAAAATACCAGCAGAAGAGCGATGCAACGTGGCCTTCTGGACCCATTCCGACTAACATCAGGTCGAATTTAGCAAAACCTGTAGTTGGTGATGTTTTTAGTGTATTGTTTGCTACCAAGTGTTTAAGCCGTTGCTCATATTCGTCCGCTGCTTCCTCGGGTGATAGTTTTTCTTTGATGGAGAAGATGTTAGATGCCGGTATTGGTACCTAACATCATATATGAATAATGAGTAACACTTTTGTAAACCAACATGTATAGAAAACTAAAACTAAATAAAAATTACTTAAAAAGGAAGTTTTGAGTTTTCATCAGCTTGTCAATTTGTAGCATAATGTTCCCGAGTCTCATTTAACAGGGGGAGGGGAAGAAAAATTTTCTCTCCTAATCTCTCCAATTTTTGAGGATAAATATATGGTCATATTTTCTTCCCTTTTCCCTCCTTTTCCCTCCCCTCCCTCTGTTAAATGAAACTCGGGAACATGGTTTTTTCATATTTTCATCTCTTTTCCCTACACTCCCCCTGTTAAATGAGACTCGGGAACAGTTAATAGGCGTGTTTGGATTGTTTTTTTGGCTAAAAAGTTTATTTAACATCAATGAATTCATAAACTGGAACAACTAAAAATCACCTTACTGAGAAATCCGTCGTAAGCGAGTTTGTAATTGGAATCAGGATGATCGAGAGGAACAACTCGTTCATCAAGGAAGAAGATCAACCATTTCGACCAATCAATTGAGCTAATGTACGGAGGCTCCGTTAATTTCCTGTCAAACAACAAACACAAATTCATCTAAAGGCAACATAGCATCAACAATAATCGTGAATTTCATAGGTTGAGTGAGTATGTTTTTAAACAGTAAATTTAACCTTACCTGAGAGTATCGATTAGAGTACCGCCAGAGAGCACGACCGAGAAAGTGCCATAAGCGCTGATGAATTTAGCCGAGAGATGGTGGATATAGCTCGCAAGAGCGACCGATACTTGTTCCTCCGATTCGAATTTCCTAACAGTAGTTGGCGCCATATTGTACCGGTGAATAGATATGGAGTTAACTTGAGATCCATCTACCGCTCTTTTATAGCAAGATAAATGCATGTGAGTGGTGGTTGTTTGTTTCTAATTTAGAGCATGCGAGTTGCCATAATACCATACTAAGTAACATCATGTGTGGTGTCACCATTGCACGTTTTGCGTTATGTGGCAGTTTAGTCAGCAATGAAGCATTATGAGATGTTTTTCTAAAATGGGCGTAGTGGGGATGTGGGCATTGTGGGACATTATTTTAAATGGAGTGTAATAGAAGTAGATAAAAAAAACCCATAAAAAAGGTATTGGCCAAACAAAAAGAAGAATACATGTCATTGGCCAAACACTTGAACAATAGGTGTGGAAAAAATAACGCGTTGGACAATTTTTTTCTTTTTGAAAAAAACGCCCAGGGGGCGGGTGTGGGGCATTGGTGGGGGGGGGGGGGGGGGGGGTTGGGGGGGAACGCCCAAAATCCCCCCACTATGGGTGGTCTAATAATCATCTTTTATGATATGTATCATCGTATATTATTTCATCTAAATAACAATATGTTTAATGTTAACTGGATCACTAGGTGACAATGTAGGGCTAGCCCACTTGATAGAAATACATACTTTTTAGAGAGGAGGTCTCAAGCTCAGACCTAAGCAAGCGGAGCATTTTAGTATAATTGGTGTACAAAAACGAGGTCAGTAGGTCGTTTACTTTTAAATCTTATTAAAACACGAACCTAATATATTTGTTTAGTGTGGACTCTACAGATCATATATAAACGGTAATATAGTTATTGTTAACAAGTCACCCTCTTACAAACATTGTAAGAGTGGTAAAAAGGTGATATATCTTGACTATTGAGAAGAATAATGAGGTTACTAGTGAGACAAGATTGATGATCACTACCAAACCATCAATTTAGTGATACAAGAAGAGGTGATCACTAAATTATAGGTGGGAAGTTGTATATATGATTTTCTTGGTGTAGACAAGCTTATGGTGAATACAAATAAGTGTGATAGTAAGATGGATTAGTTAACATTTATCTGAACTACTATGAACCTTTATGTTTGTATGTTAATATTTAACAGAAACCGGCTTCTTATGAATACACAGAAAGTCCAATAATAATTGACCCGGTCACTATGAAGCCTACATTTGATTTAACAAACGACTACCAATTTAAAGCTGCCAAACAATTAAACATGTCATAGTGAAACGAAAATATTCAAAATCATGAAACTTCAAATACATAGACAACCAAAATGAACATACGGACAATACTTATAATCAAAGGCTTTAGGCAACTTATCAAAACGGTAGAATGTCATTTTCAACAATTTAATAAACGTGTTAAAAGTTGAATAGGGGGAGGGAGTTTTCTTTTTCCTTTTCTATTTTTTTTTTCATACGACACTTGCTACAATATGTTTCTCTTTCATATCAAATTCCACTACTTACTTGCATCTCTTGCTAAATCATATAACATGGATATGCCTCTCATGCTATAACCAATTTACAATTTTTTTAATATAACTCACTCAAAATACATATTAAAAAAACCCAAAGCATAACTATAACATTAATTAGAAAAAAATAATTTTTAAAAACTAGCACACATAATTCAAAGAAATCAAGTAACTAATACAATAACTTTAAAGTAGTAAGTCCATCATCCACAACGCGCCGCTCCCTCCATTTTTTCTCATCGGTCAAGTGATCACGTTGTTCAAGGAAATGTAGGCTTAAGCACCAAAGTGAATGGGAGAAGCCACGCAAAACATAATATAACCTTATTCCAAGCCCTAAATGATTCCAACACTAATCCCATGCCCATATAACCAAAAACTTCATTTTAGCGTCATTTACCCACGCCTCTTTTTTTTCAATGCCTCCGCTTGCTTTTGCCATACTTGAATTTTTGCTTGTTTTATCTCTTCCTTTATCCGTAACTTCTCATCACGAAACCATTTCATGTGCTCGGTATCGTCATTAGTGGCGTTAATAAATAAAACCATTCACACAAGTTCTTGTGTTTCAATCGATGTTGATGTATGTTTCGCTTTCTTTACTTTTCGTTTTGGTCGCGACAACTCTTCAGGTAGGATGTCATCATTAAGTGGGTTATCTTGAGATCAACCCCAATTGGTTCAAAGTTGCCTTTGATGACCTTGTGAAAGTATTTATCTCGGAGGTTTTAGAACTTTTTGTTGGATATGGGATGTTCGATGATCGATTAATGAACTTTACTAACGAGGTACGATCCAAAAAGTTACAATTTGGACGACAAACAAGTTATAGTATTTAAGCGTTAAATACTAGTTCACGAAATACGGTTCTGCGAGATGCGAGAATTAAATGTTTAGTGAAATATTTAATTAAATAATTATTTGTGAGATGATTCTATATTTATTTATTTAGTAGTTATTTATGAAATAATTAATAGATAATGATTTTTGTTATTTAATAATTTAAATTATAATATTATATTTATAAGATAAATATAATATGGTGAAGTATTCTTGTATTAGACTATGATTAGTTAGGAAACTAATGTGAAATTCATCTAACTGTAAATACATGGGGTTTTAGTGTTTTAGTCAACACAATGTTCCAAAAAATTGAGACAAGAAATCTGAAACCAACAAGTAACATCTTGTTTTTGTAGACAAAAATAAAATTTTATAAAACTAATGTTTCATATATTGTCGAACGAGTAAGTAACAAATATAAAGGTTAATTGAGATATGTAGTATTTAGATGGATCTTTAGTATTTAACTATTTAATAATAATAATATAGTATAGTATAGTAAAGTATAGTATAGTATAATATAATATAATATAATATAATATAATATAATATAATATAATATAATATAATGTAATGTAATGTAATGTAATGTAATGTAATGTACTATACTATACTATACTATACTATACTATACTATACTATACTATACTATAATATAATATAATATAATATAATATAATATAATATAATATATTTCGACCTTACTCTGTTTCAAATAAAACTTAGGTTAAAACGTAGCGAAAGATAAACTCATCTTAACAGTAGATTCATCATTTTATAAAACGTTATATTTTTATAATTCTACAAGAAAAACAAATGGAACAACTGAATTAGTTATAGTAATAATATAATAAAATTAAAATTAAAACAACATTTCAAAACAAAGTCACGTTTATGTTTCTATCCCACATCGAGCATATGGTCTCGCACATCAAAATAGAGTTCAGAATTCGTTTCGAGTTCGAAAAATTCGAAATTCGATTATCAAGAATTTTCGTTTTGATTATAAAAATTCGAGTTCGATTCAATTCGAGTTAAGTAAATTAAATACGGATTTATAATTTCAAATTCGATGCGAAATTCGAATAAAAGTTATACATTTTTATTTGTTATTTTTATATATAATACATATATAATTTTTATTGGGCTATATTATAAATTATTTCAAATTTTATTCTAAGTCGTAAAATCACCTATTATCAAACCCACTACATGGCCATAACTAAAACCTAAGTAACAAATCTATTAATAGATTTCTAACCCTAAAATTATTAACTTGTAACGTAAAGTGGTTATTCCCAACTTCTCGTTTTGAATGTTAGACTTATGATACTTTATTTGGAACTTTTAATGTAATATCGTGCTTTATGGCTGCTTTAAAATTTATGTTTCATTTTGATTGTTTTTTTTACATGTTTAAAAGAATATAAATTAAATCGAATTTATTTGAATTCGAATTTTTAATCGAATATGAATTGGGTTTTTATTCAAATACAAATTCGAATCGAATTGGTTAGGTTTTAATCGAATTCGAATTCAAAGAAAAATAAAAATTATTCGAACAATTCAATTTGAATAATTCCAAAATACGAATACGAATTCGAATTGGTTAGGGTTTAATTGAATTCAAATTCAAGGAAAAATAAAAATTATTCAAACAACTCGATTTGAATAATTCGAAAATTCGATTCGATGAACATCCCTATCCCACGTCGATGAAATAATGAAATTCAGTAGTTATTTCCTTCTATAAATAGAGGTTATAGTTACATTTAGATTAGAAGTTTTCACGAGAAGGCTTTAATATAGAGAATTCAAAGTACGTAGTACTCTTTTTGGGTGTTGTTAGTAGTCGTTATTGAAGCGAATAGGAACACGAATAAGGAGACTCTACATCAAATTATTGTAGATAATTTTAGGTATGTACTCATTTAAGTTTATGTCTTGTTAATTATTGTTTTATTAATTTTCAAAAAAAAATTCTTGTTTTATTAGTATAGTATTATTAGTATTATGTTATTTTAGGTATTTGGGTTAATATCAAGATGAGTATTGGGTAGCTTAGCCTTAGTTAAACATGGACTGATCTACCACGCTTAAACAAGGCAACATTAACCAATATATAACCAGATGTATCATAACCTATCCTAAGATTGTTTATGCTGTACTAGGACCCAGAGATATTGTTATATTATACTAGCAACTGTTATTTAATTGTAGTAGCAATTGTTACCTGATTGTGCTAGCAAGTGTTACATAGGTTAGTTTTATGAATGTTTTCAATACGTGAACATGCTTGTCCCAAACTGTAATAATAGTACACGACTGTTGTATACATATTTATAACCTATGCACGCATACACACGATATTTGTGGTCCCTTATACGTGCTGCTGCGACGGGATTTTTCAGGTACTACACCAGTGCTGTAGTGACATTAACTGTATGATGATGTATGTCACGTGTTGACGTTGGGTTATAATAATATGGGCGGGTACAAAGTTATGGTGAAATAATGTGGTTTATAAGTTGTGTATATTTATGAATTCACCAGCAACAGCTGACACATCTTTTAAGCATGTGTCACAGGTGATAAGGCATGATCGCCGCTCATAGTCCCGGTCATGTGAAAGTATGGTAGAAATGTATATCCGGATCGGTGTGATCTGGTGGAAGTGTTATTACATTATGCTTGACTTAGTCTGATTAGATGCTGTAATTTGAGTTTCCAACATTTGTAGAATGCGTTTATTATCAATAAGATAAGCACTTTTGTATCAACTATGGTATAAAGTATCCTTATTGGGTGGGATGTCACACACAAATCACCACCACCACAGCTAGTCCTACTCACCGTCGAAAATAGGGCACCGACGTCGGCCAACGTGCATGCCGCTAACCGCCGTCACCGGCCCTTTCCGCCAGCTCCATCACGCCACACTAGCTCAACCCGATGCACCCGTAACTACTGAACCGTGATTTCAACGCCCTCATTTTCCGATCAGATTACTACCGTGAATCACCACTAGCTTCGCTACTTCTCGTGTCAAGTCGTCTCGGAACTTTGGGTGATCATGAACGCGTCAACTAACGTGATGTTATTCTAACCTTCGTGTGCTTCTGCGGATTTTCATAAAAAAGGTCCGTAATCTCAAATACCCAATGGTTGTGTATAATTGTTTAAATGAACTATAACTAGATCATTTACAGGAATTTAATTCGGATTTAAATAAATGTGTACTCGCTTCCGCTACACAATTAATATGTGATATTAATAAACGATAAAACTGAACTTTATTAAAAATAAAATTGTATTCCGATTCTCAACACTTTTAGCCGGATCTCGAACTCATAAACCATTGGTTCAACCCACCACAATTTCCGTTCGACTTTCAGAACTTGCCTAGCTCCAATGTGAGTAAATGGGTTCCTTTGTACACCTCTTTCACATAGGTTGAGGGTTGTATGTGAATGCTCTTAAGCCGGAGGGTGTGGAGGCGTCACTCTTGCCACCTCACCAATGATAGCGCCCAGGCAGCGCCATCTGCCACACCGTGGCATTCAGGGGGGGGGGGACCATGGTAACGAGGAAGAAGCTGTGTGCAGGTGGGGCCCACAAGCATTTCATCCAATAATTTTTTTCAATTTTGTTTAATGGGGGGCTTTATCCCACATCCTGCAAGTTAAGACCCCTTCCAATAAAGCCTCCTGGCTGACGTGGATCTGACGTGGCGTGATAAAGCCCCTAGGGGCTTTATCCCACACCCCATAGCCTTATAGCAGCAAAATCTTGAAGTAAAAAGTAAAAACTTTACAAAAAAAGGGTAAAAGTGTTTAAAGTGAAAACTTAAAACCAAAATACCTTTAGAAATTTGAAACTTAAACACTATACAGAGATAGTTTTATAAGTTTTACATGTCCGAAACATAATTAATATATATAAAACAAGTTAAAATTACATCTACTCATTCATGTCACCATTGATCAAATCAACAGTTTAATCATCCAATTAACTTCTAATTAACTAAATAAGCAGCAGATGTTTGATCATTCGCGCTACCAAACATAGCAATTCTCTTGATATATCCTAATCTAATAACCTGCAGTTTTGAGTTTGAATGAAAATCGCATGTCAATTTATTTCAACCAACAAAATGCTTAAAGATCTTGAGAAAATGCAAACACCATACCAACTAACACAAAGATCGTATCAAACAAAATTACAGCCGCGAAGTAGCACCATTGTCCAAAAACCATGTGAGATTTCCTTCAGGTGAGACCTTCTGCACAGGCAACGGGTAACCATACGAAGCATGTTCACCCAACGCCACCTTCACCGCATCCGCTTTCTCTTCACCAACCACCACCAACGCGATTTCCGATGCTGAATTGATTAGAGGGAAAGTAAAAGTGATTCTAGGAGGTGGCGGTTTGGGTGAATCTGTAATAAAAGTCACCCATTTTTGCTTCTCGAATCGCTGAAAATGCCAGCAGAATAGAGATGCAACGTGCCCGTCTGGACCCATTCCAACTAACATCAAATCGAATTTAGCAAACCCTGTAGTTGGTGATGTTTTTAGCGTATTGTTTGCTACTAATTGTTTTAGTCGCTGCTCGTATTCTTCGGCTGCTTCCTCGGGTGACAGGTTTTCTTTGATGGGATAGATGTTAGATTTGGGTATTGGTACCTAACATCATTAGTGAGAATAATGAGCAACAATATAGTATACCAATTGTCTAAAAATATGTAGCAAAGATTCTTGTGACCATACGTGTCCGGATGCACCATTTTTACACTTCGTTAAAAAAAAAAATGTGACATCAAAGTGTAAAAAAGGTGTATGTAGACCCGAATCAACACAATAATCATCCCTACCTATTGTAAATTAGAGGATTTTTTCTTAATTTTTTTCCAATTTCCGTATCCTCACTTTATCTGGTCACAAACAGAACAATCAAGAGATTTATTTCATTCTTGTTGGTTACAATTTGAGGCCCTGAACGTGGTTGAGCAACCAATATTCATTGCCTATAAGAAACTAATAGTGCTTTTTATGCAAATCTAAACACTTATATTCCAACAGGAAACCGATAATAACATAGCATACTGTCAATTGAAGTCTCTTGTTTCGTCAATACATGTATGATGAATACATAACATAAGTGAAGGTTCATGTATATAGTGACCTTAAAGTAAAAACGTGTAAAGAAGATTTTGTGACGAAATATATTTTTTTCAGATTTAACCCTATTAATTTTTATAATATTTACGATACTTTCCAGTTCTCACGTCCGGTCCGACTGGTCAGACCATTGAACCGGTTCGACGTCCGGTCCGGTTCTGAAAACATTGGTTTTAAAGCAAATTTCAAAAAGGAATGCTGACATCAAAATGTACAAAATGTGTATCTAGACCCAAATCAATACTAGATTCATAGAATCATATCTACACATTGCAAATTTAGATCAGTTTTTGCCTCTACACCTTTTCCCAAATTTAAACATCTTCACTTACCTACTCATAAAGTTGACATTTAACAATAAGCAAAACTTACATATTACACACCTAATTCATTCTCAAAAGTCAAAACCGTAACAAATACAATAAAAGATTTAAATTAATTACCTTACTGAGAAATCCATCATAAGCAAGCTTATAATTTGAATCAGGATGATCAAGAGGAACAACACGTTCATCCAAAAAGAATATCAACCATTTCGACCAATCTATCGACTTAATATACGGAGGCTCCAGTAACTTCCTATAATAATATTTGAGCTCAAATTCATCAAACCAAACATAACATAATAAGACGGTTAAAAGATCCACTACAATCTGTAACTTCTTACATCATTTAAATAATCAGTAGTCAAATGAAACAGTAGGTTGTTAAGGTTGTAGTTACCTGGTGGTATCGAATAAAGTACCGCCGGAGAGCACGACGGAGAAGGAGCCGTGTGCGGCGATAGATTTCGCAGACAGATCGGCTATGTAGTTAGCTAGAGCAATGGCGGTGGCTTCTTCCGATGGGAATCTCAGGACTTTAGGCGCCATTTTTGTTTATTGCAGATCAGTTGGTGTTTATGACAATGAGTTGAAAAAATGAAGAAGAAAGTGGGTAGGTGAGATGCTTTTACTAGTTATATATTATTTAATGAGTAAAATGCCCGGATAGTTCCTCTGGTTTTGTAAAATAAGAGTTATAGTTCCTAACTTTTAGAAATTACACCGATGCTCCCTGTGGTTTGACGAGTTGTTACTTGGATAGTCCCTAGAGTGTATGTCCGTTAGTTTTCTTCGTTAAGTCCATCTGAAATTACTTATTTATCTCTCCCTTAAAAAACACATGTGGATTATTAAAAGTGTGGGACCCACCACTCACCCCCAACTTCATCTTCAACCTTTAACACCCAACGCATCACCATTTTCTCCATCAAGCACCACCTAAACTTGAAACCCCACCTCCATCACACCCTACCGCACCCATCTTCGGCCGACGAGCTCCCGTTCCGGTGACGTTCTAGCTGATCGGTCCATTGCTCTGTTCCGTAGTTTGTTAAATTCAAACAAGCCACAACTCATCGTGTTTCAACCATATAAAACAACATAACCATTCCAAGAACCCACAACATCAACAAAAACCCTATAATAAACGTTATCATGCCACACAACATCAACATCAACATCAACGCCAACGATATACCTAGCAACATAGACGCAAATCTGGCCCGAGTAATCTGCGACAACGGCACCGGTCGCGGCTGCCGCCGTGACGCCACCGTAGTTCTTCAAGGAAACTACTCGTCATCAGGAATTTATTATGGAATAATAAGAAATGATAATAATACTCGATTTTGAATGAATTATTGGCGCAAATCGAGGTCAGTTGAAAGTGAATCTGGTAGTTCTTCAAGTGGATTTTGATGTTGCTTTCGGATTACATATGTAGTGGTGAAGATTTTGGATATGAGAAGATGAGAGATCTGGAGAGTTGAAGTAACGTTTTGGACGGGGGGAGTTTTTAAAGAAATTTGATAGTTTGAAGGTACAAGAAATTCGATTTGGGTGTGTTGAGGAGGATGGTGGCAGGTGGTAATGGTGGTGGGGTAAGTGGTGGTGGTGGTAGGTGCTAATGGTATGTCACCGGAATAAGTAATGGTGAGTTGTGACTTTTTTTTTTTTGAGGATATAAAGGATGATGTTTGACTGTTGTCATCCTCTCTATTTATAGTGGCGGGATCCTGCACTGACTATTAACATCCTCTATAAGCATCTGTATCTGTATCATGTATGCATCTATATCTGTATGCAGGATCATGTTGTTTGAGGATCATGTATGCATCTTGATAACAGTCATCTCCGCATTAGTTATAGGATCATGTTTGAGAACATAGAGGATGATGTTTGATGCACATTAGTTACAGGATGATAAGAGTCAATTGTGTAACAACCTATTTGAATTGAAGTTTGGACTTGTAATTTAGATATCATGATAACAATCAACCACACTTCTAATTTAGAAGTCATAGTGGCAGTTTGGTTCAATGATAACAGTCAATTGCACTTGTAATTTAGAATTCATGAACTGCACTTGATAACAGTCAACTGCACTTGTAGATAATATAATTATAAAATCATGAACTACAGTTGATTACAGTCAATGCATAATAGTCTATATATACATGGTGATGTACATTGATAACACTTGGAGGATTACATTAGCATTGACTATAATGCAGCTGTTAGTTACATGATGATGTATTATTAGCAGTTGTGTTAATCTGTTAATGCAGTTGTTAGTTACTTGATTAGCATTACATTAAGGTGATTAGTAACTCTGTATCATTAGTAGTTAATGAAAATGTTAGTTACTTGATTACATTAGGATTGCATTAGGGCGGTGATACGTGTGTAGTGTAATATATTTTAGGTGTATATTTTAAGCCCGTTTACACTTTTTAGCCAAGTTTTAAATTTATAAAACACGATATTTACTAACACTAAACACACATATGGGCAAGTGCACCCATCGTGGACGTAGTATAGTGTTGGTAAGATACCGAGGTCGCCCAAGGACATAAGAGCTTTTAGTACCGGTTTATCCTCAACGTCTAATCAAATCAAAAAGTTAGAAAAAGGTTTTTAAACTAGAAAAATAAAACTAACTAAAATGCTGAAAAATAAAAATAAAAATAAAAACAGATAGACAAGATGAATCACTTGGATCCGACTCGTGTGTAGTGTAACATTTGATTATTTCCGCACTTTTACACATTTTAAGAGATTATCTTAGTTATTGTAGTAGGCCCATCTTTTGAAGGTGACGTTACCCTCAACCCAGTAGTTTGAGTCAGCAAGGATACAATCCTAAAGGGTCGGATTATTGAAAGATAATTAATTAAGTTATTAATGCATAATGTGGTAGGCCCCTCTTTTGAAGATGACGTTACCCTCGGCTAAGTAGTCTGAGTCAGCAGGGATACAGTCCTAAGTAGCCGGGTTAAAGTTTTAATAGTAGTTTAATTATGAGGGGATCAAAGAGTTTGGACCCCCGCCATCCAATACCGGTGGGTATTGAAGGAGGTCCTACTAAATTTGACCCAGGTCCTTTGTAGGATCTATACACTGAACAATGGCAAGACTCTTACCAAACCGTTCCCTTAACCCCCAACCAGGTAGCCAACATATCTCCATATAGACCGTGGAGATATGAGTGGTGAAAATCTTTTATTTTATATAGAAAGTAAAATAATGCCAAGACATCACAGACAAACGATAAGGAAGAATCACCTTCAACATAAGAAACTAGTTATTAAAGTCATTAATACATAACCAAATAAAAAGTGTGAAAAGATTAAAAATAAAAAGTATTACACTAAACACTTGTCTTCACCAAGTGATGTAAGAGACTTAGGCAAACATGACCTTTGATTGTCAAGAACTCTTACGATCAATCTTGGATCCCGAGACGACTCACACACTCTATGATGGACAATGGATGATGGTGGTGGATGATGGTGTTGTAATGATGGTGGGTGGTGGATGAAGTGTGAGAGAGGTGGTGTGCCAAGGGATGAGTTGCAAGTGATCTAAGCACTCATATTTATAGGCTGAACAGAGGCTCGGGCACGGCCCCGTGTCCGTTGGGCACGGCCCCGTGTCTATCCTTCTCTCTTTCTTCATTAATTGCAGTTTGTCTACATTAGTTGACCACGCCCCCGTGTCCGCTGAGCACGACCCCGTGTGCAGAAGCGTATCTGTACTATCAAGATTTGCCTTGATTCTGCGAATCTTATAGTTGACCACGGCCCCGTGTCCGCTGAGCACGGCCCCGTGGTGGGCGATAGAAGCTTCTAAAACTTTGTCTTTTCTGCTGATACTTGGGCACGCCCCCGTGCTCACTGAGCACGGGGCGTGTTCAGCCTTATGTTCTCTTGTTTTGCTTGGGAAGATGCTGTCGGGGGGTCGGGCATGCCACGTTTGTTCCTTTTCTTGTATTTATGTTAGATTTAGCTGCCTTTTTACTTCTTTTGTTCATTTGAGCTCATTTAATCCTGAAAATACAAAAGGAAGACAAAAACACACTTTTTCCAACATTAGTACTAAAAAGTAGGGATGAGCATATCGGTATCCGATACCGAACCGATACCGCCTAATACCGATCCCGAATTTCACCCAAACTAGGTACCGATACCGATACCGAAACATGTCGGTTAGGTATCGGTACGGTACGGTATCGGTATTATACCGTATTTTGAGGGTCGGTATCGGTATAATACCGATACCGTACCGTACCGATAACGAAAATGCCAAAAAGTGGATACCGATCGGGATACCGATCGGGATCGGGATCGGTACGGGATCGGTATGGGATCGGTATTCGGTGGCATATGCTCATCCCTACTAAAAAGGGTTAGTTTTATGCCACAATTGATGTAAGTTATATGTTGCATTTTGTGCACATCAAATACCCCCACACTTGAATCTTTGCTTGTCCTCAAGCAAAACTCTTTATAATGTGGCTTTACACTCCCAAATGGAATGGGTAGAAGAGAAGGTTTTTTGGGCTTGTCATAGAGTGTCGGGATTTCCAAGATTCTTTATTAAGTTTTATTTTTATTTATTTACAATCCTATTCATCATGATTTATTAAAAACTTTTCGTAAGATAAATTACTTATTTGGGCATAACATGCCTTTTTAAAATTCTATTTATATACAAGTTCACATACCTCACGGGGGATCACTCAACACTCGGGCGAAAGTGTATTTTAGTGAATCACTCGAGAGCGGCATGGAACTTACTCCTACCATAAGCTTGCCAAGCAATCAATCCTCCTCCTCCTTTTTAACTATACACCTTTGTAAATATCAAGAGGACTTTTTGGGTGAAGGGTTAGGCTTGGGCTAAAAGTGGGTGGTTGGGTTAGTGGTTAGTAAAAGGGCGAAAAGCGTAAAAAGCGTCGGTTTTCATAAGACTCGATATTTTTCAAAACTTTTTATTTTGATGAAGCATTTCTTTCAAACAAAGTTGTTTTTGATAAACTTGTTTGTTTATTTCTTTGACTTCATCCTCATTATATATTTTTTTTTTCAAGTCATAAGAAAAACCGAGCTTTGTTACTAAAATAAAGGGTTTAAAATGAAAAAGGGTTTAGGTGGGTAAAGGGTTTTTGAATTGGGTTAAGAAATGAAAAGGTTTAGGCTCAAAGGGGTTCACTAGGGGGATTTTGGGTAGGTTGTAAAAAAAAAATAATGGTGTAGAAATAAAAAGGGTTAGTCCTAAAGCCTCCATC
The DNA here is from genome assembly GCF_002127325.2 of Helianthus annuus. Taxonomy (NCBI): domain Eukaryota; kingdom Viridiplantae; phylum Streptophyta; class Magnoliopsida; order Asterales; family Asteraceae; genus Helianthus; species Helianthus annuus. Next base: position 15,717,666 of record NC_035435.2, read on the forward strand.
ATTTACTTACTCGGGTTTAAGTTGGTAAGGACTGGGAATGTATCGTCGTGGCAAGTTCTAGAGTTGTAAGAACCAAGCGGCTATTCACACAAGAAACGAAAAATGAGCATTTAGTTTAAAGATATGTATTTGTATGCTCAATAAAGGCTCAAAAATCACTTTTGTGGGAATGGGTTTTTATGTGATCAAGTATATATAATCAATTTTTAACTAAGTTTGTCATGCCGTTTCATAATTTTCTTATGTTGGTTCTTTTTATCACGACGCTATCGGTTGTAAATTTGTAAAAATATAACCTTTTTAGAACTTGTTATTCCCAAATTAAACCAATACAAGTAAAAAAAATGAAAATTTTTGAAAAAAATTGGGGTGATTAGCGGTTCCAGTAGAGTTTTGTGTAAGGCTTGTTTTTAGGACTTGCAAGATTCAAGGTTTTAGCATCCCCCCACACTTAAATTACACATTGTCCTCAATGTGTCCCAAAAATAAGTTTTTCGGTTGATTAAAATGTGTAAAAGTGGGTTAAAAACAAGATTTTATGTTACTGGGTAGCTGAACATGGGGTGGTGTTGGCTGAGCACGGCCCCGTGGACAGACTGCCAGTATCAAATTTAAACAGAAGGCTGGGCACGGGGGCGTGTTCAGTGAGCACGGCCCCGTGTCCAGTTACCTGAACTGGGCATATTCTGCAGAACCTTGGGCACGGGGTATGTTGGGGTGAGCATGGCCCCATGCTGAACTTGCTGTAATGAAGAAAAATTGTCGGGAGGCACTGTTTTTGTGCATGGGGTGTGGGTTCAAGTTTCCCTTAGTAACCTCCACCATTTCGAGTATGTTTTATTCCTGAAAAGTAAAACTAAACTAGAAAACATAAAAGTTAATCTAAACTAAAACTAAGGATAGTTCCGCGGAATGCCTCCGTGGTGCGCCACGTTTATAAGGGTCCTTGGCTAGACCCACCTTATCAGGTGGTTCTGGCTCATCTTCAATTAGGGGGTCGTCATTGCCGATTGGATATTTCATTGATCGTTCAAGATCGACACATTTTTTAAATGCCCCTAATTGAATATGTAGATTATTGTACTTCCGGTTTTTCAAGGCTTCGTGTGTTTTTACAAAAGGTCGTCCCAACACTAGAGGAGCGTCATCAAGGATGACAAAGTCGGTTGGGATTACCATTTGATTTGTTTGGACCAAGACATCCTCAACTATACCGATTGATTTTATTATTTTCCGATTAGATAGAAAAATGGGTATTTGAAGTGGAGAAAAATCACTAATACTTAATTTTTCGAAAATGTAATTAGGCATTATGTTAACACAAAGATCTTTATCAATCGTGACATTACTAATAAAGGAATTTTGAAAAAAACATGGAACCGGTGTAATGTTGATTTCATAAGGGTCTTCTTTTATTAGTGAAGTCTGATCATTAGTTAACTTAATACTTACCATTTCGTCAATTTTAGCGTTAGTGTTTAACTCTTTCAAAATCTTAGCATGAGTGGGTACTAAACAATGGTTTTTGAAAGAAGGTGACAAGAGATTAATTTCTTTAAAATTAGACACTTCTTGGATTTTAACGTTGTCGGACTCACCTTTTTCGTTGTTTAACTCATGTGTCGGTTTTTCACTTATTTGTTCTTCCATTTTTACCTCTTCAACTATCTTTTCTTTATTTAATTCTTCTCTTGTGTGGGACTCCTCTTCCCTTGCGCGAGATTCTTTTATGTATAGCTCGATAGTTTTAAGGTGTTCTAATATCCTATCGGTCACTTCGGTGATAGAGAAAGGATCGGGATTTTCAAAGCTTGAATCCGGTTGTTCGATCCTTGGTTCCTCATAGTACTCATATGAAGTAGATGGTTCATACCATTGTTCTTCATTGTAAGCATATGATGGATAAGGGTCGTAATTTTGTTCTTCATAGTACTCATATGAGGTGGGTTATTCACGCCATGGTTCCTCATAATAAGAGTATGAAGGTGGTGGCTCATATCTTGGTTCCTCAAAGTATGAGTACGGAGGCTCATACCTTGGTTCATCAAAATATGAGTATGAGGGAGAAGGTTCATACCTTTGGTCTTCATAGGATGTGTATGAAGTCGATGGCTCGTACATGGGCTCCTCATAATGGGTGTATGAAGTGGATGGTTGAAATGAGTTGTAATATTGAACCGAGTGCGGGTTACCACAATTAGTGCAATAGTCTCCCCTATAATCATCCTCCTCATAGGTGTAGTTGTAGCCTCCTGAGTATTGATCCATAAGAATCACTCAGCAGACCACAACAGAGTCTCGGGACCAGAAAACAAAAATAAAAACGGAAACAGAGGCTGGACACGGCCCCGTGTTCAGTGGACACGGCCCCGTGTTCAGTGGACACGGCCCGTGTTCAGAGTCTGTATCTGGGCGTTTGAATAAAAGTTATTGGTTCTGTTGAGCAATGGGGCGTGTTCAGTGAGCACGACCCTGTGATCAGACTCTGTATCTGGGTGTTTTTTAAAAAAAATGCAGCACGGCCCCGTGTTCAGTGAACACGGCCCGAGTTCAGGCTACTGTAAATGCAAACTAAACTAAAATGCAGAAAAATGTGCGCGCGTTTTGAAAAAGTTTTGAAAAACTGATTAGGCTGTCGATTTTAAGCTTTCTTAAAATCCTTGTGTCCCCGACAACGGCGCCAAAAACTTGATGCGTGTGTAGTGTAATATATTTTAGGTGTATATTTTAAGCCCGTTTACACTTTTGAGCCAAGTTTTAAATTTATAAAACACGATATTTACTATCACTAAACACAAATATGGGCAAGTGCACCCATCGTGGACGTAGTATAGTGTTGGTAAGATACCGAGGTCGTCCAAGGACACAAGAGCTTTTAGTACCGGTTTATCCACAACGTCTAATCAAATCAAAAAGTTAGAAAAAGGTTTTTAAACTAGAAAAATAAAACTAACTAAAATGCTGAAAAAAAAACAGATAGATAAGATGAATCACTTGGATCCGACTCGTGTGTAGTGTAACCTTTGATTATTTCCGCACTTTTGCACATTTTAAGAGATTATCTTAGTTATTGTAGTAGGCCCCTCTTTTGAAGGTGACGTTACCCTCAACCCAGTAGTTTGAGTCAGCAAGGATACAATCCTAAAGGGTCAGATTATTGAAAGATAATTAATTAAGTTATTAATGCATAATGTGGTAGGCCCCTCTTTTGAAGGTGACGTTACCCTCGGCTAAGTAGTCTGAGTCAGCAGGGATACAGTCCTAAGTAGCCAGGTTAAAGATTTAATAGTAGTTTAACTTATGAGGGGATCAAAGAGTTTGGACCCCCGCCATCCAATACCGGTGGATATTGAAGGAGGTCCTACTAAATTTGACCCAGGTCCTTTGCAGGATCTATACACTGAACAATAGCAAGACTCTTACCAAACCGTTCCTTTAACCCCCAACCAGGTAGCCAACATATCTCCATATAGACCGTGGAGATATGAATGGTGAAAATCTTTTATTTTATATAGACAGTACAATAATGTCAAGACACCACGGACAAATGATAAGGAAGAATCACCTTCAACATAAGAAACTAGTTATTAAAGTCATTAATACTTAACCAAATAAAAAGTGTGAAAAGATTAAAAACAAAAAGTATTACACTAAACACTTGTCTTCACCAAGTGATGTAAGAGACTTAGGCAAACATGGCCTTTGATTGTCAAGAACTCTTACGATCAATCTTGGATCCTGAGACGACTCACACACTCTATGATGGACAATGGATGATGGTGGTGGATGATGGTGTTGTAATGGTGGTGGGTGGTGGGTGAAGTGTGAGAGAGGTGGTGTGCCAAGGGATGAGTTGCAAGTGATCCAAGCACTCCTATTTATAGGCTGAACAGAAGCTCGGGCACGGCCCCGTGTCCATCCTTCTCTCTTTCTTCATTAATTGCAGTTTGTTTGCATTAGTTGACCACGCCCCCGTGTCCGCTGAGCACGACCCCGTGTGCAGAAGCATATCTGTACTATCCAGATTTGCCTGGATTCTGCGAATCTTATAGTTGACCACGGCCCCGTGTCCGCTGAGCACGGCCCCGTGGTGGGCGGTAGAAGCTTCTACAACTGTCTTTTCTGCTGACACTTGGGCACGCCCCCATGCTCACTGAGCACGGGGCGTGTTCAGCCTTCTGTTCTCTTGTTTTGCTTGGGAAGATGTTGTCGGGGGGTCGGGCATGCCACGTTTGTTACTTTTCTTGTATTTATGTTAGATTTAGCTGCCTTTTTGCTTCTTTTGTTCATTTGAGCTCATTTAATCCTGAAAATACAAAAGGAAGACAAAAACACACTTTTTCCAACATTAGTACTAAAAAAGGGTTAGTTTTATGCCACAATTTATGTAATTTATATGTTGCATTTTGTGCACATCAGTGGTTACTTGATTACCTGTGTTAATGCAGCAACTGCGTTAATCTGATAAGGGTGGTTAGTTAAGAGTTTTGAATTTGGAGGGAGTATTTGAAGTTTACAGACAGTTGCAAATAAAATATAGGGGTTATTTTGGTCTTTTCACTTAAATTTAAATGTCCAATTTATAATAGGGACTTGATGGATTAACTTGAACAACCACACGGACTTGATTGGTCAAATTAGAAAAGGTAGGGACTCATGGTGCCCTCTAAGGTTGACCACAAGGACTGAAATCGTAGGTCACTCTATCTAAAAGCTTAGGCTACCAGCGGCAATCCTGGTTATGTTTATCAAGTACCTTACTCGACCAGAAACACCGCCACCGGTGGTTCGGGCGATGTGGTGCAATGTCACAGGGAACAGAATACATAAAGACTAAGCCAAGCCAAGGCTAGCATCAAACTTCATACCGAGCTAGCTGGATTCTTAAACTCAAGTTCAGCTTGATTAAAACTCAAGTTGGCTCACTTCACTTTTATAAATTATTTTACCAAAAGTGCCAAACTTATAACTTATTCTTATTAAATAGCTAAAAGGAAAACTTACCTAAAGGACTAAGTATGTAAACAATTTATTAACTCTTAAAAGGCTTACCTTGTCTTTAATGAGTAGGTGATCCTTCTACCTTTCTTTCTTTATTAATACGGGACAAAGAAAACAATGGAATAGATGAATTCTTTAGGAAAGCAATGAGCTCTTTTAAAGCTATTTATTTTATCCTAAGTTTCTTTCTCATCCAACATGGGATGGGCAATTGCAAAAATTCCAAGAGATTTAAGGATTTGAATGCTTTAAAGAATTGTATATTGTGTTTTAATACTTATAATTAGTTAAACTCTTATATTTTGTAAAATAACTTTCTTGCCCTTCTTATATGCATTACAATATAGTATATAGATATATCAATAATCCAAACACTCCAACAAACATGACAATTTCCTAAATATTTTTCTATGGATTCAAGAAAATCAAAGGTTGGTACGACAATGATATCTTTTAAATCGAGAGGAGCTGGTTCTAGTGCCAGAGGAACTAGGTCAAGTGCGAGAGGAGCCGCTTCTAAATTAAGAGGAACCAGTTCAAGTGCGGGTGATGACGTGTATATGTTGCAACAACATTTTACACAATAACCACAATTTTATCAATTAATTGGATAAAAAAGAAAACTGGCAAAAACCCCACCTCTACTGTCGCTAAACCTCCACCACCGGCCACCCTCTACGTCGTCGACCCCCTGCCAGAATCCCCACGCCCCTGGCCTATAGAAACCATAGCTGCACCCCAATCCACCGATGCACCCTCCGCCGCACATCCAAATCCACCAGCGAGTGCCGACACTGACCGGTTTCCCGAATGCGACACCATTTTTTCGTTGCAAGTGTTGATTTGAGTTTTTTCGGGTTTCTCGAACACGTCTATAAAAGTGTTTATGGTATATTATTTCCTTGACCCAATACAGAGAGTATACAAAGTATATATAGAGTGCAGCCTAACAACTTTTCCTATCAGTTATGGAAACATAATCCTTTCCTATACAATATAATATATACGCTAATACTCCCCCTCAGTGTGAGCGAGGATCCTGATGCACGTTCAGACTGGCGCGAAAGCTATGAAACAGTTGTCTGGAAAGGCCTTTGGTGAATATATTTGCATACTGATAGGAGGCAGGAACATGAAGAACACGGATGTGACCCAGGCTAACCTTTTTCATGGAAAAAATGTATGTCAAGCTCCACATGTTTGGTCCTTTGATGCTGAACAGGATTTTCCGATAAGTAGACAGCAGAGACGTTGTCACAGTACACGATAGTGGCACGTCTGATAGGCACATGTAGTTCGAGCAATAAGTTACGGAGCCAAGTTGTCTCAGCAACGGCATTCGCGACCCCGCGGTATTCAGCTTCGGCACTAGAGTGAGAGACTGTGGGTTGCCGTTTAGAGGACCAGGATACAATGTTATTACCTAAATAAACACAATAGCTTGAAGTGGAGCGACGCGAGTCTGGACATCCCCCCAGTCGGCATCTGAATAAGCAGTAAGTGTGAGACCGGGGGAAGCTGATAAGTGTAGGCCATAGTCTATTGTACCTTGAATATATCGTAAACTCCATTTCATGAATGCAAAATGGGGTTCCCTGGGTGCATGCATAAATAAACAAACCTGCTGCACGACATAAGAAATATCTGGGCGAGTGAATGTGAGATATTGTAAAGCCCCTGCAAGACTTCGATAAGCTGACCCATCTGGTAAAAGAGAGCCATCATTAGCGCTGAGTTTGCTGGACGTGTCAACCGATGTTGCACATGGTTTACAAGTAGTCATATTCGCCCTATGCAAAATGTCTCTGTCATACTGAGATTGAGATAAGAACAAACCGCTATTCGTCCGTTGTACGGTAATCCCAAGAAAATGATGTAAAGCACCCAAATCTGTCATAGCAAATTCGCTCGAAAGCAATTGTATAATGCGATTAAGAAAGCATGTAGACGATGCTGTCAAAATTATGTCATCAACATATAACAGTAAGTAGGCCGTATGGTTGCCTTGTCGATACATAAAAAGGGAAGAATCACAAAGACTCCCTTTAAACCCGTGAGAACATACAAATGTAGAGAAGCGTGTGAACCATGCCCGTGGCGCCTGTTTTAGTCCATATAAGGAGCGCTTTAAATGGCAAACAAAGTTGGGTTTAGACATATCAACGAACCCGGGTGGTTGATGCATAAACACTGTCTCTTGTAAGTCCCCGTGTAAGAAGGCGTTTTTAACGTCTAACTGGTGTATAGGCCACTTTTGAGATAGGGCTAGAGATAAAACTGTTCGGATAGTCACGGGTTTGACGACGGGACTAAAAGTATCCATGCAATCAAGGCCAACAGTTTGTGACTTCCCATTAACTACAAGCCGTTCTTTATAGCGTTCCAGTTGGCCATCCGGTTTAAATTTATGTCTAAATAGCCACATGCATCGTATGACCAGATGGGACTCCGGACGAGGAACTAATTCCCAAGTACCATTAGCTATTAATGCTTCATATTATGTTAACATAGCCTTTTGCCAATTAGGGTCACCAAGTGCTTTATGAGGGGAGGTGGGTATGGGGGAGATGGTAGTGGGGGTGAGGGTGTTGAGATTATACTTAGGATTGGGTTTAGAAATGCCAACCTTACCCCGAGTGGTCATTTTGTGAGTGTTGAGAGGTTGTGTAGCGGCTGTGGAGTGAACCGGCGGTTGGGCTGTGGAGTGGACCGACGATTGGGCAAGTGTCATAGGTGGGTTTGGGTTAGGTGGAGGGCTCAGCGGATGAGAGGAAGGAGGGGTAGGCGAAGAAGGTGGGGTCGGCTGGGTGGCACTAGGTTGGGTGGCACGTGGTTGGGTGGTACCGGGTTGGGTATGGGTCGGCTGTGGGAATTGGTAGAGGGGCGGGCACGGGTGGTCGTCATCAAGAAAGTGGTAGGTATCGGTAGGGGGTGGTTGAGAAAACGAGAAGGACTATTCATCAAAGGTGACGTGTCGAGAAATGTGAACACGTCCGGTTAACGGGTCAAGGCAACGGTAACCTCAAAAATTTTCGGGATAGCCAAGAAAGATGCACCGGGTAGATCTTGGATGTAGTTTGTGAGGTTGAGTAGCTGACATGTTCGGGTAACATGCACAGCCAAAAACTTTTAGATGATCGTACGTAGGATGATATCGATAGAGAGCAAACGTAGGGGTATTGAAATTTAGTCTTTTTATGGGAATGATATTATGTAAGTAAGTAGCGGTGTGTAGAGCTTCGACCTAAAAAGAAGGCGGTAAATGAGCGTGAACTAAAAGAGCGCGTATGATGTCATTTAGTCGTCGAATCATGCGCTCAGAACAACCATTTTGAGAGGAGGTTTGTGGACACGAAAAACGAAACACAAGTCCGTTAGACGTCGCAAAATTGTGAAATGCATGATTATCAAATTCTCCCCCTATGTCACATTGAAAGGTTTTAATGTGTGTTTGAAATTGGGTGAGCACAAATTTATGGAACTTAACAAAGGTGGGGAAAGCTTCTGATTTAAATTTCAATGGATATACCCAAACATAGTGAGTATAATTATCAATCAACACCATATAGTAGTTGTAAGATGATTTACTTAAAACCGGTGACGTCCACAAATCACAGTGTATAATATCAAATGGTGCATAAGTAAAGGAAGTGGAAGCGACAAATGGAAGTCCTTTACTATTAGACAAATGGCACGAATTGCAAAAATCAAAAGAATCCTTATTGCAATTTATTACACAACGACTCGAAAGTGAATGCAAAACTTGGGAACCGGGGTGGCCGAGACGGCATGCCACTTATTTGACGAAGATGCAAGAAAAGCTTGAACGGGTGATGTAAACGGATAAAGGTTCCCAGTGCTCTCATGGCGTGAAATTGTTTACCCCGTCTTGAGATCCTTCAAAGTAAAACCATTAGGATCAAATTCAATAGATACATGATTATCACGAGTAAATTTTCTAACAGAAACAAGATTTTTTACGACGGTCGGAGCATAAAGAATATGGTTTAGGTGAAAGGTTTTATTTGGGACAGTGTGAATACCGTTTCCGGTACCCGTAATTGGCAAAGTTTGGCCATTTCCAACAAAAATATTCACATTAAAAGACTTGGATAAATGGGAATTAATTTTACTGCAATCCGAAGTAATATGTGATGACGCACCTGAGTCCATGTACCACTGAGGGTCATATTGGTTGAGATTTAAAGTACTGAGAGCTGCTCCAAGGTCGGTGGGGTTAAGTGGGTCAACCGGGTGCTGCTGGGCCTGAGGCTGCTGGGCCGGAGGTGCAAAGGTGGGGTAGGCCTGCTGTTGTGGGCTTGGTGGCATCGGCTGCGGAGGTGGGGTGTTGGGCCTGGCCCAATTGGTGACCCAAGGAGACTGATGGGGGTGGGGACATGGCGGTGGAGAGGCCCACCAGCCATATCCAGTTTGGTTTGGGTTGTAGGAGGTGGGAGTTTGATAAGGTGGGTAAGTGGGTGCCGATTGCGAGATATAGGATTGGTTAGGGTAACGACCTCAATCATGACCACCTCGGTAACCGCGGCCTCGGCCACGGCCCCGGCCACGAGCCGGTTGGTTGGGCCAGTTTTGGTATTGGTCAAATTGTTGGCTGGGATGGTTGGAAGGAGGCGGTGTGGGAGATGGATTGGAGTTGGGAGGAGCAGCTATGGTAGTGGTTCCGGGGGCAGCAAGAACGGATTGGGACGCGTGTTGTCTGGCCGCCTGGCGGCGTTGTTCCCAGTCTATTATGTCGACAGCCTCATCCCATGTGGTGTTGGATTGAGTGATGAAGGCAGCCGTCGTATCATATTCAGGAGGGAGCCCCGCTACCATCTGCAGAACCAATCGGGACTCGGTAACAGGCTGATCTACGTCGCTAAGTTGTTCAGCGATGTCCTTCAGTTTTTGAAGATATTCGTTCACGTTTGTGCACGACGCCAGAGTGGTGGTGGTGAACGCATGAAGAAGATTAGATGCTCTAGAGTTTTTGTTGTTCTGGAAGATGGCTTGAATACGATTCCAAGCTTGCTGGGCAGTAGACTCGGTTTCCAGGACTCGAACCAACAGGTCATCACTAAGCGTGCCATAGATCCATTGAAGAACTATGGCATCAGCGCATACACGCCAAGCATCGAAGGAACTATAGAAATCTTGAAAACACGGGTTGTCACATCATCCCCAACTTGAAAGAAATTTCGTCCCGAAATTTGATAAGTGATCCAAGACGACCAGATGTTAACTCAGGATGACTGTGGATTTTTCCACGGGTACCACATCTTGTTCTAGGACTCGTACTCATCATCAGTTTCGGCTGGGGGTTTTGTTCCGTCGATGTGCTTGAGAACTTCATATCCGCGTGCATGGAGTTTGAAGAGTTTCACCCACGATGTGTACGTAACTTTGACACCATCGAGGATCCGGACCTTATTCTGTACATTTGTTACAGAGTAGACCGGGTGCAGGGGTTTGATACTTGCGGTCGAACGGAGGTTTTATTTTCTGGTTTATCTTCCATGGCAGCGAACGGAGGAACACGATGATGATGGCGGCGAAAATAGGGTTTCTCAGAACCGTAGCTCTAATACCATAAAAGTGTTTATGGTATATTATTTCCTTGAACCAATATAGAGAATATACAAAGTATATATAGAGTGCAGCCTAACAACTTTTCCTATCAGTTATGGAAACATAATCCTTTCCTATACAATATAATATATACGCTAATAGTCTACTAGCATGGCGTTTGTTGATCCATTGTGTGGGTCTTTCATTTTTCGTCAAGGTATAAACCCTAACCCCCCTGGTTGTTATATTATTTAATCTCAATGTGGCTCGACTGTTGGTGGGAGTATTTTTATTGTAAAAATGCACACGTTTCCGCACTAATTAATAAAAATTATTAAATATTAAAATAAATGGTTTTATATAAACAGTACACCGATTCCCAACAGTGGTATTAGAGCCACTTTGTTAGACTTACAAAAGAACAGATGATATCAAAAGCCAAAACATGCTCCTTTGATCATGAAATAAACAAGTTATGATCTACAACTCTCCCCAAAGATAATGAATCTTGAACACTAACAGAACATCTGTTTGAAGATTCCAATTATCTATTCAAGGCATGAAATCATTGTTGTAGAAGAAGAAACCTCGGCTCAATGGCCAAAGCCCTGTTGAAGATAATGCACTGAAATTGAAGACTAAACATCTGTTCTAGCCTAAACGGATGTTTGGAACAAGTCAACAACTATTTGAAGAACAGTTCTTTTAATGTAACAGTGATTGCTTAAACATATGTTTAGTATATTTAGTTAGTTGGTAATTCCATCAGATGTTTCTAACATTGTGAATCTTTTCTGTTAGGAATGTTATATGTCACTATCAGGGTGATGTCAGCCCTATTAGGAATGTCAGATGTCGCTATCAGGGTGACGTCACCTGTTAGAGATCTATTTCATCACTTGATATCCTTATTGTACGAACAGAAGAGAGTGAATAGGCTAAGGGGGAGTTTGTATAATCATTCTTGTAAATTGTAATATTTTTATTTCAATACAAAATAGTCTGACAAAATTTTTTACTCTTGTGTTTGACTTTAAATCCCGCTACATTCGTTACTACTTTCCATAATTCATAGGGTGAATTACACTTTTCGCCCTTTATGTTTGTATCAGATTGCAATGGATAACCTTTAACTTCAATAATTACAGTCACAATCATTTACTTGTAAAACTGTTACACCTTAGGTCCTTTGACCCTAACCTGATTAAATTTTTTAGTTAAATATGGCATGTGCCTTACACATGAGGATAAATTAGTAGATTTACTAATATATTTAAATTAAACAAATAAACAAAACAATCTCTTTGTTTCAGATCTCTCTCTCCCCTCTCTATCTCTCCCCAACCAATCCCCACCCCACCATCACTGTGAGAGCTACCACCACCACCATTTCCGGCAAGGTTCCGAGCAAGATTCTGTTTAAAAAATGCTATATTGCAGGAGGAAGTACTGATCGAAGTGGAGGCTGCACAATCTATGTATGGTGACGATTGTCTGGTTATCTCACAATACCCACCTCATCTCAACCTTCTAATCAAGCCCATAACCGCTGATGTTTTCCCCTTTTCAAGATCCACATCTTTCATTCGATCCACTTGTTTATGTATATAGTCTGTTGATCATTAAAAAGATGACATTTTTATACTCTGATTGCAAGAAAGTTTAGTTTTTTAGTTATCTATTGTGTTGATTTTGTGTTTTTAAATAGATGGGTAATTAGTTTATTTGAAGTTGGGGTCTTTTAATCTTTTTGTGAAATTAGTTGTGTGTGTTATTGAAATGTTGGTTATTGCGACAGTTGAACTTATTGATGGAGAGATATCAAAAAAGAGGGGAAGTGGTTCACCTCTTGGGTTTGGGTAAGTTATTTCATCGGATCTGAGCCTGGCCACCACCGAAAAAACGTGAAGGGTTGGATCTTGATGGTGGCGGGACTATGGAGGTCAATGGTGATGGTGATGATGTCGGTTTTCGACGGTGTTAGTGGGCGGTTGTGTAGGTGGTGGTGGCTTGATGATGATGGTTGTAGAAGTGGTATGTAGAGAGAGAGAGAGACGAGAGACTACAGGAGAGAGAGAGAGAGAGAGAGAGAGAGAGAGAGAGAGAGAGAGAGAGAAAGAGAGTGTGTACAGGGGAGATGATGATGAATGTTTAGGTTTATAATTTTTATATAAGTTTTTAAATTTTGATATTCTTTTCTTATATATTAAATGACTGTTTTGCCCTCACATGGGTTGCACATGACCTTAGTTAGTTAACTGAAAGTTTTAACAAGGTTAGGGTCAAAGGACCTTAGGTGCAACGAGTTTTGCAAATAAAGGATTGTGACTGTAATTATTAGAGTTAAAGGTAATCCATTGCAACCCGTTACAAATATAAAAGACGAAAAGTATAATTTACCCTAATTCATATCAACCTTATCTACATTTCATTAATCCATATCATCGAACAAACACAAGTGAAAACTCATATCCTAACACACTTACACTTTCGTTTAAACGTATTTATTTCAAACGATATGTATTTTTTTTTATTTTGTAAAAACTTTAGTTTGACAAAAAGATCATGCCTTTATCATTTTGATGATGATTGTGATGATATATAAATGGAGCCATAGAACCCGTGTGTTGTTTGTGTTTGTATGTTGTTTGGTTTGATTCAATATAGTTAGGTTTAATTATTGTAAACTGAAGACGGAGACAAATCGAAAGTGAAGATAAAGATCTTGGACTAAGTTGGAGCTGACAAGATAATGGTTTATTCTGTGACCCTTTAGACTGGTTGGTAATCGTTTATTGGCTCGAACGAAACCGAACAAATAATTCTAGAGGCTCAGTTTATTATTTTATTTGTTTGTGGTTGGATATATTGTTTAGGAAATAGTTAGCTACTAAAATAACTTTTCACAATCATGAAGCGACGGGATAAATTAAAAGGTTTTAAGTTAACTTGGAAATGTAACTTTAATAAAAGCAGTTTTATTTAAAGATAAAACAGGTTCCGTTTTAAAATATAAATTGCTTATTTTAAATACCGTAATTAAGAAAGAGTTTATTAATTTAAAATCATGTTCGTGATAAACCACCGTTGTCAATATAGTGTATTTAAAATTAAATCGTAACGCCCCAAAATTTCATCTACTTTGTTGGACAGTTTGTATTTGATGTGAATAGAAGAAACGAGATGCCAATCTAACTCGAGAGACAAACACATCAAGATACGATAACAATATCATTTATTGTTAGGGTGGAGATACAATAGGAAGTTTATTTGGCTAGGAAGGATAGGAAGTGATCTTGACCATTCATTAAGTTAATCAAGGGCTAAGATTAAATCAGGGAAATTGAAAAGAATAAAAGAGGCGCGTGAGTTTGTTCAAGGGCATTCTAGTCAATCCAAGCCAATAGTTTCTCTCTCCTCCAATTCCCCCCCATTTTTTAAACGTTAATAACTCTTTCATACGACATTATTTTTTTATAAAAATTGCACCAAAAAAACGAGCGTTTTTTTTTCTTTAAAACGAGTATACTATTGCTATATTTAAAAAAAAAAAATTAAAACCCAGTTGCGTAAAACGCAATAGAAAAACCACCAGTTACGTAAAACGCAATGAAAAAAAAAACCTAAAAAATGACATTTTTCTAAAACGCAATGCACCAAAAACACAAAGAAATGACTTATTTGTAAAACGCAATGGCCAGAAAACACACAGAAATGTCTTATTTGTAAAACGCAATGGCCAGAAAACACATAAAAATGTGTTCTACCTAAAACGCAATGCACCAAAAACACAAAGAAATGACTTATTTGTAAAACGCAATGGCCAGAAAACACACAGAAATGTCTTATTTGTAAAACGCAATGGTCAGAAAACACATAAAAATGTGTTTTACCTAAAACGCAATGCACCAAAAACACAAAGAAATGTCTTATATGTAAAACGCAATGGCCAGAAAACACTTAAAAATGACTCATTCTAAAACGCAATGGACTGAAAACACCTAAAAAATGTGTCACCAAAAACACAAAGAAATGACTTATTTGTAAAACGCAATGGCCAGAAAACACACAGAAATGTCTTATTTGTAAAACGCAATGGCCATAAAACACATAAAAATGTGTTTTACCTAAAACGCAATGCACCAAAGACACACAGAATTGTCTACGAATTACTGTCTTCGAAATGAGCCAATTTATGGAAAATTAATTTTTCTGATGCGTTTTTAGTACAGCAATTTAATCGAAAAAACCCCAGCCAGGGGCTCTGCCCCTTGGACCCCGCCAGGGGCTGCCGCCCCTGGGACCCCGCTACCGGGGGCTGCCGCCCCCGGACCCCCGCAAAGATTGTAAAACGCAATGACTAAATCAAAAACCCAGATCATGAAAATGAAATTAAAGAATTTCTTACATGGATCGAAGCCGATTTCTTCATCAATTGACAAATTTTGAATGATAGAAACACTTATCAACGCTCGAATCGAACGAATCGAGTGATTATCTCCAAAATCACCGGAAAAAACGAGATTTTTTTATGAAATTAAACTGGGTTTTCTTCAAAAAAAGCTAAAGAACACGTTGATCGGGTTCTGAATCATTGATTGGTGATGAAAATCGCACTATAATGTAGTGATTATTGAGATAGAAAGTGAAGAAATAGTTGAAGATGGTGGGTTTTGAAAATGGTGGGTTTTTGAATTTACTGGGTTTTGAAAAAGGAAGAAGAAGGAGTTGGATTGACTAAAATACCCTTTCTCTTTATTTTAAAATTTGCCACATGTCATAATCCTATGGCTTCCTATCCTTCCTAGCGAAAATTAACTTCCTATTTGATCTTTTCCCTTTATTGTTAATCAAGGTTTGGTCCATTATGGTTTCTAATATAAAAAGGAGGGAATCAAGTGTATACATTGGCGGACCTACCCACGGTCGTGGGTGGGCGGCCGCTACCCTTGAAAATAAAAAGTTAGTGTATATTTTAGGAAACAAAACTCGACCACATCCCTTGCAAATATAGTTGAACGTCTTATCCGTATCCTCATCAAATAGTTTCTGAGTTCGCCAGTGAATGTATATTAAGGCTTGGCTGATCAGTTAAAAACCTACTCCAAGTAAAAAAACAAAAACCTTCCCAGGTTTGGCTTATCATTAATAAACTCTTTATTAATTAATGTGCTAAAATGCACTTATCATTAAGGCTAGAGGGTATGGTGACATTCCATACTTGGAGGATCATCCGCCACGTAGGCGCCACGTTATAGTCCTCCCAAGGATGCTCCATCACCCAAAACTAGAGGGTGTGGGAGGATGGTCCAAGTCATAGTCCTCCCCACCACTTTTATGTTTTTTTATGTTTTTTAATCTTCTACTTTTTTAACATTTAACAAATAAACAAACAAAATATTTTCATTAATATTAAAAAACATTACATAAACTTAAAAAAAAGAAACTTAAAAAAAAACAAAAAAAAAAAAAAACATAAGCTTAAAAAAATAAACTTAAAAAAAAGATAAACTTAAAAAATAAGATAAACTTAAATCCTAATATATTAAAATAAGCTACTAGTCTTCGTCTTCCATGTCGTGGTCGGGTTCGTTTTGAGCGTTGTTCCAAATGTACTCCACCAAGTCCGCTTGTAGGTTATGATGTGTGTACTCGTTACGTAGAGCGAACATGTTCAAATCTTGTTGTTCCCCACTAACTGGAACAGAATTTCCAGTAGACGCATTTTCATCGTACTCGCATATCGCTCTACCTTCGTCTTCGATGACCATGTTATGAAGGATGATACAAGCGTACATAATGTTTCGTAACCGCTTTGGTGTAGCCGAACGTGCTGGATGTTCAATGATTTGCCATTTTTTTTGTAGAACACCAAAAGCCCGTTCAATATCTTTCCTCGCACCCTCTTGAAACTTCGCAAACTTTTTTCTTTTATCGTCCGTCGGGTACGGAATAGTTTTAACAATTGTCGAGTACGTTGGGTATATCCCATCGGCTAGGTAGTAACCTCGCCTGTATTCCACACCCGAAACCGTAAAGCTTGTGTCTGGACCTGTACCCGCCACTACATCATCAAATATCTGTGACTGGTATATGATGTTAAGGTCGTTGAGCGAACCAGGTAGACCAAAAAAAGCATTCCAGATCCAGAGATCCTGTGACGCAACAGCCTCTAGAATAATAGTCGGATGTCCATGATCTCCCCTAGTATACTGACCTTGCCAGGAAACTGGGCAGTTCTGCCATGCCCAGTGCATGCAATCAAAGCTCCCGAGTATTCCTGGGAAACTATGTCTCTGTTCGTGTGCTTGATATAACTTTTGAACGTCGTTTGCGTTCGGCTTCCGCAGGTAACGCTTGCTATACAATTTGACAACCCATCGACAAAACTTGTGCAAACATAGACGTGCGGTTCTTTCAGACATCCTTATATACCGTCTAACGCATCGGGTGCGAAACCGTATGCCAGTTGTCGAACGGCCGACGTACATTTTTGTAAATTACTGAAACCCCTTTGCTCCCTAGCGTCGTTTCGCACTGTAAAAAACGGATCAGACTGGGCCATGTCGCCTGCAATACGTAAAAACAGTGGACGACTCATGCGGAACCGACGTCGAAAAATATCGGCTGGGTACACGGGTTCGTCGGCAAAATAATCGGCTACTAGTTTAGCGTGGGCGGCTATAAATTTAAAACGAAACATAAATGAAATTAGTTATAAAATACATTTTCAAATCTATATAAAACATAACGGAAAAAAAAAATACTAAAATACCTTCTTGGTCTCGTTTTAATTTTGGTCGTCTAGTTAGCCTTTGGGACGACGCTACATCACCCGACATGATGACCTGAGCCGTGTTCATAACCATTTTATGCATAATAGCATCCTCTTCCGAAGTTGAAGAATACCACGTAGACGAAGATGACGAAGAAATGGAAGAAATTGAAGAAATGGAAGAAGGTGAAGACATGATAATATTTTAGAGGTAGATGGGGTGGTAGTGGGTAAAAAATGGTATAAAATTAGATGAGTTTTTATAAAAAGGGTAGAGAGGTTATAAAATGTGAGAGAGATATGAGGTTGTAGTGGGTGAAAAGTTGTGAAAAAATGGGTAAAAGAGATGAGTATTTATAAAAGTGGGAGTGAATGGGGTATATTTTTGATTTATGACCGTTTAAATTGAATTTAATAAATTAGAAACTAATTTTTTTTATAACGGACACTTTTCAAAAGATCGGGCCCCACATATTGACCGTCGCCAACGTCTATATGTTGACGGAAAGGACGGGGACGGGGGGGGGGGGTATGGTGTAGACGCCGTCCTTTGCCGGGGACGGGTGGAAGAACTATCCCTTACCGTGTAGCCTAATTAGGCTAGAGGGTATGGTGACATCCCATCCTTGGAGGACCATCCGCCACGTAGGCGCCTCGTCATAGTTCTCCCAAGGATGCTCCATCACCCAAAATAGAGGGTATGGGAGGATGGTACTAGTCTTAGTCCTCCCCACCACTTTTATGTTTTTTTTATTTTTTTTAATCTTCTACTTTTTTTAACATTTAACAAATAAACTAACAAAATATTTTCATTAATATTAAAAAACATTACATAAACTTAAAAAAAAAAAGAAACTTAAAAAAAATTAAAAAAAAACATAAGCTTAAAAAAAATAAACTTAAAAAAAGATAAACTTCAAAAATAAGATAAACTTAAATCCTAATATATTAAAATAAGCTACTAGTCTTCGTCTTCCATGTCGTGGTCGGGTTCGTTTTGAGCGTTGTTCCAAATGTACTCCACCAAGTCCGCTTGTAGGTTATGACGTGTGTACTCGTTACGTAGAGCGAACATGTTCAAATCTTGTTGTTCCCCACTAACTGGAACATAATTTCCAGTAGACGCGTTTTCATCGTACTCGCATATCGCTCTACCTTCGTCTTCGATGACCATGTTATGAAGGATGATACAAGCGTACATAATGTTTCGTAACCGCTTTGGTGTAGCCGAACGTGCTGGATGTTCAATGATTTGCCATTTTTTTTTGTAGAACACCAAAAGCCCGTTCAATATCTTTCCTCGCACCCTCTTGAAACTTCGCAAACTTTTTTCTTTTATCGTCCGTCGGGTACGGAATAGTTTTAACAATTGTCGAGTACGTTGGGTATATCCCATCGGCTAGGTGGTAACCTCGCCTGTATTCCACAACCGAAATCGTAAAGCTTGTGTCTGGACCTGTACCCGCCGCTACATCATCAAATATCTGTGACTGGTATATGATGTTAAGGTCGTTGAGCGAACCAGGTAGACCAAAAAAAGCATGCCCGATCCAGAGATCCTGTGACGCAACAGCCTCTAGATTAATAGTCGGATGTCCATGATCTCCCCTAGTATGCTGACCTTGCCAGGAAACTGGGCAGTTCTGCCACGCCCAGTGCATGCAATCAATGCTCCCGAGCATTCCTGGGAAACAATGTCTCTGTTCGTGTGCTTGATATAACTTTTGAACGTCGTTTGCGTTCGGCTTCCGCAGGTATCGCTTGCTATACAATTTGACAACCCATCGACAAAACTTGTGCACACATAGACGTGCGGTTCTTTCAGACATCCTTATATACTCGTCTAACGCATCGGGTGCGAAACCGTATGCCAGTTGTCGAATGGCCGACATACATTTTTGTAAATTACTGAAATCCCTTTGCCCCCTAGCGTCGTTTCGCAGTGTAAAAAACGGATCAGACTTGGCCATGTCGCCTGCAATACGTAAAAACAGTGGACGACTCATGCGGAACCGACGTCGAAAAATATCGGCTGGGTACACGGGTTCGTTGGCAAAATAATCGGCTACTAGTTTATCGTGGGCGGCTATAAATTTAAAACCAAACATAAATGAAATTAATTATAAAATGCATTTTCAAATCTATATAAAACATAATGAAAAAAATACTAAAATACCTTCTTGGTCTCGTTTTAATTTTTGTCGTCTAGTTAGCCTTTGGGACGGCGCTTCATCACCCGACATGATGACCTGAACCGCGTTCATAACCATTTTATGCATAATAGCATCCTCTTCCGAAGTTGAAGAATACCACGTAGACGAAGATGATGAAGAAATGGAAGAAATTGAAGAAATGGAAGAAGGTGAAGACATGATAATTTTTTAGAGGTAGATGGGGTGGTAGTGGGTAAAAAATGGTATAAAATTAGATGAGTTTTTATAAAAAGGGTAGAGGGGTTATAAAATGTGAGAGAGATATGAGGTTGTAGTGAGTGAAAAGTTGTGAAAAAATGGGTAAAAGAGATAAGTATTTATAAAAGTGGGAGTGAATGGGGTATATTTTTGATTTATGACCGTTTAAATTGAATTTAATAAATTAGAAATTAATTTTTTTTATAACGGACACTTTTCAAAAGATCGGGCCCCACATATTGACCGTCGCCAACGTCTATATGTTGACGGAAAGGACCGGGACGGGGGGGGGGGGGGGGGGGTATGGTGTAGACGCCGTCCTTTGCCGGGGACGGATGGGAGAACTATCCCATACCGTGTAGCCTAATAAGCTCTTTATTTAATACAGTAATGTTCTAAAATGTTGAAGTTATACTTGGAGGTCTTCACTTGTATAATCCCATGTTAGTTTACTTTCAATGAACAATATATCTTTTACATTCATGCATTTTTTTATTGCTTTTAATTGAAAAAGACAAAAAAAAACATTAGGTGTGTTTTGATATTAAACTTGAAAATACAAAAGACTTTAAAATTATAATTTATTTATTTTTGAAAAATTTTTATCTTCTTGGTTAACTGGATAAACAATTAAAATTCAAAATTCAAATTGAATTGAAAAAAAAAAAGATAAATACTTAAAAAAAATTGAAAGTTTAGTTGTTGTCTGTTGATGAAGTGCACACTTCTCATGAGAAGTTAAAAGTGCACGCTTCATGAGCTGAAGCATTTACTTCTTGTTAGTTGTTAAATGTTGATGAAGCGCATACTTTTGGTGAAGCGTACCCTCTGAGAGAGTATATAAAGCCTTTTTTGGAGAGTGTTCGTGAAGAGTTTGGATGAAAACCCGAAGCCGAAAGCAAAAGCTGAGCAACAATGGTGGACCGTTTCAGCGAGCTCAAAATGAAGAAAAGAGAAGAAACGGGGGTGGTGTAAATTGTGACCCTTTGGGCGTAATTACCCTCGGGCTTAAACAGGGTGCAATGTGGAGCTTAAATCAGATGTCAAATTGGGGTTTTGTTAGGTAAGGGCACAATTTACGCCTTCGGATTGTTATGATGCAAAATTAGCATTTTGACACCCTATTTAAAGATACCTCCACCCAAACTATTGGGATTCAATTCCCATTAGCTTTTAGGCACCCTAAAGGGAAAATTGAGGTGTTCCAACCCATTCCATGCACACAAGTTTATGATTTTAAGATTTTCAACAACCACCCGTGAAGATTCAATCATGCTTGAGCGGGTATAATTCTCTTGTATCATCCTCCGGGTGAATGGTTCATGTATGCTTAACATTAAAACTTTGTTTGGTTTTCTTTTTGGATTTGTTCTTTATTAAATTTTGTGGAACATCTAGATGTTTGGTTTAATTAGACGATGTTTGTGGATTTTAGTTTCCTTGCATTGTAAGAGGTTTGGTAACTAAGGAGGGTATTTAGCATCTACATATTGGTGAGTGGATTGTACAAGTTATTATTAAAAAGTTTTCTTTAATTATCAATTCAACTAATTAATTCCAATATCATGTTTAAGTGGTGTCCAATTAATCAAACGAAATTTGTGTGAAACCTAGTACCCGAATCTCGGAGGGAGATGCTTTTCTTAAATTTGATAACTTTTCTAATCAATTTCTTTCCCTTGCAATAAAAATTCTCAAAACCAACTCAGATGTCAATTTTTTTATGTACTTGGATAATTATCTGACGAATTCCTTAAGGATACGATCTTACTATTGATTAGACCACGCCATCTGCATCATTTAACGCCCATCATGCCCAAAAAAGCTCCATCTTGGCAGGGGCGTCATTCCACTACGCATAGTGTAAGGGGAAAAGGCAAACGCCTTTTATTTCAAATATGAGTTTTATTATACCACACCAAGCATTCAAACATGACTCTTTATGGTTTAGTGAAGAGAGGGAAAAGGTTCATTTTAATCTATCGGGTTGAGTTGACCACTTGGAGCTTGTATAAAAGAACTTTGAGAACTCTCGGCAATATGCCATTTTAGCTAACTTTTTATTTAGCTAACTTAACAAACCCTAACCTAAGTCTTCAAAAGTAGATTTATCTAATTGGCTCTCTCTTGAAAAAATCTTGAAGACATTGGTAATAAAGTTATTTTTTAAGGTTGTGGGGTGTGAATCCCCTTACCCCATCCTCCACATCGCATCCACCCCACCACCTTCCCCTACATCCCTATCAAGAAGGATGGATCCCTTTCATCCCCTTCCATAAATCAAGAGAGACACAGGGAGAATCAAGAGGGAGACAGAGATGTGTTAAAGAAGTGGAGTTCGGGGAAGACGGGGATAATTCACCGATGACACCGAAAATAGAACGGGGGATGTACGTTCCCCGTCGAGGCCGGAGGCCACGTCGCCTCCTCTTCCCCTTCCCACACCCCATGGTCTAATACAAAAACAGGAAATTTCATAATATCTATCTACGGTTTCAAAACACTAAAAATATCAAATTTTACTCCTTTGAATAAAATAATTTAATGAATTTCTATATAACAGCTAATTTTTACCGGTTAATACCAAAATATTATTAAGTGAGAAAGTATTTACCGTCACAAGTTGTTTCTTATGATTTACTATAAAATGGAAAGAGTAAATTACTTTTTGAGTACATGTGTTTTATTGGTTTTAGACAGTTGAGTCCAAAATCAAAAAGTATTACACTTTGAGTATCTGGTTGGTAAATCTATAATTCTTTGAGTCAAATTTTTTAACTTTGTTAGAATTATAAGTTAAATGCCCGAATAGTCCTTATGGTTTGTCCTTTTTTCACCTTTAATCTCTAACTTTCTAAAATTAAAGCTATAGTCCCTAACTTTCAATTTTCGTTCCCGGATAGTCCCTGTGCCTAATCAGTTAATTTTCTCAGTTAAGAGGGTGTGAAATGACAAAAATACTCTTTCCTTAATAAGGTCAAACCACATGGATTATCCGGGCATTTAATAAATAAAAAAATAAAAATTTAATTAATAAGTCAATTTTCAAACGAGCCCCATAACCTACCTCACCCTCACCCTACCCCTATCATCTTCTTCTTCCCTTACCCACCTGCAAATCTAATTAAACCAACCCCACCACCTACAAATGGTGGGCTGGTTTGGGTTCTTGTTTTCTTCAGGTAAGGTACAATGACTGATGATGAAGATGAATGGTATGGGATGATGTTGTGATGAAAGATGATAATGTTTCTGATCTAGCTCAGATGAGGTTGATGACGGTGATAAGAGATTATGTAGGTTCAGAATGAGACTCGAATCGATGAACGGTGATTAAGAGGTTGAAGGTGATTTGTGTTTGATCGATGATGACGATGAACTGAGACTCGAATCTAGGATGAAAGGGTGTCTCGGATCCGCCACAACGACCATCGCTACCATCATCACCACTGCCACTACCACCATCGCCGCCATTATCACCACTACCATTACCACCATCTGCCACAACCACCACCACCACCGCCGCCATCTCCACCACCGCCATTACCACCAGTGTCGCCATCATCACCACTCATCTGAAGATGTAACCGGTTTGTCATAAACTCTGCTTATTTTGCCTGCAGTTTATTTTGCCAGAAATCAAGATATCGGTGTTTGTCATAAACTCTGCTTATGATTCATACCGGGTTAATATATTCATGTGTGTAACTCATTTGCTTATAGAATCTCAAGAAATCTGTCTTTTTATAATTCATTATCTCTGCTTCACAGGGTGGGGGTTGGTTATCTGGTGGTGGTTATTTAATGGAGGGTGTTTGAAGGCAAGAGAGATACGAGAGGGGAGAAGCAGAGGGAAAGAAAGAGAGGGGGGTGGGGTTGGTTTTTTTTTTTTTTTATAATTGGTAGATTCTACAGGTGTATATAATATATATGTATTTAATTAATGATTTTGTTTAATATTAAGGGTAATTTTGTCATTTCACACGCAGCTAACACCAAAACTAACCCTCATCCACGTCAGGGACTATCCGGGAACGAAATGCAAAAAATTGGGGACTATAGGTGTAATCTTAGAAAGTTAAGGACTAAAGATGAAAAATAGACAAAACACAGGGACTATCCGATCATTTTTCTCTAGAAATACTCTATTAACTCTTGTCAAATGAACAAATCATTTAATAAAAATACCTCATTTTAATCCTCCACCCTTCATCTTCTTTCCTAAACCAAATCTACACATCCCCCCCTCTCTCTCTCTATATAGACATCCTACCACCACCATCACCATCCCCACAGCACCACTACCCCCACATCCTCTCTCTCTGGTCTAGACATCCTACCACCACCATCCCCACCATCATTTTTATTGGAACTCAAATAAAAATGTAAAACTTTTGGAGAAGAATATTTGGGTCAACCCGACCTCTATGTAACCCAACTATTTTGTTCCAAACCAGTTACCCAACCCACATGACCGTCAATCTTGTGACCTCCTAAGTTTTTGGTGTAGCACTAGTAAATGTTTCCTGAATTGACGATCACTGACCAAGATAGTCTCTATTTGCAAGAGGTGGAGAAGGTAAATACCATGGGTCTCACCAACCAAATCGAAGTATCAGCTCTGAAGAACTTCCTCGGCTCCTTTCTGACGGCTAATTAATCTGCTCAACGGTCCTGAATCTTTGGAACAACAGTTAAATGTTTCTTGTTTGGGATCCTAGAAACTATTTTGCAGCAATGAAAGTGAAAGGCTTGTAGACCTTCCTTTTTATAGCAGGGAAGCTTTAGTGTACCTTGGTCACTACTGATGATGTAAGCCTAGTTTTTTTGCTACTTCTCGATTTTAGTTTGTTTTATACTTGGTTTTAAGCAGTTTCTTGTTTAATGTATTGGTGCCATGGTGGAGATGGTGGTGGTGGTGGTGATGGTGGTGACAAGAGTTAACAGAGTAATTCTAACAGCGTTAAAAAGTTGGACTCAAACGGATAGGATTTACCAACTAAATACTCAGGGTGTTAAAGTTTTTAATTTTGGACTTAGATGGTTAATAGCATTGAAATACAGGGACTTAAAAAGTAATTTACTCAAATGAAAAAATATGATATGTTTTATAGTTTTGACAGGTCTTATATGTTATTATAAAATTTATAAGGATATATGCAAATTTTTGAACTTTTAGAAAGATGTGTATATATATATATATATATATATATATAGGCTAATTATAAGGAGAAAACTCACTCCAGTTGACTAAACCCTGAAAACTCACACATGTGGCTAGGATTGATCCACGTATGAACTTAGATTAAGAGTAGGCAAGGGCATAACCGTCTTTTTCCCTCCTTACCTTTTGAGATTTGTGTGACCCCTTTTGATGTGTAAGTCTGCACACGCAGACCTTTCAAGCCCTTTCAAACATTGCTTGTTCTTGTCATGGGTTTCATTAATTACATTTTGTACTTTCAAGCCCTTTCAAACATATCTTCTCTTTTTGTTCTTCTTACATATTCATGGATATAATAGTCTCACATCTCATTTATTTCAAACCAGAGAGAGAGTGCAGTGAAAGAAAGAAACCATACTCACCATTGAAGGCTATTTGCATTTAACATGGCTGATTCGAACAGCCAACACCGTCGGACCGTTGCCGGTGGTACGGAGACACTCATTGATCATCCTGGTTCACCCTTAAATGTTGTTCCTCATAATCTTTCACCTGTTTTTGCATTTAATGAAGATGAAGATGCATTGTTTGAGAATAGGGTTGTTGAAGACCCTGAACCTATTTCTTCAGAGTTTCCAGGTGATTTTTTTTTCTGTTTTATTAAATGTACAGCTTTAAATGCATACGAGTACTTTTGTAAATTAAGGATTTCTTGTTTAGTTTTTCATTGGATTGTTCTTGAATCATTTTCTTTGTTTTTTATTTTGTATGTGTAGTTCTGAATCAAAATGCCACAAATGATGATGAAGATGGTGTTCAGAGTTGTATTTTTACACAGTTGCTATCAACAGGTCATTTTTGTTTATGTGAAACCATGTTTTTTTTTCTGTAGGGTTATTGTAACATACCCTTAGTTTTATGCTTTGTAGTTTGTTATTATTATTATTTATTTTATTTCTTTTGTTGGTAGAGGAGGAAATGTGTGGTTAGACTTTTATTTTTATTTTATATGAAACAAGCTTTTATATTTTTGTAGAAGGTGAAAAATGTGTGGCTACACTTGTATTAAGTTTTTATGAAACAAGCTTTTATATTTTGTAGAAGGTAAAAACATGTGTGGTTACACTTGTATTAAGTTTTTATAAAACAAGCTTATATATTTTGTAGGAGGTAAAAACATGTGTGGTTGGACTTGTATTTTGTTTTTTATGAAACAAGCTTTTATATTTTGTAGAAGGTAAAAATTGTGTGGCTACACTTGTATTAAGTTTTTATGAAACAAGCTTATATATTTTGTAGGAGGTAAAAACATGTGTGGTTGGACTTTGTAACACCCCGAACATATAAAACGTTATATTAAAAATTATAAAGTATAAATAAACGGGAAAATTTACTAACTAGAAACTTTTAACCTAGTTAGTTAATAGACTAGAAATAGCTTATGAAGGGTTAAAGGCTACTAAACAATAAGTAAAACAAAGTTGAGGGGCCTAAGTTGTAACAATTAAAAACTTAATTGTTAGTAACAAATAAAACCAACCAAACACCCCACAAAGGGGATGTCTGATCGATCAAAACATCAGGGGCGACCCCCACTCCCTCTCAAACCCTAAGTTTCACAAAATTGATCAATTGAAGGTTAATTCTCATTCCAAATCGAAATCAAAACAGAGATTCGTGATCCTCATCACAAGAGGGTTACAAGGTATGTGAAATTTCATGAAATCTCTCAACTTGAATTTCACATGTAATTTGGGAAATTCTGAATTGTTAGTTGCATGTGTGTCTTGTGATGATTTAGGAACAACTAGAGTGTTTAGGGACAAACCCTAGGCAAATAGAAGTTGAAATCTTGCGAAATTTTGATGAATTCATAAACACCTTGTAGGTGGGTTGTGGGTTTTACAAGATGAAGATGAACACTAGGGTTTAGAATGATTATTCTAGTGTAATTTGATCATAGAAGATAATTTCCAGAAGAGTATGATGTTTACATGCTATATGAGAGTTTTATTGATGTTGAGTTAGCTAAAAAGTAAGCTATGAACTTGAATATGAATGGTATGAAAATTCTGCCTATATAGTGTTTGTTGAAACGCCTCAAAGGAGGCTTAAAACTGAATTATTAAGTTAAAAACGCATAATCATGATGTATTGCAAAATGCGCGTTATGTATGTGAAACAAAGAGTTCTAAACATAAAGTGATTGAACTCTATAGGAAAGGAAGCCGGGGTATCGAGCGGGCAAACCAGTGTAAACGCACGTTTGAAGGGCTTGCTTTAAAGGTATGTAACTTGACCCGTTACATTAAGCAAATTTAAATCATTATAATATGCATAGTTAAATTTTAGAATGAAGGTTGCTATGAATCTAGGCGATGATATCGCTATATTGAATAATTGGTAAAAAGTTGGTTAGAACTCGTTGGTAGTCGTCAAAAGGAAGAAATTCCGTAGACGAGCCAAATGGGTCGGATAATCAAGTGAGGCATGATTAATGCTCCGGTTTGTGATAGATTGATTATTGATATTGGTTATTATATAACATACTAGAAATACCAGATTTTAATGTATTGATACCATAGAATACTGAAATCCGAGGGTTGGGGTCTTGGTGTAATGCCCAAACCAAACAAAAACATGAACTTCCAGGTACTACCGTAAGTTACGGTGGTACCGTAACTTACGGTAGAGATCAGGGTCTTACGGTGGTTCACTACTGTTTTACGGTGGACCAAAAGATTTCCAGGACTCACCGTAACTTACGATGACACCGTAAGTTACGGTGGAACCAGAATAACTTTCATATTTTTGTTATTTCTAATGTGATGTTAAATCTTGGGATTATATTATATATCAATGTCAAAACTAATGATTTAACGGTTTTGATCATAGGTAATTTGGTGGATCTTACGGGTGGCGATCAAGTGATTAAATGAAGAACCGAACACTCCATTTTGAAGCTTCCGCAATGTTTTAGATCTTTTGTAGTATTTGTGTATGGGTTAAAAACACATGTTAAACAAATTTTATAAAACGCTTTAACTTAGTCATTAGTTGACTAAGGTCTTTGTTACTTATGAACTTCGTTAACGAATGACATGCTATTTAATCAATATTTTTACTAGAAATGGTGTTGTTTATTATTAAAAACAAGTGAAAAATTTAAGGGTGTTACAAGTTGGTATCAGAGCTTAAGGTTGTCTACAAGTGTTCGATTCAAGCTTAATCGACCGTCCGGTAAGAATTAACTTCAGCTAATAAATTTTATATTACGTAAAGAATAAGAAATGAATAAATATGCATGAAAAAGAGCAAGTAAGCTCATTTAAATACAAGAAATGCACAAAGCAAGAACGATCAAATCAAGTTGTGAACTTGATTGAATCAAAGCAAGAACGATCAAATCAAGTTGTGAACTTGATTGAATCAAAGCAAGAACGATCAAATCAAGTTGTGAACTTGATTGAATCAAAGCAAGAACGATCAAATCAAGTTGTGAACTTGATTGAATCAAAGCAAGAGTGATTAAATCAAGTTATGAACTTGATTGAATCAAACAAGTAAAACATGTGTTATAAATGGAATGTTTAACAACTTATGTAAACATTTCAGAAATAGAGATGGCTGATGGAGGTAATGATGATGCGGTGCCAAGATCACCGAACAAATGAGGGAAGTGATTGCCGAAGAGGTTGGAAAGGCGATCGAAAACAGTTTGTCAGGCTTCATTGATAGAATTCAAAACACAGTTTTATCAATGGTAGAAGATAGAATCAAGAAACTAGACGATGACTCAAATTTAACAAAGGAAAAGCATGGAGGACGAAAGGCTTGTTCATACAAGGAATTCATGGCTTGTAAACCACCAATATATAATGGAGAGGTTGACCCAATAGTGTGCCAAAGATGGCTAAGTGATATTGAAGGGGTATTTGAGAGGACCCATTGTGACGTAGAGGACTATGTAGCCTATGGTACGGGTCAACTAAGAAATCAAGCGAAAGATTGGTGGGATAACAAAAAGAGAGAGATCGGTATTGAAGCTGCTAAGGTCATGACTTGGGAAGAATTCAAGACGCCATTTCTTAAGCATCATATCCCCAAAGCGGTTATGAATAAAATCAAGGAAGAGTTCATGCAACTTAGGCACAAAAACGAGACCATAGACAAGATTACGGCAACGTTTATGGATAAGATGAAGTTTTGTGACGATCTAGTGACGAACGAAGAACAAAAGATATACTACTATCATAACATGTTAAGCGCCGAATATAGGGAATTTATCACCCCTTCCAAATACGACACCCTTACCGAGATTATAAATGCTGCTCGGGAAAGGGAGATCGAATTGAAAAAGAGCATCGAAAGGGGTGAACGGAGAGCACAAGATGTGAATCCAAGCCCTACTAAGAGGGCACGAACAAACGAAAGCGCAAAGAAATCCGATACAAAAGGCGGGTCGCCAAGTTGCAGAATCTGCGGGAAGGGTCATAAAGGCGAATGCCGTTACAAGGATAAGCCTTGTCCCATATGCAAGAAGACAGGACATATGGCTATATCATGCCCGGAGAAAGTGACGGTTTGTTACAATTGTTATCGAACGGGTCACAAGAAGTCGGAATGCCCGGAATCGGTTGGAAAGAAGGATGGACAGGAACCGAAAGGTGAAGCCCCTAAAGCAAAGGCAAGATCTTTTCAACTAACCGTCGCAGAAGCAAAGGTTGAACCTGACGTGGTCTCAGGTATATTTGCTGTAAATTCGATTCCTGCACGTGTGTTATTTGATACGGGTGCGAATAAATCCTTTGTTTCATATGGATTTATTCGACATCCTTCATTTGTTCTAACAAAATTACCTGTGCCCTTAGAAGTGGAGATAGGTAATAATAAAAGCTTTATTGTCTGTGATGTATGTGAAAATTGTAAACTAAGCATTGACGATGAAGAATATTCGATAAATCTAATCCCGATGTCGATGGGAGAATTTCAAGTAGTCGTTGGGATGGATTGGCTATCTCGACACCATGCAAAGGTCGTGTGCTTCCGTAAAGAGATAAAACTGACATCTCCAAGCGGGAAACACGTTACCATCTATGGCGAAAAAGGAGGCAACCCCATAGTATGCTCAATGTTGAAAGCTCACAAGCTAATGAAGCGAGGATGCAAGGCATTCATGATATACGCAAATGAGCCCGAAAAAGAATCACGAAAGATTGGAGATGTACCGGTAGTACGAGACTATGAAGATGTTTTTCCGGAAGATTTACCGGGGATACCGCCTGAACGAGAAATAGGGTTCGGGATCGAATTGATTCCGGGCGCGAAACCCGTAGCAAAAGCCCTGTACCGACGTGCACCGTCGGAATTACAAGAGTTGATGTCCCAAATTCAAGACCTGCTTGGGGCGCACCGGTGTTGTTCGTAAGAAAGAAAGACGGGACCATGCGCATGTGTATCGATTACCGGGAGTTAAACAAACTCACGGTAAAGAACCGATACCCGCTCCCCAGAATAGACGACTTATTTGACCAACTACAAGGCGCGAACTGGTTTTCAATAATTGATCTTAGGTCGGGGTATCACCAACTAAAGGTCAAAGAAGAAGATGTGCCGAAGACGGCTTTCCGCACGAGATACGGACATTACGAATTTCTCGTGATGTCATTTGGGCTAACAAACGCGCCCGCGGCTTTCATGGACCTCATGAACCGGGTTTGCAAGCCAATGCTGGATAAGTCGGTCATCGTGTTTATCGATGATATCTTGGTGTATTCGAAAAGTGAAGCTGAACACGCACATCACTTACAAGAAGTGTTAGAGACACTTAGGCGAGAGAAGTTATATGCAAAGTTCTCTAAATGTGCCTTTTGGTTACGAGAGGTTCAATTTTTAGGCCATGTCATAAATGCCGACGGAGTATTGGTGGATCCGTCAAAGGTAGAGGCTGTGTCGAAATGGAATCCCCCGAAGAACCCTTCAGAAATTAGGAGCTTTTTGGGGCTTGCGGGGTACTATAGGAGATTCATTCAAGATTTCTCCAAGATCGCGTCTGATGCGTGGTTGTAAACCGGTGCTTGTTATTGTTTAACTTAACGTTTTTACGTAAGTTTTAGTTTCGAATAGCCTACTTTTAATCAAGAATGTGTTTTGCAGATCTGATGGAGTTTAAGGAGCTTTTCGGGTCACCGGGTTGAAAACCGGAGCACCGGGATGCGTTACGAATCAACCGGGAGTTCAAGAAGCAAAAATTGGGGAAACGGAGTTGGAAAGGCCGTCGGCGACGGGGGTATACCCGTCCCGGACGGGCCTTAGAAAGCCCCGTAGGACAAAACACTCGTATCCAGTCATTTAAGCCGTCGGGACCAGTTGTGTTTTTGGGGACCCGTCGGCGGCGGGGTCAGACCCGTCGGCGACGGGTAGTGGATTTTCAATACGCGAATTTTGTTACTTTGAAGGCTAGGATCGATTTTGGGGGATGCTCATTGATGGAAGACGGGAGTTAGAAAAAGAATTGAGTTTGAAAACTTCATCTTGGAGCCTTATTCACCAACCATTCCATCTTGAATTCCATCTATCATCACTATCATTGGAGATCATCAAGAATCATCATCACAATCTACACAATCAATCATTCCACAAACCCTAATCCTTCCACCATCATCATTCATCACCAACCTTCATCATTCACCAATCATCCAATCAAGCTTCAAGATGACTCCATCCGCATTCCAAACATCCGGTGATCAAGTTGCATCAACCATGAGCGGCTAATCATCTCGGTTTCACCCCGGTGTAGGTAGTTGTTAATTCTAGGGTTTCGAATTGTTCTTGTTTTAACTTAGTGACAATTTGTATTTGGTTTTTGAAACTCTTGACAATAGTATTACATTTGTTACGAATTCGTGAATTGTCGAGCGATGTTAAAAGTTATGACTTTGCGAAACGGTGATATGTAAGTGTACATTGTCATTGTTAGGATTTACTTGTGTTGATTACATAGTGTCTTTTTGTCCGTTCTTCGGGGCGTTGATAGTTAGTAGCACCTAAGTCACGGTACACTAAATCCGTTAATCAAATGCATTTGAGTTGAGACTAGAACTTGTAGAAATCCTAGGTTAATAATTACCGAAACCGGGTGTGATTCCTTTTTATTATTATTGTTCTAGTATCCAAAATTCTTGCAATCGTTAAGTAGTAGTTGTTAATTAAGTAATTTAATTTCAGTAATCCAATTTCACATCTTTCTACTAAACAAAAATACAAAAATATCTGGCAAGCTTCATAATTGTGACAAGTCTTTATAATTCAGTCAATTCCATACACAAACCACATACTCTTCGTGGTTCGACCCCTTGCTACCACTAGCTATTTGTTAAGGGTAATTAGGGCATATAAATATTATCTTTGACCAGAGCGCGACACTCCGATCAAATTTTGGCGCCGCTGCCGGGGAGTGCGTGCGCTTTGTGTTTGGATTTTGTTGAATTTGTGTGATTAACTGTTTAAGCTGTTTAGCTTTCTTTTTGTATTTGTCTTTTTGCTTGTTACGCGGGGTGTGTTACTTGTGCAGGTTATAGGTAGTGCATGCGTACACGAAATTCCGGGAGGACTTCACCTTTAGTCTACGAACCGGAAATCGAAAGACTCGCAAGAAGGAACCTAGCAAGCCGGTTAGAAGCAACTCTTGCTTCTAATCAAACCCACCAAACACCACAACTCACACCAACCATTGAAACCGATTCAATGGCAAATCAAAACTCCAATCAAAACCAGAATCAATTCCAATACCGGAGCAATTTTAATCCCGCCCAAAACACCCAACCTATACCTCAAGAACAACCGGGTGGTAACACCAACGCTAGACCACCCACTCCACCTTTCCGAAACCAAAATACCAACAACACCCAACGAACACCTCAACAACAAACCTTTCACCGACAAGCATCGTTACCTATCAACCTTGATGATCGGAATGTCAATTCCGATCGTAGAGGTAACCGTGATCGCGGCAATCCCGCAAATGAAGACCCGTTTTTCAACATCGACGATTTAAGGAATGCAATCCCCGATGATGAACCGTATAGTGTTCCCGGTTATCAATCGCCGGAACATGTAAGCATTCATACGGAAAATTCGGACGATGGGGGGTACTACGATGATCGGGTTAACGATGATGAAGATTGGGGCTTCGTGAACAGGGGAAACATTTACAATGCTAGAAGGTATGATGATGAGGAATTTGGCTACCAAAATGCCAATTATGTTGGAGACGATGAATACGGTTACGGAGGTGGAAGAAATGATGGTTATGGGAATAACCGTCAACCACGAAACAACAACCAACGGAACCGGAATGATGGGTTTTATAACAACAACAACAACGCAAACCCTAATCGGATTCCTCGTTTCGTGGGAGGTGGTAACCCAAGGGATAATCGAAGGGAGGATCGAAGAGGTGAAAGACGGGATAATCGAAGACCGGTCGATCAAGAAGTTAATGGTCCACAACGTCGTCAACAACCTCCACGGGGAGTAAATGACCGTTTCCGCCCGATAGTGACCGAGAATAATTCTCCGATAGTATGCGAAAGGAGGATGTTTGATTGTAAACCGCATTACATCAACATACTTCCTCACTTCAATTGTCCAATGATGAGCCGTACACACATTTAACGGAGTTCTCTTCCATTTGTGATACTATTGGGAGGCACAATTTCGCACTAGAGGAAGTTAAGCTTCGGTTATTTCAATTTTCATTGAAAGACAAGGCAAAACAGTGGTTCCTCACACTTTCGGCCAACAGTATTCGAACTTGGGAACAAATGCAACAAGCATTTTTGGATGAATACTATTCTATGGCAAAGACCGACGATGCTAGAGATGAAATTCGGTCGTTTCGTCAACTTTCGAGTGAGCCTTTACATGAAGCATTCACCCGATTCAAAGAGCTAATGAGGAGATGCCCACATCACCAAATAGAAAAATGGGAGTTGGTGAAATGCTTTGTACGGGGTTTGGATGATGCAACTTGGAATCGTCTCGAGACAACAAGCAATGGTACACTCTTGAGCAATCATGAAGATGATGATTGGGAATTTTTGGAAAGGATGAGCAAACGATCCAAGGAAAAAGAATCGGTCGATAGAGCAAAAAGACATCCAGTTTCCCGGTCACTCCCCGATCTTGATTCCAAAGACCGGATTTCCACCTTAGAATGGGAAATGGCCCAACTGAAAAAGAAGAAAGAGGTAAATGCGGTTCAGTTTGCGGTTTGTGAAGAATGTGGAGATATTGGGCATGCGACCGAGCAATGCTCAATGGGGTCGAGTGGTTACACCGAAGAAGTCAATCAAGTGTATGGAGATAGAAAACAATATGACATGAACTCCAACACTTACCATCCGGGTTTGAGAAATCACCCCAATTTCCGGTATGGCAACGCTTCAAATCAAATGAACCCGAATTTCCAATCGGGTAATCAAGGAGGAAGTGGGTCATCATATCAAAACCGTCAAGGTGGTAATCAAGGAGGTTACCAACGAAATTACAACCAAGGGTACCAAGGTGGGTACCAAAAGAATTACAATAACCAAGGCGGTAACGGAAGTGGGTCGAACAACCAAACCGGTGGTGATGACTTGAGTGCCAAGATGGATGCTTTGCTAAACATGCAAAAGGAGACTCATAGTGATGTTAAAGAGATAAAGAAGGCAAACGAGATTCGAGACAAAGCACACGAGGCATTGGCGAAACAAGTGGGTCAACTAGCGGAAGAAGTGGCCCAAATAAAGGGAGGCATGGGGAAGCTTCCAAGTGACACCACCATAAACCCTAAGCATCAAGGGTTGAGCTCGAGGAACACACGTGAGGTACCAATTAATAAAATTACTTTACGTAGTGGTCGAGTCGTTGATAATGGTGTCAAAACACCCCCACCCCAATTTGTTGAAGGGGTGGTGGAAGATGCTAGTGATGAGGAGCTTGAGGATGGTCAAACGGGTCAAAAGAAAAATGATTTGAAAAAGAATAATGTTACTCCCGTTGCGACCATCCCCGTCCCCAAGGCTAAGGAAAAGGGTGTGGAGGCTAATACCGCCCCTTATCCCGAAGCATTGAAGGGACCGATGAAAAAAGTTGTAAACAAAAGAGGTCCACAACAAGAAGAGTTGTTGGAAATTTTCAAATAAGTCAAAATTAATTTACCTCTTTTGGATGCAATTAAACAAGTACCGTCGTATGCTAAGTACTTGAAAGATTTGTGTACCCAAAAACGCACTCACAAATTTCCAAAAAAATTAGATTTAACCGAAAACGTGAGTTCGATTCTTTCTGGTGCACTTCCACCTAAGCTCCAAGATCCGGGTGCGCCTATCATTTCAATTCAAGTGGGCGATTTTAAAATCAACCGGGCACTTCTAGATCTTGGTGCTAGCGTAAGCATTCTACCGGGTAGTTTGTATGACCAATACGAGTTTGGTCCACTTCAATCGTCAAACACCACCGTGGTGTTAGCCGATTTGACACCTAAACTACCCCGTGGAATTGTTTCGGATGTGATAGTGAAAATCGAGGATTTTTACTATCCGGTGGACTTTCTTGTACTTGATTATGTGGCCAAGGACCCAACCAAACAACCTACGGTGATTTTGGGTCGACCGTTCTTAGCAACTGCAAATGCTCAAATTGATTGCAGAACGGGAACGGTTGACATGACATTTGGAAACCGGAGGTTGAGGTTGCATGTTTTTTCTGGACTTATGAGCTCTCCAGTTGATGATGAATTCTATATGGCAGACATTGTTGACACGTGTATACCTCTTTGCGACACAGTCGTTTATGGGGAAAACATAATGGAGGATTGTTATATGTTTGACAGGTCACAGGTGGAGGTGGAACAAGGCATGGACGAGGAAGTAAGGAGTTTGGAGGTGCTTGCGGTTAGAGAAGGAAAACCGACATGGACGCACCAAGTTGAAAGCTTACCGGAGAGCATTGATACTAAATTGAAGCCGTCTTTAGTAGAGCCTCCGGAAGTGGAGTTGAAAGCATTGCCAAAGCATCTCAAGTATGCTTATGTCGGAGAAGGCAATACTCTCCCGGTTATCATTGCATCAAATTTAACCGCGGAGCAAGAGAAAAAGTTGATGGAAGTGTTGGTCATCAATCGGGCGGCGATTGGATGGACCATTGCGGATTTGAAGGGTATTAGTCCCTCGGTGGTGATGCACAAAATCATCACGGAAGAGAATGTGACCCCCGTTCGAGATGCACAAAGGCGGTTAAATCCGAATATGCGTGAGGTCGTGAAGAAAGAAGTGTTGAAGTGGCTTGATGCGGGTATCATTTACCCGATCTCGAATAGCCAATGGGTGAGCCCAACGCAGACGGTTCCCAAGAAAGCCGGTATACAAGTCGTCAAAAATGACGCAGGTGAAGAGGTAGTCACCCGGCCGGTAACCGGGTGGCGAATTTGTATTGATTATAGGAAGTTGAATACCGCAACTTCTAAAGATCATTTTCCTTTACCTTTCATAGATCAAATAGTTGAGAAATTATCGGGGCAAAAATTTTATTGCTTCTTAGATGGTTATTCCGGTTATAACCAAATTGCTATCCATCCGGAAGATCAATCAAAGACTACATTTACATGTCCCTACGGTACCTTCGCATTTAGGCGGATGCTGTTTGGATTATGTAATGCTCCCGCCACATTCCAAAGGTGCATGATGAGTATCTTCTCCGATATGGTGGGAAAGTCTTTGGAAATCTTCATGGATGATTTCTCAATTTTTGGATCATCGTTTGAGACTTGTTTGGACCAACTAGATAAAGTGTTAAAAAGATGTGTTGAAACTAGCTTGGTCCTAAGTTGGGAAAAGAGCCATTTTATGGTTCAAGAGGGAATTGTGTTGGGGCACGTGGTGTCAAGTCATGGGATAGAGGTTGATCGTGCTAAGGTACAAGTCATATCTACTTTACCATATCCCACGACTGTTAAAGGTGTTAGGTCATTTTTAGGTCATGCGGGGTTTTAT
This sequence comes from Helianthus annuus, assembly GCF_002127325.2. Classification (NCBI taxonomy): domain Eukaryota; kingdom Viridiplantae; phylum Streptophyta; class Magnoliopsida; order Asterales; family Asteraceae; genus Helianthus; species Helianthus annuus. The sequence continues at coordinate 15,754,623 of NC_035435.2, forward strand.
AGGCGGTTTATTAAGGGTTTTAGTGATATAACGAAGCCTTTATGTAATTTGTTGCTAAAAGACGAACCGTTTGATTTCAATGAAAATTGCCAAAATGCTTTTAACAATTTAAAAGAGAAGTTAGTGGGGGCCCCAATCTTGCAATCGCCAAATTGGTCTTTACCTTTTGAAATAATGTGCGATGCAAGTGATTATGCGGTGGGGGCCGTGTTGGGACAACGGGTTGACAAGAAACCCGTTGCCATATACTATGCAAGCAAGACTCTTTCGGATGCACAATTGAACTACACAACCACCGAAAAAGAGCTACTTGCGGTGGTATATGCATTGGATAAATTTCGGGCTTATATATGGGGTAGTAAAGTGATTATTTACTCGGATCACACTGCAGTTAGGTACCTCATGGAGAAGAAAGATGCGAAGCCGAGGTTAATCCGATGGGTGTTGTTGCTCCAAGAGTTTGATTTGGAGATACGGGACAAGAAAGGCATTGAAAATGTGGTAGCGGACCACTTGTCCCGGTTGATGGTGGAAGATGATCCGAAAGCCTTAGAGATCAATGAGTCTTTCCCAGATGAGCATATAATGAAATTAGATAAATTGCCATGGTATGCTAACATTGTCAATTATCTTGTTACAGGTGACATGCCGGCACATTGGGATAGACGGAAAAGGCAAAACTTCATGTCCCAAATCAAGTACTATCGGTTGGAAGAACCGCATTTGTGGAAGGAGTGTGCGGATCAAGTTATAAGAAGATGCATTGATGATGAAGAGATTCCGAGCGTGCTGCAACATCTACACTCGTTTGCATGTGGTGGTCACTTTAGTGGTCACAAAACGGGTCACAAAGTGTTGAATAGTGGCCTTTATTGGCCTACTATTTTCAAAGATGCAAACGAGTTTGCCAGAAATTGCTTAGAATGTCAAAAATTAGGGGGTATCTCAAAAAGGGATGAGATGCCCATGCAACCAATCCTTGTAGTCGATGTTTTCGATGTATGGGGTATTGATTTCATGGGGCCATTCCCCAACTCCTATGGCAATTTGTATATCTTGGTGGCCGTTGACTATGTGTCAAAATGGGTCGAAGCAATAGCCACCAAGACGAACGACCATTCCATAGTATGCAACTTTGTCCAAACCAATATTTTCTCAAGGTTTGGAATTCCTCGTGTCATCATAAGTGATGGAGGATCCCACTTTAAAAATTTTCAGTTTGGGAAACTTCTAAAGCGGTTTGGTGTTGACCATAGGTTGCTACCCCCTATCACCCGCAAACAAGCGGGCAAGTTGAGGTGTCGAATAGGCAAATCAAACAGATTTTGCAAAAGACCGTGCGGGCGGACCGTGAGGATTGGTCAATTAAATTGAACGATGCTTTATGGGCCTGCCGAACGGCACATAAGACACCCATAGGCACTACACCTTACCGGTTGGTCAACGGTAAAAACTGCCATTTAGCGGTTGAACTTGTGCACAAATCGTTATGGGCTATTAAAGAGGTTAATGTGCAATATGATGATGCAGGTAAGGAACGGAAGCTCAAGTTGTGTGAATTGGAGGAGCTAAGGGAGATGGCATATGAATACGCATCTCAATACAAGGACGGAATGAAGAGAGCGCATGATGCCAAGTTGAGGAAGAAAGAATTTGAAGTGGGTCAAAAGGTGTGGCTCTATAATTTAAAGCTCAAATTCTTTCCCGGAAAGCTCCGAAGCAAATGGATGGGACCCTATGTTGTCACCCGGGTCGGACAATTGGGTGATGTTACTATCGAGGACCCGAAGGACGGGGTATGGCAAACGGTAAATGGTCATCGCCTAAAACCGTTTCTCGAGGGTAACGAGAAAGTGGATGCAAACAAGGAATCGGTAAGCTTCTTGGTAAGTTTCCCGGTTTACGAGGTCGAATGAAAAGGACCGGTAACACTTTGTGTAAAGTTATGTACAATCTTTTAATTGTTTGCGTATTCTACATATAATCGTTTTCGTTTGATACTAATCTCTCTTGATTGTGTGAAGTCCGGACATTCCGAACGGGTCGTGAAGACACAAGGTATGTGTTTAGGCCTTGTTTATGTATATTGAGGCCAATACACGATTTTTTTGGGGGGTGGTAGGGCCGTTAACAATTATCGCGTTTTTAGATTATAACTTAGAAAATTACAAAAACATTTTTAATAATTTTTAGGATTTTTTAATGTACATAGTCCTTTTATTAAATAATTATAATTATAATTTTCCTTAAAAAAAAAACCCCTGCCCGTCGGCGATGGGGTGATGACCGTCGGCGACGGGTCCTCTAATGGCCCGTCGGCACGAGTTCACCCGTATCCAGATGATTAAGCCTGTCACACCCTGGCTTTGCGGAAGCGTGGTTAATTTGGTGTGACTTCTTAATACCATAGCTTAATCATAACAAAGCTATATGAATTAAAACATGCAAGATCATCCATTAAAATAAGAATACCATAACATTGTCTTATCGGGATAACACCCTAACAACCATAAACTTGTTCAAACATTACAAACTCAAACATAACATAGACATGATTCGAGGACTGTGACTTGTCCAGGAAAGAGTCACATTCCCCAAACCCTGGATGACCTCGGTGACTAATGCAGCGGAAAACATGCCATACCGTGCCAGATCTTTAATTCCCTGAAATACATGTAAGTTGAAAAATCAACAATAATGTTGAGCGAGTTCATGCGAAAGTGAGTAAACAAACCTTTACATTTATCAAAAATTCTGGTATGTAGCAAATAAGGAAAAAGAGATCACCAATGGTTTGCAAGGCCATTGATATGTGTGAAATGCAAGTAGGAAGGCTCAAACCTAGCAAATTTATGCGTCGGGAACAAAGTCATCCCAAGGTCCGTTATGCTGGACCTGGGACTGGGCTCGCTACACCCAAATAGATCTACCGCTCCTGCCCCTCGGTCCTACCCTGAGGATTAATGACCTCAAGTTTCCGCCTACCCATTCACATGATCTAAAAGTAACAAACCTCCTTACGCTAACCATGCCATGTATAAAGTATTCATAATCAATGTAACATGTATTTCACCCCCGCAGTTTAGAAAACTGAAAACAGTTAAGAGAAAAGGGGGACATGAACTCACAGTCAGTGCGTCGCTATACCAAGTACTCCGAATGTCAGGCAGCTGTGCAACGACCTACATGTGCTAATTCTATTAGACGGATGGCCGTGCCTTAGCTTTATAGTTTAAGTTTTGGGAAACAGTTAGACAACCGTTCCTTGTATATACTTGGTAATTAATTTCCTTCCCAAGGATGGGGGATTTAATACATGTGTATTTGTATCATCTCATTAAGTCCCACTTAATATATTTTTACTTCGCATTCCAAAATATAAATATTTTTCTCAAAAATATTATATTTTCTCTTCACTTAATACTTTCCAAAATAATACGTTGACAAAATACGCGTTCATGAGTATTTCCGTATAAAGCGTAAGTTACGTTTTAACGATTAAGTGGTAATAATAATTACCGGTGTAACTTATATGTTCGTCGTGTAAGCGTTTGTATTATTTTGGGTTTGTCAACGTTTGTAAATATTATTTTTACTCTAAAAATAATATTTATATATTTTCACAAAATAATCATAAACAGTGTGGTGAAAAATATATTTATCGAATAAATATTTATCACGTTTACTTTTTGTGAAAATCCCACCTCCGATTATTTAATAAATAAAGTCATGGCGAAATATATTTTGAAAAAATCTCAAAAATAGTTTAACACTTGTAAATAATTCTAAGTGTTAGATTTTAGAAAAATTTCGCCAGAGTTTCCCCTGTAACTGGAGGTGGCCACGCTTTCAAGCATATCATTTTCTTTTACAAAATCACTTCAACAATTTCTTGATTCAATCAAACAATTTCCGACACATCAAACTAGTCGACTAGTATGTAAATCGCATTATTACATGAACTTGTAGTTTTTCCGAAAACTATAGTGTAGATCTCCTTATATTTGGTGGATCTTTGCATAAAATAGTTTAATCTTGTAAAAACCCCGTTTTTAGAATAAATCATTCTTTACAACTTCCCGTCATCTTTATCAAAGATTGTTATTTTGTCGAAACTTCTTATTTCACAAGTGTTTATACACTTGTGGTTTGTAAAATCATATTCATTAGTTTGTCATCCGACTTTTTATAAAACATGATTTTCTCGACACTTGGTCCTTTGAAAATACCACTTGCACATACGTAGATCCGCTAGTTTTAAACACCATTTTACTAGTAAAAATACTTTTACACAAGTTCATGTTTCTCGTGTGGTAGAGTTTCACCTTTTAACCCTCGTACCGATAGAAACAAGCTTATGTCAAGATCTATGATCTTAACAAAGTCGGGTTAAACGATGATCCGAGCCACCACAACGTAGATCGGGCCTCAATATTCACCATATTCAAACACTACAACTTTTACACAACTTATGATCTTTTAACCAACAATACTTGCATTTTTAGTAAACTTTAAAGATTCAAAATGCATGTTTCCGACTTTTAACCGTTATAATTCTTATTAACCACCTTAGATATGTTCGAGAATGAGATTTAAGCATTATACCTCTAGCTCGGGGCTAGGGAAGAATCTAGGCGAAAACGATGTGGATAAAAGCTAAGTAACGAGGTCCTTCCACTTCCGTTTGCTCCGAGGCTCCTAATACGTGACTTGGAATGGATGAACAAGAATCGAAAAATGGATCGATATGAGGGTGTGGGTTCGGCCGAGAGCCAAGGGAGAGAGGAGAGAAGAGTGTGTTGGTGATTATGGTGAGTTATGATCTTATGTGTTAAGGCAAGGTATTTATAGACAAAATTAAGTTCTTGATCCAATGGTTAGTATGTCTTCTAGATATTAGACATAAACCATTAAAATAATCAAAGGTGTACTCTTCTTGGTCACATTGTGACCGATCGGCCAAGGCGGGGGGGGGGGGGGTCATTCGGTTTGATTTCAATTATATAGTTAGTGACTAGTTACTTTAAACCAAGTTAGATAGGGGTTAACTCGGTTAGTGGTGTGATGCGTTATAATGCGGGTGTTAGGGTAATCAGGGACCCTAACTGGCTCAGAAAAAGACTAACAATATTTTTGGCAATATTTTTATGTTCCGGGTATAGTCCGGTTGTTCGGTTGGATAGTAATCCGTTAAAGTGCTTAAGTAATCTTTTAAGCGTCGTAAATGATATTTTTAGTGACACAATTTATTTCCAAAAGTGTCAGGAATATTTCCTCATGTTTTGGCACTTTATTAGTTAGCTAGAAGCTGGTATGTTAATAAAAGTGCTGTGTTTTGTGCTTAGAGTACGTTTTAGGCACATCCAATCATTATATCTTATTCCTAGAGACGCATTTCTACAACCCTTGTATCCCTACACACACTATGGGTGTAGTAAAATATTTCTGGCTCATACAGGCCCTTAGAGGCAGTGTCTGCCTGATGCTGGCTTTATCAGCATGTTCAATAGATTATCCGTTCAAATGCTACTGTGCTTTTGTGCATCATGTTTGTCACTAGAGTTCAGTAAGTAAATAATGTAGTGACGGAAATCAAGGTATGATGCAGATATGTACAAGTATCAACAGTCAAGTAGCAGTTCATCAGTATTTTCAGTTAAGCACAGTAATTAAGCAACAATTAATAGTTAATTAAGTCGTACGGATACGTGGTTTAGTGAGGGTTGTCACATTCTCCCCCCGTTAGAAAAATTTCGTCCCGAAATGTTAAGCTCTGCTTGTAGAAGCAGGGTTCTCAGGAAATAAGTGGGGGTATTTCTCTTTCATTTGGTCCTCACGCTCCCAGGTGAATTCAGGACCATGTCTAGCATTCCAACGAACCTTGACGAGCTTGACACTGCTCCGACGGGTCTTGTTCACTTTCCAATCCGTGACCTCGACAGGTTCTTCAACGAAGTGGAGCGTGTCATCAACATGAATTTCGTCGGTAGGAATGGCAACGTTATCTTGTGTTGGACTTCTTTTCAGATTGGATACATGAAATGTATCGTGAACACCATTTAGTTCGACAGGTAGGTCCAACTTGTATGCCACTAACCCGATTCTCTCCAAGATCTTGAATGGTCCAATATACCTCGGGTTCAACTTTCCATGTTTCCCAAAGCGTGCCACACCCTTCCAGGGTGATACCTTCAACAAAACCATCTCACCAACCTCAAACTCTAGAGGTTTCCTGCTTCGATCCGCGTAGGCTTTCTGCCTGTCACGAGCCGCACTGATGCGGTCCCGTATCTGTGCGATCTTATCTGTGGTTTCCTGTACCATTTCAGGACCAACCAATTGTCTATCACCTGCGTCAGCCCAACAAAGTGGCGATCTGCACTTGCGCCCATATAAAGCTTCGAATGGCGCGGCACCAATACTGGTGTGGTAGCTGTTGTTGTATGAAAACTCAACCAAAGGCAAATGCTTATCCCAGCTACCGCCCAAATCCATCACACACGCTCTCAGCATGTCTTCTAACGTCTGAATCGTCCGCTCGCTTTGACCGTCGGTCTGCGGGTGAAAAGCTGTGCACAGATTCAACTTGGAGCCAAAAGCTTCCTGGAAGGATTGCCATATCCTTGACACGAACCTTCCGTCTCTATCAGAGATAATCGAGAGAGGTACTCCATGGCGTGTAACAATCTCTCTCATGTAAATTTCGGCCAGTTTGCTCGTATTATCCTTCTCTCGGATAGGTAGGAAGTGTGCTGACTTCGTTAAACGGTCCACTATTATCCAAATAGTGTCATGGCCTCTTGGCGTTCTTGGCAACTTCGTAATAAAATCCATAGAGATTTGTTCCCACTTCCACTTGGGGATCTCTGGTTGCTGCAGAAGTCCCGAAGGCTTCTGGTATTCCGCCTTAACCTTGGCGCATGTTAAACATTTGCTTACATAAATAGCAACATCGCCTTTCATCCTAGGCCACCAATAATAATCTTTAAGATCCTGGTACATCTTATCCGCTCCAGGGTGGATAGAGTACCGCGATTTGTGAGCTTTATCGAAAATAACCTTCCTTAAACCACCAAACAAAGGAACCCAAATCCTTTTCTCAAAACATAACGTTCCTTCCTTGTTTGGTACCAGTATCTTCTCCCTCCCACGGAGATACTCTTCTGCAAGGTTTCTTTCCTTGAGAGCTTCTTGTTGCGCTGCACGAACGCGCGAGGAAAGATCGGTCTGAATGATCATCTCCAAAGCTCTAACCCTTATGGGTTTGATCCTCTCCTTACGACTTAGGGCATCGGCGACCACATTCGCCTTCCCTGGGTGATACTTAATCTCGCAGTCGTAGTCATTCAATAGTTCTACCCATCGTCTTTGCCTCATGTTCAACTCCTTCTGGTTGAATATATGTTGGAGGCTCTTGTGATCTGTGAAGATTGTGCACTTCGTACCATAAAGGTAGTGTCTCCAGATCTTTAAGGCAAAAACCACTGCGCCTAGCTCCAAATCGTGTGTGGTATAGTTCTTTTCGTGTACCTTCAGTTGGCGTGACGCGTAGGCAATAACCTTTTGACATTGCATCAACACACAACCCAATCCTTGACGCGAGGCGTCGCAGTATACCACAAAATCATCAGTACCTTCTGGTAGAGCTAAGATTGGCGCGTTGCAAAGCTTATCCTTCAATATCTGAAATGCTTCCTCCTGTTTGATTCCCCAATCAAACTTCTTGTCCTTCTGAGTGAGGAACGTCAATGGTTGGGCGATCTTTGAAAAGTTCTCAATGAACCTTTGATAATAGCCAGCCAAACTCAAGAATTGCCGAATCTCGGTTGGCGTCTTTGGCGTTTCCCAATCCTTGATCGCTTCGATCTTGGTGGGATCCACGTGGATTCCATCTCCGTTCACCACGTGCCCAAGGAATTGCACTTCCCTTAGCCAAAACTCGCACTTAGAGAATTTGGCGTACAACTGTTCTTTCTTTAGCAGCTCCAGAATGGCTCTAAGATGCTGCTCGTGCTCAGCCTTCGTCTTTGAATAAATCAAAATATCATCGATGAATACGATCACGAACTTTTCCAAGTACGGCTTGCAAACCCGATTCATCAAATCCATGAACACGGCAGGTGCGTTTGTCAGACCAAACGGCATAACGAGAAACTCGTAGTGTCCATATCGAGTTCTGAAGGCTGTCTTTGGGATACTCTCCTCCTGTATCCGTAGCTGATGGTATCCAGATCGAAGATCGATCTTTGAGTAAAAGCTTGAACCTTGAAGCTGGTCGAATAGATCATCGATCCTTGGCAGGGGATACCTATTCTTGATCGTTAGCTTGTTCAACTCTCTGTAGTCAATGCACATACGGAAACTACCGTCCTTCTACTTCACAAACAAAACTGGAGCTCCCCAAGGCGAGAAGCTTGGTCGGATAAACCCCTTATCGAGCAACTCCTGAAGTTGTGTTTTCAGTTCCTGCATCTCAGACGGAGCAAGTCTATAAGGTGCCTTAGCCACAGGCGTGGCGCCTGGAACTAAGTCTATGCGGAACTCCACTTTCCTCTGAGGCGGCAATCCAGGCAAGTCTTCAGGAAAGACTTCTGGATATTCCCTTACGACAGGGATGTCTTCGATCTTCGGCTCAGCAGCCTTTTTATCCACAATGTGTGCTAGAAAAGCAACACATCCTTTCTGCAAACACTTTCTCGCTTTCAGGCAGCTAATCATCCTTAACGGCGTCTCACGCTTCTCCCCATGAACAACAATGGTCTCACCATCATCGGTCGGGATACGAATAATCTTCTCGTGACAAACTATCTCGGCCTTGTTACTCGATAACCAATCCATCCCTACTACCACGTCGAAGCTTCCCAACTGGACTGGTAGTAGATCCAGAGCGAACTCACGCTCTCCCAATTCGATTACGCAACCTCGAATCACCTCGTTAGCCTCTACTAACTTCCCATTTGCTAATTCGATCGAGTATGGAATATCTAGTTTACTAGCGGCTAAACCAAGCATATTCTTAAATTCTAGCGATACGAAGCTGTAATCGGCACCAGTATCAAACAAAACGGATGCATAGCGTTGGTTTACAGGGAACGTACCAGTGACAACATTGGGATCCTGGCGTGCTTCCCTGGCTTCCATGTTAAAAACTCTTCCGCGTGCTTGGTTTAATTCTGGGCAATTCCTTTTGTAATGCCCAACATCACCGCAGTTAAAACATCCGGGCCTCTGCCCGTTCCCACCATTGTTTCCCGCTTGGTTGTTTCCCTGATTTCGATTCATGGCGCCCGCTTGGTTAGCATGATTGGCACGGTTTCCATCACCTCCCTGGTTTCCTTGTGGGCGGTTCCCAGCACCACAACGGTTGTTCCTATTCCCATATCCTCCTTGGCCTCCCCGGCCAGCAGTGGCCCAACAAGTCTCCTTCAGGTGGCCAGCCTTCCCACATGCTTCATAAACCTTTAACCCACAACGACTAGAGTGATGTCGTTGGCATGAGTTGCACTTGGGTTGTGCACCCATATATCCCTTACTTTTCTTTCTCCCACCAGCTGTATCTTGAGCTGGCGCATTCGATTCCCCTTTCTTAACCACCATCCTGGTGCCCTGCTTGAAATTTGAAAACTTCCTCTTGTTTCCTCCGGATGACTCCACATGAGTCTCCTTTTTCTTGGGCTCAGCTTCATCAAACTTGTTCAAACGAATCGCCTCCTCTGTAAGAGCCACACTCAAATCAATGGCTTCAGTGATAGTTGCAGGTTTGGAGGAGGTCACCATACTGATGATTTGAGGAGCTAATCCCCAAATGAAGCATTCAATTCTCTTGAACTCAGGTGTAACCATGTAGGGTACCACATGCGACAAGTCGTGGAACCTCTGAACATACTCTGCTATCTTAGGACCCTCCATTTTTAGATGCCAGAACTCGGTCTCCAACCTCTGAATTTCAGCGCGAGAACAGTACTTCTTGCGCATGAGTTCTTTCAGCTCGGTCCACGTCAGTGCGTAAGCAGCTGCTTCGCCAAGTGTTTGGACTTGTAGATTCCACCATGATAGGGCTCCATCCAAAAATAGCCCTGAGATGTAAGTGACTTGTTGATCCAGCGCGCATTTGCTCATGCGAAGTACGGATTCTGTTTTCTCAGCCCAGCGGACGAAGGAGACAGCACCACCTGTGCCATCGAAGTTTACGGGCTTGCAGTCCAAGAACTGTTTGTAGGTGCACCCATGAGGTGGATTGTTGTTGTTGCCCGTGTTGCCGGAGTTGCTTCCACTCATTCCTCCTTGAGAGGCAGCATATTGAGCAATAGCAGCAGCAATGACTTGCTGTAGTTCGTCCCGAGTAGTGGGCATTGGTTGAGGTTGACGTCTTGGCGGCATCTTCTAAAGATGTGTTTACGTTGGTCAGGCCATAGTAACGTGTATGTATATAGTAATAGTAATAGCACATAACATCTCATGTTATCAATACTTCACAAATACTAATCACACAACATCCCATGTCACAAATATTATTCACACAACATCCCATGTTACAAATATTATACACACAGCATCCCATGTTACCAAAAATATACACACAACATCCCATGTCATAAAAATGTAAATAAGAAATCAAGCGAATCAAATATGATGAGAATACTGCGATTGCCATATATATCGAGACCACAACGTAAGTGTATCAGTACATCACTGTGTCATACATACATCAATCAACTAGAGGCTACATCACCCCTGTCCAAAAGCTATATGAAATCAGTGTCAAATACATCAAATACATCAAGTATGTGTCAAAAGTCAGTATCATCATGTAGTCTCCAAAATGCTATGCAACCAAAAGCAATCGCGGTCCTCTCACCAACGTCTACACAAGCCGTACTGATGAGCTCTATACAGATGGCGGCGGAGGAGGGGGAAAGTAAGTGTAAAGCAAGCGGCGTAGCTGAAGCTAGTCCTCCTCCATAGCCTGCTGAGTGCGAATGACAGAGGCAACCTGCTGCTCTAGTGTAAAGAGACGAGCAGCAAAATCTGGGGGTAATGATCGACATGGCTGAAGAGGGGAGTGTATCTGACCATGGCATGAGCATGGTGGCAGCTGAGCTCTCTCGAGCTCCTGGAGACGCTGCGTGTGTGACTCGTGCTGATGAACGAAGGACATCAAAACGTCCTCTATAGTGTGTCCCACATGAAACGGATGGTATGGATCAGTAGGTGGCATGGCTGGTGGTGTCGACCAAAGCAAAGGCTCACTGGTGGGGTCAAATGGTGCCACATGAAATGGTGAAGTAGAGGGTGGAACATATGACATCTGGGGCATGAAGGGAATAGACATCGGTACGTGCCCAAAAGGATGGGCTGAAGAGCCCTCTCCAGGCCTCGCTGGAGGTACGAACTGAGGAACCTGAAAAGTAAAATCAATAGGTCGTGTAACAGGGATCTGAGGGGGCAAAGGTGGAACGTCCTCGTCAGCAGGTATCCAACCGTGCTGAGCATCCTCATCGGGTGGATCCATGTGGTCAGCAAATAGTGCGTGCTCAGGCTCAAGTGGAACAGGATCAAATGGAGCAATGACAGGATCAACGGGTGCAATATGATCAACAGGATGGTCAACAGGGATATCAGCAACCAAAGGTGGATCAACAAAAGCTGGATCAATCAACAGGATCATCGGCAATAACATGATCACCAACTAACAAAGGAACATCATCAACAGGAAGATCACCAACAGGCGGGTCAGCTATAATGGGCTCAACAGGAACGCCAGCATGTACCAGGTCATGCTCATGCATAGGATCTAGAGCAGCTGCCTGCTCAGGGGCCAAGGCAGGCTCAGGATCATCAAAAGCCATATCAAAGTCGAACTCAGGATCAATAGGGTCAACGGGATCAGCGGGATCCTCCATGGGCTGGTCCATCGGGATATACTCAATGTCGTGATCCGGGTCAAATCCCGGAGGAAAGACGGGATCAGAATCCTCTATGTCGTCATGCTCGAATGCAAAGCTCGGAATAGGTGCAGCTGAGAATGCCTGGTCAGGATCCGAGTCGTGTGCAAAGTGTTGTGCGCTCACCTCGTGAGAAGGTGCGGATGCCACAGACTCAAAGGAGTCTGCGACCGGTGAATGTGCGGGTGAGTCCTCAGCAGGGGCGTCAGCGATCATCAGAAGATCGCCAGCGGGAAGAAGGGCTGCATCCGGAATCTCATCCTCAATAGGCTCGTCCTCAAACAAATCGATATCGCCGTCAGCCTCGGCGTCGAGCAGCAAGTCATATGCGGGATAGACGGCTAAAGGAATAGGAGCCGGAATCACAACTAGGGGTAAGTACTCAGCAGGGGGGCCATCCGCAGGCTCATCAGCACCCTCGGGTAGTGCGAAGGGCTGGAAGTCGCCGTCATCTGTGCTAGTGGAATCAGATGTATGCACCTCATACTCCGAAGATGGGAGGTCATCAGATACGATAGGTAGGGGTCCGGTGGTGTCCGAGTCACATGTGCCTGGTGAGTCCATGTGTCTGTAACACAAGCACAAATATGCACAAATAATCAGTCATACAATCAGGTATTCACATAAGTCACCAAGTAAAATATCACATAATTCTCCTAGTCCCACTAGCTTCCCAGCCTCCCAGACTGCCTTTCCTAGTCCCACTAGCCAATTTTCCCAGCCTCCCAGACTGCTCTTCCTAGTCCCACTAGCCTCACAGTCTCTCAGACTGACTCCCTAGTCCCACTAGTCAATTCTCCCAGCCTCCCAGACTGTCTCCCTAGTCCCACTAGACAACTACCTCGATCCATTAGATCGAGCCTCGGCCTCCCAGACCGAGCCTCAGTCTCCCAGACCGAGCCTCAGCCTCCCAGACTGAGCCTAGAAAAAATAAATAAATAAATAAAATGCGCACAACATTTGTTTATAAAAAGGTTTTGGATCTGGACTTAAGTGGTATGAAGTAAAAATGTTTTCGTGAGAGCCCTAGTGATCATAGTCTAGACTCGAGAAGAAATCCTAGTTCGCTATGATCAAAGCTCTGATACCAAGCTGTCACACCCTGGCTTTGCGGAAGCGTGGTTAATTTGGTGTGACTTCTTAATACCATAGCTTAATCATAACAAAGCTATATGAATTAAAACATGCAAGATCATCCATTAAAATAAGAATACCATAACATTGTCTTATCGGGATAACACCCTAACAACCATAAACTTGTTCAAACATTACAAACTCAAACATAACATAGACATGATTCGAGGACTGTGACTTGTCAAGGAAAGAGTCACATTCCCCAAACCCTGGATGACCTCGGTGACTAATGCAGCGGAAAACATGCCATACCGTGCCAGATCTTTAATTCCCTGAAATACATGTAAGTTGAAAAATCAACAATAATGTTGAGCGAGTTCATGCGAAAGTGAGTAAACAAACCTTTACATTTATCAAAAATTCTGGTATGTAGCAAATAAGGAAAATGAGATCACCAATGGTTTGCAAGGCCATTGATATGTGTGAAATGCAAGTAGGAAGGCTCAAACCTAGCAAATTTATGCGTCGGGAACAAAGTCATCCCAAGGTCCGTTATGCTGGACCTGGGACTGGGCTCGCTACACCCAAATAGATCTACCGCTCCTGCCCCTCGGTCCTACCCTGAGGATTAATGACCTCAAGTTTCCGCCTACCCATTCACATGATCTAAAAGTAACAAACCTCCTTACGCTAACCATACCATGTATAAAGTATTCATAATCAATGTAACATGTATTTCACCCCCGCAGTTTAGAAAACTGAAAACAGTTAAGAGAAAAGGGGGACATGAACTCACAGTCAGTGCGTCGCTATACCAAGTACTCCGAATGTCAGGCAGCTGTGCAACGACCTACATGTGCTAATTCTATTAGACGGATGGCCGTGCCTTAGCTTTATAGTTTAAGTTTTGGGAAACAGTTAGACAACCGTTCCTTGTATATACTTGGTAATTAATTTCCTTCCCAAGGATGGGGGATTTAATACATGTGTATTTGTATCATCTCATTAAGTCCCACTTAATATATTTTTACTTCTCATTCCAAAATATAAATATTTTTCTCAAAAATATTATATTTTCTCTTCACTTAATACTTTCCAAAATAATACGTTGACAAAATACGCGTTCATGAGTATTTCCGTATAAAGCGTAAGTTACGTTTTAACGATTAAGTGGTAATAATAATTACCGGTGTAACTTATATGTTCGTCGTGTAAGCGTTTGTATTATTTTGGGTTTGTCAACGTTTGTAAATATTATTTTTACTCTAAAAATAATATTTATATATTTTCACAAAATAATCATAAACAGTGTGGTGAAAAATATATTTATCGAATAAATATTTATCACGTTTAGTTTTTGTGAAAATCCCACCTCCGATTATTTAATAAATAAAGTCATGGCGAAATATATTTTGAAAACATCTCAAAAATAGTTTAACACTTGTAAATAATTCTAAGTGTTAGATTTTAGAAAAATTTCGCCAGAGTTTCCCCTGTAACTGGAGGTGGCCACGCTTTCAAGCGTATCATTTTCTTTTACAAAATCACTTCAACAATTTCTTGATTCAATCAAACAATTTCCGACACATCAAACTAGTCGACTAGTATGTAAATCGCATTATTACATGAACTTGTAGTTTTTCCGAAAACTATAGTGTAGATCTCCTTATATTTGGTGGATCTTTGCATAAAATAGTTTAATCTTGTAAAAACCCCGTTTTTAGAATAAATCATTCTTTACAACTTCCCGTCATCTTTCTCAAAGATTGTTATTTTGTCGAAACTTCTTATTTCACAAGTGTTTATACACTTGTGGTTTGTAAAATCATATTCATTAGTTTGTCATCCGACTTTTTATAAAACATGATTTTCTCGACACTTGGTCCTTTGAAAATACCACTTGCACATACGTAGATCCGCTAGTTTTAAACACCATTTTACTAGTAAAAATACTTTTACACAAGTTCATGTTTCTCGTGTGGTAGAGTTTCACCTTTTAACCCTCGTACCGATAGAAACAAGCTTATGTCAAGATCTATGATCTTAACAAAGTCGGGTTAAACGATGATCCGAGCCACCACAACGTAGATCGGGCCTCAATATTCACCATATTCAAACACTACAACTTTTACACAACTTATGATCTTTTAACCAACAATACTTGCATTTTTAGTAAACTTTAAAGATTCAAAATGCATGTTTCCGACTTTTAACCGTTATAATTCTTATTAACCACCTTAGATATGTCCGAGAATGAGATTTAAGCATTATACCTCTAGCTCGGGGCTAGGGAAGAATCTAGGCGAAAACGATGTGGATAAAAGCTAAGTAACGAGGTCCTTCCACTTCCGTTTGCTCCGAGGCTCCTAATACGTGACTTGGAATGGATGAACAAGAATCGAAAAATGGATCGATATGAGGGTGTGGGTTCGGCCGAGAGCCAAGGGAGAGAGGAGAGAAGAGTGTGTTGGTGATTATGGTGAGTTATGATCTTATGTGTTAAGGCAAGGTATTTATAGACAAAATTAAGTTCTTGATCCAATGGTTAGTATGTCTTCTAGATATTAGACATAAACCATTAAAATAATCAAAGGTGTACTCTTCTTGGTCACATTGTGACCGATCGGCCAAGGGGGGGGGTCATTCGGTTTGATTTCAATTATATAGTTAGTGACTAGTTACTTTAAACCAAGTTAGATAGGGGCTAACTCGGTTAGTGGTGTGATGCGTTATAATGCGAGTGTTAGGGTAATCAGGGACCCTAACTGGCTCAGAAAAAGACTAACAATATTTTTGGCAATATTTTTATGTTCCGGGTATAGTCCGGTTGTTCGGTTGGATAGTAATCCGTTAAAGTGCTTAAGTAATCTTTTAAGCGTCGTAAATGATATTTTTAGTGACACAATTTATTTCCAAAAGTGTCAGGAATATTTCCTCATGTTTTGGCACTTTATTAGTTAGCTAGAAGCTGGTATGTTAATAAAAGTGCTGTGTTTTGTGCTTAGAGTACGTTTTAGGCACATCCAATCATTATATCTTATTCCTAGAGACGCAGTTCTACAACCGTTGTATCCCTACACACACTATGGGTGTAGTAAAATATTTCTGGCTCATACAGGCCCTTAGAGGCAGTGTCTGCCTGATGCTGGCTTTATCAGCATGTTCAATAGATTATCCGTTCAAATGCTACTGTGCTTTTGTGCATCATGTTTGTCACTAGAGTTCAGTAAGTAAATAATGTAGTGACGGAAATCAAGGTATGATGCAGATATGTACAAGTATCAACAGTCAAGTAGCAGTTCATCAGTATTTTCAGTTAAGGACAGTAATTAAGCAATAATTAATAGTTAATTAAGTCGTACGGATACCTGGTTTAGTGAGGGTTGTCACAAAGCCGTCGCCACCACACCTCTTTTTCTTTGACCTTCGGCGACGGGGTGGGACCCGTCGGCGACGGGTTCGCATATGGGCCCCGCGTCAGGTTCGTTTAAATGCAATAAAATCGAACCAAAACCCTTAACACTCGATTCAACCCATATCTAACCCAAAATTCGAGCCAAGGGTCACATATCTGATTCCTAACCATCCCAACCCTCTGAATCCTCATAACCATACGTTTCCTTATCACCTCTCCCCTTCATCTTCTTCACAAATTCTCCACAACCCTAAAACCTTCAAGCTTCCATAACTTTCTCAATTCTCCATCAATCCAACTGATTTTTGAGTCCATCTTGGGTAATTTTTCAAGAGGAACAAAACCCCCAACACGGTTTTCATCAATTCTTGCTATTTTGCAAGATTTCTGGGCGTGTTACTTAGGGTTTTTGAACGGGTGTTCATCAAGTTGCTTATTTGCCATCTTTTCTTAGTTCTTCTTGTTTAACAACAACAAAGGTATGGATTCTTCTTAAATTTATGCTTGATTATCATATGTTAGTGTTTTTCTTTCGGAATTTTAAACTTTTTGGTTTAAGAGTAGGTTGTTTAGACAATGTATGTTGTGCTAGCATGATTTTGAGTAATATTAGTTGTTTTGAATGGGTTTGAGTATGTCATAACCATAGTGAAGTGATTACACTGTTATGAACATGATTGAACATGAAGGTGATGTTGACTTTTGTTGAAATTATAAGAGATTGTAAGATTAACAAGAAAATTAATAAGTTTGTGATAAAGTGAGCGACTTTGGAAGTTTTAAGAGGCGATTTTACATTCACTTGTTAATTTAAATGTCAACATCATACCTCATGTTCAAAGTTTGGGAGTTAATGAAGGTTGAATTTATATTGATGTTTGCTTGTTTGTAATTGTATTTATGGCGGGAGGAAAGAGACAAAAGACTACAGGCCAAGCTTCATCATCCGGGGTTGGTTCTTCTTCCGTACCGAAGAAATGGGAGCAACTAAGCTCCGTAGAGGAGAATGATGCAAGATTATATAGACAAGATTGGGAGTGGGCGAAGTTCAGGGATAGCCAAAGTGCTAAAATTTGGGATGACGAGAAGAACAAACCGTTGTCCCATTATCAAGATAGGAAGTTAGAGGCTAAGTTGTGGAAGTGGAAGATGGTGAACGGGGTGAATACTTCAGTTCCAACAAGGGTAATCTGTGAAAGGGTGGTGAACGTAGAAGAATTTCGTCACATCGGGATTGTGCAGATGTTTGAGCGTTTAGGATGGGAAAGCGTTCTTGATTGGTGCGATGATAATACCTCCAGGATTTACTTATCGGAGGTATGTGAATGGTTATCTACCTTGAAGCTCGTGAACAAGAATGAATCTCCTTCACAGTGGAAGTTGGTGGGGAAGACTACTCGAGGGAGCATGACAATGTCTTTCGAGACCATGAATCGTATTGCTCGTTTCGACTCTTTGGGAGTACAAGCATATGATTACCCATCCATCGAGCATTTTTTGGATAATCATTTGAACATCAACAATGCGGAGCAACTGATAGATATTATCTTACTGACCCACCAAGGAGGAGAAATGAAACGAAAGCAAATGTCGCTTAAGGGAAAGATTCTTCAAGGGATCTCGGTTGAGAACATCTTGGCAAGGTTTGGTGATCGTGGAGGAGTGAGAGTGAGTGACTGTAGGGTGGTGCACGCCTTACTGTATGGGACCCCAACACTGTCGTGGAGACATATAGTGATGATGAACACATGGGCTACCAGGGAGTCGTCCCAGAGGCGTTTTATTCCGTATACACGCCTCATTAGCGCCATGATTGTGCAACAAAATTGTTTACCCCCGGAATCACTATGGGTTTCTAAGCCGGTGGAGGAGTTTAATTTGGGGTACATGCGGAAGAAATGGAAGATCGAAGTCAAGTTCTCGGGAAACAAGTACGTTGTGACCGATGATTTGGGGAACAAGTATGAGATCCGTACTGCTGGAGCACCACCCATAGCGGAAGAAGATGAGGAAATGGGGGAAGAAGAGGAGGAAGTTGAACCCTCCGGTACACAAAGACCACGGCAACGATATATGCGGCCACATAGGGAAATTAACGCAGAGGTGGCAGGTTTTGTGACTAGAAGACGGGTGCCTTCCTATAAAAATTTTGATCGGGGGCAGCAGGAGATATATGACAATGTCTCCGCATGCATAGGTGAAGGACGGGAATACAGTCAAAGAAGAGAAGCTTGGGAAGGGTCGCATGGATCCGCAATGCAAGAATATTGGGCAGCTCAAGAAGCCCAGAGGGAAAGAATGAACAAGTTTATGGAAGAACAAGAACTGTTTCAAGCGATGCAAAGATCACACATGGAACAGTTGGCAAAAATGCAGGAGGATGAGGCTGCCTGAAGACGGGCATGGGAAGAAGCAGCGCCAGCACGTCAACAAGAAGAAACAGAATTGAAACGACGCCGTTGGAGTGCTTTGTACGTCTCTCAACAAATGGCGATTAATAACGCCAAAGTGCTGCATGATCAGGAGCGGCACCAAAGAGACTACCAAGCCGGCCTCCCATACGCCGAGCACTCGGGGTGGACAAACTACCCCGATCTTCCCTACCCGCAAGGCCCATCTGACCTGACTCCACATTGGCCCGAAGCAGTAGGGTCTAGCTTCATTCCGATCCCGTACCAACCGCCACCTCAAGGGGAGCAAAGCCCCCTAGATAACTATAGGGAGATGTTTGAAGCCCTCACTGGTTATCCATACCAACCCAACCCACCAATGGATCCAAACGAGCGATATCAGCGGTAGAGGTATGGTATGTTTTATGTTGTTGTTGTTGTTGTTGTATATTTTGTTCCGTTATTTCTTTTTGTTTTTATTTAATTTATGTCTAGTTAAATGAACTTTGTGGGTGTGTTCCCTATATAACCCTCACGAGACCTCTCGTCCTCCCAAGCTATTGGGGGGTTTAAAAGGGCTTGTTGCATAAGCTAAATGCAACCGTGATTCCTACGAAAGTGAGTTAGGGTTGTTGTTGTTGTAAAATATTTTCCACATAAAATCAAAGTAAAATAATGCATGACTTGGTAATACGTTCATAAAAAGGGTAGAACTAAGTAACTAACAAATTTTGATGGTTGTGAGAAGCATGTTTCTACACAAGGATTAGAATTTGTAGGTATAACGGGTTCGCGGGACAACCGTTTTTTATGAAGAGACGAAGGATATGAGCATCAAGCGATAAAAATCAGGTGCATGTGTTTCTTTTTACTTTGATTGGTAGTTAGAATAAGTGGATTGTAATGTGTATTTTAATTTCCGGGGTGAAAATTTGGGAAGGTTAGTCGTGTCACATCCCTTGTGCATTTCTAAAACTCTAGTTCTTACACATTGAGGACAATATGTACTTCAAGTGTGGGGATGGGGGAGTAATAAAATTTTTTTTCGATTTTGACCCGTTCATTTAAACACTACACATTGAGGACAATGTTTACCTCAAGTGTGGGGATGGGGGAAAATTTCAAAAATTTTTCAAAAATGTCTTGTTTTCAAAGCAATCTCAAAAACACAAGTAACCAAGTCAACGAGGGATGTCACAACCCATTTGGTCTTTTTGTCATGGTCAAGTTCAAATTAATAAGCATAACGGGTATTTAGCGGGTGGTTATTTGGGAATAATTCGCCTAAGGATCTAGTAATTTATGCATATCACATATCATACCCTTATACGTGAGGTTTGAGCCACTTATATATCATAGATTCACATTTACATGTTTCTTTGTTTGAGTGGGCCATTAGTCGCGTATTGTAGAACTTGCAACTTTTGATACGTTTGAGACTATAGACCAAATACAAGCACGAGAATGATTAAGGCATTAGGTAAACCTTTTTCTCTTAAAACCATTTTTCTATCCTTACCCAAACAAACTCCTTAGTTGCCCATTTTGAGCCTAAACCTTTCGTTTGATCACCCTATAGCCCATAAAACTTAAACCTTTTCTTTTTAAACCCGTGTGATGAAAATTCAATTATAGGAGCTTAAGTTTGTATAGTGGTTATGATTCATAAAAAAAAAAGAAAGAAAGAAAAATGTTGCGAAAAAGATTGAAAAAGCTTTGAGAAAAGCACAAAAAGAAGTGTTAGTAGTTGTCGAATAAAAGGGTGAAAGATTATTGCCCATAGTTGATGTTTATATTTAGTTTTGTTTAATTTAGTGGTTTGTAATAAATATCGAATTTTCATCGCCATAGCCACTTTAAAATGTCCTATTCCCTACCCTTAGCCTAGCCCCGTTACAACCCTTCAAAGACCTTTTGACTTGTGCTTAGTATTTGCGTTCGGTGGTGGAGAATGATTAAGTTGCAAGCCTATGCGGGTACGTGTTCTAATCGGTTTTGAGCGATTAATTGTTGAAGAGCTAATACATTATACATATTAGCCAAATTTTAAGCCGAGTGGATAGAACATTGTGAGGGATATGCATGATTTGTTAGTTTTACGGGCGGGTTAATCTTGGATAACCATCATTATAAGTGATTATTCACTCTACCGGTAAATATGTGGAGATGGTAACGAATTTGAACTTTTGTATGACAATAGACCTTAACCTTTGTCTCGGGAATGGGATTTGTGTTCGTTGTTCGACCCACGTGAAAGTGAAAAACAGATTTGCTTGAGGGCAAGCAAAAGACAAGTGTGGGGATGTGATGCGTGGTTGTAAACCGGTGCTTGTTATTGTTTAACTTAACGTTTTTACGTAAGTTTTAGTTTCGAATAGCCTACTTTTAATCAAGAATGTGTTTTGCAGATCTGATGGAGTTTAAGGAGCTTTTCGGGAGCTTTACGGGTCACCGGGTCGAAAACCGGAGCACCGGGATGCGTTACGAATCAACCGGGAGTTCAAGAAGCAAAAATTGGGGAAACGGAGTTGGAAAGGCCGTCGGCGACGGGGGTATACCCGTCCCGGACGGGCCTTAGAAAGCCCCGTAGGCCAAAACACTCGTATCCAGTCATTTAAGCCGTCGGGACCAGTTGTGTTTTTGGGGACCCGTCGGCGACGGGGTCAGACCCGTCGGCGACGGGTAGTGGATTTTCAATACGCGAATTTTGTTACTTTGAAGGCTAGGATCGATTTTGGGGGATGCTCATTGATGGAAGACGGGAGTTACAAAAAGATTTGAGTTTGAAAACTTCATCTTGGAGCCTTATTCACCAACCATTCCATCTTGAATTCCATCTATCATCACTATCATTGGAGATCATCAAGAATCATCATCACAATCTACACAATCAATCATTCCACAAACCCTAATCCTTCCACCATCATCATTCATCACCAACCTTCATCATTCACCAATCATCCAATTAAGCTTCAAGATGACTCCATCCGCATTCCAAACATCCGGTGATCAAGTTGCATCAACCATGAGCGGCTAATCATCTCGGTTTCACCCCGGTGTAGGTAGTTGTTAATTCTAGGGTTTCGAATTGTTCTTGTTTTAACTTAGTGACAATTTGTATTTGGTTTTTGAAACTCTTGACAATAGTATTACATTTGTTACGAATTCGTGAATTGTCGAGCGATGTTAAAAGTTATGACTTTGCGAAACGGTGATATGTAAGTGTACATTGTCATTGTTAGGATTTACTTGTGTTGATTACAAAGTGTCTTTTTGTCCGTTCTTCGGGGCGTTGATAGTTAGTAGCACCTAAGTCACGGTACACTAAATCCGTTAATCAAATGCATTTGAGTTGAGACTAGAACTTGTAGAAATCCTAGGTTAATAATTACCGAAACCGGGTGTGATTCCTTTTTATTATTATTGTTCTAGTATCCAAAATTCTTGCAATCGTTAAGTAGTAGTTGTTAATTAAGTAATTTAATTTCAGTAATCCAATTTCACATCTTTCTACTAAACAAAAATACAAAAATATCTGGCAAGCTTCATAATTGTGACAAGTCTTTATAATTCAGTCAATTCCATACACAAACCACATACTCTTCGTGGTTCGACCCCTTGCTACCACTAGCTATTTGTTAAGGGTAATTAGGGCATATAAATATTATCTTTGACCGGATGCGACACTCCGATCAGCGTCACCGCTAACAAAGCTAACCCAAAAGAAAGCAAGGTTTATTTGGGGAATCGATCAAGAAAAAGCGTTTCAAACGCTAAAAGAAAAGCTAACTCGAGCTCCGGTACTGACATTGCCGGACGGAGTCGAAGACATGGTGGTTTATTCGGATGCTTCACTATTGGGACTCGGCTGTGTGCTGATGCAACGGGGCAAGGTAATAGCCTATGCCTCAAGACAATTGAAGATACACGAGAAGAAATATCCCACGCACGATCTTGAGTTGGCTGCGGTGGTATTTGCCTTAAAAATATGGAGGCATTACTTGTATGGGGTAAAGTGCACCATATTTACCGACCACAAGAGCTTGAAATACTTCTTCGATCAAAAGGAGTTAAATATGCGACAAAGGCGATGGCTAGAAACGGTGAAAGACTACGATTGTGAAATACATTATCACCCCGGAAAGGCTAATGTGGTGGCGGATGCTCTAAGCAGAAAAGCAGACTATGTCCCAATACGAGTAAGATCGATGCAACTCGTAGTGACCTCAGGTATACTTGAACGTATCCGAGAGGCGCAATTCGAAGCAGTAAAAGAAGAAAATTGGAAGAAAGAAAGAATAATCGGTCAATTGAAAGATCTGTCGGATGGGAATCACGGGTTGAAGACTCGATCCGGAAGGATATGGGTTCCACATACTTGTGGAGTGAAGGCACTCCTGCTTGATGAAGCTCATAAATCCCGTTATTCAATCCATCCGGGCGCGAACAAGATGTACAATGATTTGAAACAAAATTATTGGTGGCCCGGAATGAAGAGGGATGTGGCGAAGTATGTGGAAAAATGCTTGACATGTTAGATATTCCGGTTTGGAAATGGGAACATATAACAATGGACCTACTGACCAAGTT
Source organism: Helianthus annuus (assembly GCF_002127325.2). Classification (NCBI taxonomy): domain Eukaryota; kingdom Viridiplantae; phylum Streptophyta; class Magnoliopsida; order Asterales; family Asteraceae; genus Helianthus; species Helianthus annuus. The sequence continues at coordinate 15,778,037 of NC_035435.2, forward strand.
GCCTAAAACGAATCGCGGTTTTGATGCCATATGGGTAGTAGTGGATAGATTGACGAAAAGTGCTCACTTCATTCCGATTCGTGAGACTTATACGTCAGAAAAGATGTCAGAAGTTTATACCAACGAAATCGTAGCACGTCATGGGGTGCCGGTGTCCATCGTGTCTGATAGGGATACCCGGTTTACTTCGAATTTCTGGCGAGATTTCCAAGAGCAAATGGGGACCAAATTGTTCTTTAGCACTGCGTACCATCCTCAAACGGATGGACAAAGTGAAAGAACGATACAAACATTGGGGGACATGCTACGGGCGTGTATAATCGACTTTGGAGGCAGTTGGGATGTTCACCTACCGTTAGTTGAGTTTTCGTATAACAACAGTTACCAATCTAGTATCGAGATGGCACCATACGAAATGCTTTACGGAAGGAAGTGTCGAACCCCGGTATGTTGGGGTGAAGTGGGTCCACGAGAACTCGCCCACCAAGATATAGTACGAGCCATGATGTGAGGGTGTTTAATCGTGTTTTAAAGTGTTTAATTATGAGGCTTTATATGATTTTGTGTATGGAAACGGTTTACTTTGGGTTGATTTTGATTTACAGGTACTCGGAGCATAACGGATGGCTTTTGGAGCTTGACGGAAGGTTTTCGGGAAGCATTATGGAGTATTGGAAGCATACACACAAGTTGGAAGGCCAAAATATGAAAAACGGGAAGTTCGGTAGCAATCGGCGCCACTAGGTGCTGATTTCAGCGCACCACAGAAGGAAAATACCATTTGGCGCACTAGGTGCTGATTTCAGCGCACTGGGCGCTGAACCCAGACCTGACTTGCGAATTTCTTGTTTTTCCACCATATTTAAGCACAAACATTCCCCAAACGAAATTATCATTAACCCTAGCCGTTTTCCACTTCCCAAGGACGAATTTTGGAGTTCCAAACCTCAATCCAATCATCAATCATGCAATTCCTCATCAAGATTGAAGATCAAATCAAGAACATGAGCGGCTAAACCACCCGTGATCATCTCCGGGACTAGGGTTTGTGTTAGGAACCGGGTTAACTTAGTTTTACAAACTTTTGGATTGAGATTTGACTAATCATTCGGTTAGTTTATCTTTATTGTTTATTTGTTTTTGATTAAACATTGTTGGATTATCATTTGCATACTTGTTCATCAGTTATTTGGTTTTGTCATCAACAATTGGGATTAAATTCTAAGTTGTCATTGTCTTCAACCTTTAACCATTGAACTTGTTCATGTTTATGAAATCTAGGATTGGTAATTATCTAGGTTACTATTCAGTTGCATCAATCTTTCGGTTTCGATCGTGGATCATTGCAATCAAATATATTATCTGTTAATTATTTATCAAAACAAGTAGTTAGCAAATCATGTCTATGTGATTTCCAATTGGTAGTAATTAGGTTACCCGTGTTTCTACACAACCTGAAAACCCGGAGATTGGTCCCTCTTCTCACAACTGTTTACAAGTTTAATTTATTTTTGTTTTCACAATCATTCTCAAAACAACAAAAAGCAATTAGTTAGAAATAGATGATAATTGAAACAACAAACTTTTACACTTTCCACTGATTCCCCGTGGATTCGACACCCTACTTGCCCTTTACTAGTAAAAGGTGAATAGGACACTTTTAACTTTATTTTTGACCGACCTTACGACATCGATCAAAATGGCGCCGTTGCCGGGGAATCGGTGCGCTTAGTGTTAGTTAGTTGTTTTTATTAAAAAATTCAAAAAACCTAAAAAATTAGAAAAACCTAAAAATCCAAAAATATTTCCTTTTGTTTGTCTTTTATTTGTTGCGTTCCATATTACGCTTGGTTTCTTGTTTGTCTGTGTGCAGGTGATTCTCCAGTTGCATGCATACCAGGTTTTCCAAGAAATCATCACCGCTTTTGTTTGATTCAGAGATAGAAAAGACTGCTCGACAGAATCGCGTTCTTCTACGTTCAGCAGTGAAAGCTAAAGCTCAGTCGTCAACAGTTGCTCAAGACCTTGAACAAGCAGCTAACGAGATGGCTGACCAAGAGCCACAAAACCAAGCTCCACAAAACGAACCAATCCCGCCCATTCCAGATCCACCAATCCCTCAAAACCAAAACCAGCCCAATAACCAAAACCAGAATCAACCACCACCACAACCATTTCCACAATTCAACCCAGGCCCACAAAACCAACCGGGAAATCTGAATCTCCGACATGGGGAAATTATTCGTCTCAACCAACCACAGCATCAACACGGGTATGATGAGGGTTTTCAACACAGAGAAGGCAGTGTGCATACTTGGGAATCTGGTTGGGAAGAAGATGATTATCAGAATCAGTATGATGGGAGGTACGCGGATTACAGATACGATGAGGGGTACAACGTGAATCAAGGACACCCAGTACAACAACAAGTCAACCAAAGAAATCACATCCCGCGCCCGATTCCACAAAATCTAGTTCAACATGGAGTCCCACGATTCAATGCGGGGAATCAAAGAGCTATTAATCGGGTTGGGGGCGATCAGATACAGTTTGTGGATGGTGTCCCACAAGTCGTTCAAGGGGCACCCATTCAAGGCGTTGAAGGTCACTGTCGACCAGTTGTTGTACCGAACTCGTCAGCTATAGTTACACCAGTGGGAAATAATAACCGACCTTTTGAGGTAAGGCCTCAATACTTAGGCCATTTGCCCGAGTTTCATGGAAAAAGGACCGAAGAACCATACTTGCACATTGCAAGTTTTGATTCAATTTGCCAAACAATTGGGGTTTCGGGGTTTACAAAGGATGAAGTTAAGTTGATGTTGTTTCAGTTCACCTTGAAAGACAAAGCTCGACAATGGTTCGCGACATTACCTCCAGGTAGTATATACACTTGGCAAGAGATGCAGCTGGTGTTTTTGGAGGAATACTATACCATGAATAGAACCAGTGAAGCTCGGGATGCAATCAGAGCATTCCAGCAACATTCAGGGGAAGCGTTCCATGAGGCGTTCACAAGATTTAAGGAGTTGCTTAGTAAATGCCCCCATCATAGCATTCAGACATGGGAATTGATTAAAGCGTTCTACGATGGGCTACTTCCTGATGATGTAAGAGATCTCATAGCTATCAGTAATGGGACGTTTCTCACGAATACAGAAGCTGCAGATTGGGCATATTTGGAGAGACAGAGTGCTACTTCTAAGAGACAGGCACAGTCTAGCAGGAGAGCAAGATCAGCATCAGCGAGATCAGTTGATTATGAAGCTGAAGAACGGGTTGAGAAATTAAAACAACAGAATTTGCTATTAGAGCGGCAGGTAGCTCAGATGAAGTTGGGAAAGGGAACTGAAGTTAGGGCAGCTAATGCATTCGCCGTATGTACAGATTGTGATGAGTTAGGACACCAGGTTGGAGAGTGTCTCGCAAGGATGGGTCCGAATGAAGAAGTAAACCAAGTATTCGGTGAACGAAAGCAGTATGATATGAAATCGAATACATATCATCCAGGTTTGCGAAACCACCCCAATTTTAATTACGGTAATTTTGCTAATCAAATGAACCCTAATTTTCAGGTACCTATGCAAGGAGGCCAGCAGTATCAGAGTCGTCAAGGTAATTACTCGCAAGGTAATTACCAAAATCAGGGCCCATATAATCCGGGTACTCAGCAAGGGAACTCCTCAAGTGCTAGTGGTGGAACAAATGATGACAAATTGGATGCTATTATGAAGTTCATGAAGGACGTCCAGAAAGAGAATGAAGTTCGGGACAAAACGTCTGAAGCAATGCAGAAGCAGTTGGGGCAGCTAGCAGAAGATCTAGCTCAGCTGAGAAGAGATCCAGGTAAGTTGCCAAGCACTACCACAGTCAACCCAGCACATCAGTCATCTAGCTTGAAAAATGTAAGAAATGTGCACATCAACGCGGTAAGTATTCTTCCAACTTCTGAATTTGGTAGTGTCACAATTACTCCACCATCACAATTAGTTGAGGAGGTGGTGGAGGATGTTGGTAATAGATCGGACTCTCAACATGATCGGGACCCACCAAGGGATGAAAGGTGGGAAAGCTTTAAACAAGCTAAAATTAATCTACCCTTACTTGATGCGATTAAAGAGAGTCCCGATCAAGTTGAGTTTCTGAAAGAGTTAAGTACCCAAAAACGGCTTCACAAGTTTCCTAAAAAACTTGATTTGACTGCAAATGTGAATGCTGTTTTGTTGGGTACCCTTCCCCCAAAACTCCAAGATCCAGGAGCACCCATTATTTCCGTGCAAGTGGGTGAATTTAAAATAGAACGGGCGTTGTTGGATCTTGGAGCGTGTGTTAGTATTCTACCAGGGAGTCTGTATGACCAATATGATTTTGGTCCGCTACAAAAAGTCAACACCACCGTGGTGTTGGCTGATCAGACTCCCATGTGTCCGAGGGGGATTGTAAGAGATGTAATTGTGAAGGTAGAAGATTGTTACTACCCAGTTGACTTCTTAGTGCTTGATTGTGCCACAAGTTCAAAGAACACGCACCCTCCAGTCATTCTGGGCAGACCGTTCTTAGCGACTGCTCATGCGATTATCAGTTGTGTTGATGGAACGGTAAGTATGAAGTTTGGTGACCGTGAATTACGGTTAAATGTGTTTTCAGATGCGACTAATCCTCCCATTTCAGGTGAACACTCAAAATTTGAAAATGGTGATGAAAATGTCTCTCCTGCAAAGGAGATTCAACCCAAACAGGAGTGTTTATTGGTTGACAGGTTTGAAGTGGCAGGAAGCGAAGCAGTAAAGAAAAAGGAAAGTGTGGCGTATGAGGAGTTTAAAACGGACAAAGGGAAGCCACGAGAGAGGAAGAAGGAAAAGAAACCGCCTGAATGTGATAATGCAAAGCGGAGGTTAAAGTTATTCGGTCCAATGTGGAAGACAGTGGACGACTTACCGGAGCATTGGCGGAGTACATACGTAGAGGCCATGGGACGCAAACATCCCACTCGACCACCATAAGGGTATATCAGGTACGGTCTGGCTGAAGACCTATAAAGTTAGCGCTCTTGGGAGGCAGCCCGATGATGTATAGTAGTGTATATTTGTCTTGTTTTCGCGTGAGTACTTTTACAGGTTATCAGGTTATTAATCTCTAAGGATGCAAGGGTCCAAGTGTGGGGATGTTTGGTGAAGTCCCAATACATTCTAGCTAAAATTGCGGACATTGCACGGATTAGAGTTCAGGCAGAATTGTCCATACTCAATCTCCATTTGGACGGGGATGACCTGAACACTAATTGTAGAGATTGACCTGAGGACGTGTGGACACGGCCGCGAATGGAATGCTATACGGTCGTGGTGGAACATGACGCATGAGGATTCTACACGTTAAACCAGGGGAGTCTGTTCCACTCTAATTATTTTTTTTTTATTCGTGTTTTTGGTGGTGTTGAACTATTTATGTTTAGGGAATGTGTTTACGTTATTTGTGCTAGGGATAGCCACTCAGGGGGTTGTTAGTTGGTATTCCCGGGTTTTGTTTTAAAAGCACTATACATTGGGGACAATGTCGCCCAAGTGTGGGGATATGGAAACCCGGGAAGGGAAAGGTTGGGACAAGAGTTTGAAAGAGGTTGAAAGTGATTGAAAACGATGAAAAGCGAAAAAAATTGAAAATTTTGAAAATTCAAAAAAATTTTATCGCCTTAAGTGAACTAAATGGATATGAAAACCGAATGTTTCAATCATTAATGAGTTCCTTGCCGGTAGTAAACTAACATAGTCCCTTGTCATGGTCGTTCCTTTAAGTTTCATGAGAGTAGGTCTGGCAGGTGTTTTTAGAAAAGAATTGAAAAGAGATGTCTATTTAAGGGTAACATGTTTTAGATTGCATATGCTACGTGTCGGCAACCTTTTTACCCTTCTTTGGTGAGAATTTTGAGCCTGTAGAATGATAGAATGATTTACATAATGACTTCATTTGTTGAGAGCAGGCCATATGTTATTCTGTTTTAGAACTTGTATGATTTGATGCATGCTGAGACTGTGGTTTGACATGTGCACGTAAATGATAAAGGCATTAGGATATCCCGTACACCTGTTTGTTTGTTTATTTGTTTTGTGTTTACCTATTTATCACCCTTAGTAGCCATGTTGAGCCTATTTACCCTTTCGTTTGTCCACCTATTGTGAATTGTTTGATACCGACCGTGAACGACAAATTATGAATAATTGAAAAAGAAAAAAAAGAAAACAAAGAAAAGAAGAAAAAATAGAAAAAGAAAGGAGAAAAAAAAAGTTGTGTGAATATCGTTTATGTTTTTTGGGTAGAAACCAACCCAAAAGTGTTAGTCGTTATGTGTTTTGCAAATAAAGTTGTCACGGTTGGTCGTTTGTTTGTTCGCCACGAAAAAGGAAAAAAATATACATAAGCCAAAAATTTCCCACCCTTAGCCTAAGCCCAAAACCGAAAGTCCTTTTGATGCGTGTCGTGTTATATGATACAGTGGAGGTATGATTGTTATACAAGCCTATGATTACAGGATTTCATGTTTGGTTTTGAGTGTATAAATACTAGTACATTACACGCTAGTTCAGTTTTTAAACCGAGAGGAGAGTTGATTGTGAGGGGCGTGTAGCATGTGTATAATCCTAAGCATGTTAGTTTTGAATAGACAAGTCTTAAGTTTTAGAAAGTGCATCAATTACTTGTCGGACTGTCAATCTTGATTGTGTTAGTCTATGGAACGGGTATGACTTGGGACTTAAACGGTTGCATTGGTTTAGGGGTTTAGAGGTGTTGTTACTATGGTGAATAATTCCGTATTGGTTTGCTTGAGGACAAGCAAAGGGTAAGTGTGGGGATGTGATGTGAGGGTGTTTAATCGTGTTTTAAAGTGTTTAATTATGAGGCTTTATATGATTTTGTGTATGGAAACGGTTTACTTTGGGTTGATTTTGATTTACAGGTACTCGGAGCATAACGGATGGCTTTTGGAGCTTGACGGAAGGTTTTCGGGAAGCATTATGGAGTATTGGAAGCATACACACAAGTTGGAAGGCCAAAATATGAAAAACGGGAAGTTCGGTAGCAATCGGCGCCACTAGGTGCTGATTTCAGCGCACCACAGAAGGAAAATACCATTTGGCGCACTAGGTGCTGATTTCAGCGCACTGGGCGCTGAACCCAGACCTGACTTGCGAATTTCTTGTTTTTCCACCATATTTAAGCACAAACATTCCCCAAACGAAATTATCATTAACCCTAGCCGTTTTCCACTTCCCAAGGACGAATTTTGGAGTTCCAAACCTCAATCCAATCATCAATCATGCAATTCCTCATCAAGATTGAAGATCAAATCAAGAACATGAGCGGCTAAACCACCCGTGATCATCTCCGGGACTAGGGTTTGTGTTAGGAACCGGGTTAACTTAGTTTTACAAACTTTTGGATTGAGATTTGACTAATCATTCGGTTAGTTTATCTTTATTGTTTATTTGTTTTTGATTAAACATTGTTGGATTATCATTTGCATACTTATTCATCAGTTATTTGGTTTTGTCATCAACAATTGGGATTAAATTCTAAGTTGTCATTGTCTTCAACCTTTAACCATTGAACTTGTTCATGTTTATGAAATCTAGGATTGGTAATTATCTAGGTTACTATTCAGTTGCATCAATCTTTCGGTTTCGATCGTGGATCATTGCAATCAAATATATTATCTGTTAATTATTTATCAAAACAAGTAGTTAGCAAATCATGTCTATGTGATTTCCAATTGGTAGTAATTAGGTTACCCGTGTTTCTACACAACCTGAAAACCCGGAGATTGGTCCCTCTTCTCACAACTGTTTACAAGTTTAATTTATTTTTGTTTTCACAATCATTCTCAAAACAACAAAAAGCAATTAGTTAGAAATAGATGATAATTGAAACAACAAACTTTTACACTTTCCACTGATTCCCCGTGGATTCGACACCCTACTTGCCCTTTACTAGTAAAAGGTGAATAGGACACTTTTAACTTTATTTTTGACCGACCTTACGACATCGATCAAGCCACGAACGAGAAGATTGGCATAGTTCGGGCACACTTGAAGGCGGCTCAAGACAGGCAAAAGGCGTATGCTGATAAAAGGAATAAGCCAATCGAATTTCAGGTGGGTGACAAGGTTATGCTAAAAGTTTCCCCATGGAAGGGCGTTATTAGATTCAGAAAAAGGGGGAAGCTAAGCCCAAGATTTATTGGGCCATTTAAAATCGTTGAAAAGATCGGCAAGGTAGCTTACCGCCTCGAGCTACCGGCAGAACTAAGTGGAATCCATAGCACGTTTCACGTGTCACAATTAAGAAAATGCCTAGCAGATGAAACAGCTTATATTCATTTCGATGATATTGAAGTAGATAATAGCCTGAATTATGCGGTGAGACCGGTGGAGATTTTAGATCGGAAGGTCAAATACTTAAGAAATAGACAAATCGATCAAGTCAAAATCAGATGGGAGCATAGAAAAGGCTCGGACACTACGTGGGAGTCCGAGGAAGAAATGCGACGACTCTACCCTTCATTATTTGGTACGTATTTCGGTTTCGGGGACGAAACCCTTTTTAAGGGGGTGGACTTGTAACACCCTGAAAATATAAAACGTTATATTAAAAATTATAAAGTATAAATAAACGGGAAAATTTACTAACTAGAAACTTTTAACCTAGTTAGTTAATAGACTAGAAATAGCTTATGAAGGGTTAAAGGCTACTAAACAATAAGTAAAACAAAGTTGAGGGGCCTAAGTTGTAACAATTAAAAACTTGATTGTTAGTAACAAATAAAACCAACCAAACACCCCACAAAGGGGATGTCTGGTCGATCAAAACATCAGGGGTGACCCCCACTCCCTCTCAAACCCTAAGCTTCACAAAATTGATCAATTGAAGGTTAATTCTCGTTCCAAATCGAAATCAAAACAGAGATTCGTGATCCTCATCACAAGAGGGTTACAAGGTATGTGAAATTTCATGAAATCTCTCAACTTGAATTTCACATGTAATTTGGGAAATTCTGAATTGTTAGTTGCATGTGTGTCTTGTGATGATTTAGGAACAACTAGAGTGTTTAGGGACAAACCCTAGGCAAATAGAAGTTGAAATCTTGCGAAATTTTGATGAATTCATAAACACCTTGTAGGTGGGTTGTGGGTTTTACAAGATGAAGATGAATACTAGGGTTTAGAATGATTATTCTAGTGTAATTTGATCATAGAAGATAATTTCCAGAAGAGTATGATGTTTACATGCTATATGAGAGTTTTATTGATGTTGAGTTAGCTAAAAAGTAAGCTATGAACTTGAATATGAATGGTATGAAAATTCTGCCTATATAGTGTTTATTGAAACGCCTCAAAGGAGGCTTAAAACTGAATTATTAAGTTAAAAACGCATAATCATGATGTATTGCAAAATGCGCATTATGTATGTGAAACAAAGAGTTCTAAACATAAAGTGATTGAACTCTATAGGAAAGGAAGCCGGGGTATCGAGCGGGCAAACCAGTGTAGACGCACGTTTGAAGGGCTTGCTTTAAAGGTATGTAACTTGACCCGTTACATTAAGCAAATTTAAATCATTATAATATGCATAGTTAAATTTTAGAATGAAGGTTGCTATGAATCTAGGCGATGATATCGCTATATTGAATAATTGGTAAAAAGTTGGTTAGAACTCGTTGGTAGTCGTCAAAAGGAAGAAATTCCGTAGACGAGCCAAATGGGTCGGATAATCAAGTGAGGCATGATTAATGCTCCGGTTTGTGATAGATTGATTGTTCATATTGGTTATTATATAACATACTAGAAATACCAGATTTTAATGTATTGATACCATAGAATACTGAAATCCGAGGGTTGGGGTCTTGGTGTAATGCCCAAACCAAACAAAAACATGAACTTCCAGGTACTACCGTAAGTTACGGTGGTACCGTAACTTACGGTAGAGATCAGGGTCTTACGGTGGTTCACTACTGTTTTACGGTGGACCAAAAGATTTCCAGGACTCACCGTAACTTACGGTGACACCGTAAGTTACGGTGGAACCAGAATAACTTTCATATTTTTGTTATTTCTAATGTGATGTTAAATCTTGGGATTATATTATATATCAACGTCAAAACTAATGATTTAACGGTTTTGATCATAGGTAATTTGGTGGATCTTACGGGTGGCGATCAAGTGATTAAATGAAGAACCGAACACTCCATTTTGAGGCTTCCGCAATGTTTTAGATCTTTTGTAGTATTTGTGTATGGGTTGAAAACACATGTTAAACAAATTTTATAAAACGCTTTAACTTAGTCATTAGTTGACTAAGGTCTTTGTTACTTATGAACTTCGTTAACGAATGACATGCTATTTAATCAATATTTTTACTAGAAATGGTGTTGTTTATTATTAAAAACAAGTGAAAAATATAAGGGTGTTACAGACTTGTATGAAATTCCACCAGCATCTACACTTTTAGGTGACATAAAAAAATGTACTACCATGTTTTTTTTTGCATTTTTTAGTGAAACGTGTTAAACTTGTTTTTGAGAATACAATGTTACATGTAAAAAAAAGTTTTCAAGCTATACGTGTTAAAATTTATTAAACAATACAATGTTTTCTAAGACTCGTGACCTTTTTTGTAGGTATTCATGCGAACGAGGAGTTTTATGTTCACCACACACCCAATGGCACTAGAATGTGGTGTCCTAATGTTCCTATTGTTTTAAAGCATGTTGTTGGTTCTGTATATGAAACGTGGAACGACGTGTTCAGTATGTACAAGGACTATGCTGTGTATTCTGGGTTTTCTATTCGTAAGGGGCAAACCAAGAGATGGAAGGGTTTTGTCACTCACCAGTACCTAAGGTGTACTAAATATTCAAAACCACAAATTAGGCGTAAAACTGATACCTTGGAGCAGTCAACCTTGACTATTAGGCAAAGTACTTTCACAATGACAGATTGCAAGGCTAGTATACTGGTTAAGTTTTCTGAGGGCAGCTCTATGTGCACAGTGGTAGGGTTCCATGAGCACCATAATCATCCCTTTGTTGAGCGTTTTAATCGTGACCTAAGTAGGATTTCAAGGAAACTACCCTTTACATCCAAACAGTTTATCCATAACATGAGTTTGAACAGAATTGGTCCAATTGTTTCTCACAGAGTTTTAGTGTCCCTGATGGGTGGACATCACAACGTACGTGGGACGCCAACTGATTTTAAGAACTGGAGCCAGTCGGTTAGGCTTTATATTGGTGACCGTGATGCGCAACTTGTTATAGATCGTTTGAAAGAAAGATCGGAGAGCTTACCAGACTTTTACTATGAGTTTGTGGTTGAGAAAGGGCAATTGAGGTCGATTTTTTGGGCAGATGAAATTTCCAAGATAAACTATGAGGTGTTTGGTGATGTGTTAGCTTTTGATGCGACTTATCACACTAATAAGTAAGGTTTTGCAAACTGGCACTTTTTTCCCCTTTAACATATTATTACCTTTTGTTTTTTTTCTTTGTCATGCAGGTACAACATGATTTTTGTTCCTTTCACTGGTGTTGATAATCATAAACAATGTGTGACATTTGGTGCTGGCTTGCTATTCAATGAAACCACCGAGTCTTACAAGTGGTTACTTGAATCATTTCTGAAGGCACACAAGAAGCAACCAAAGTTAGTTCTGACGGACCAGGACCCTTCAATGAAAGCTGCCATTTCAGAGGTTTTCACAGACGCTCGGCACCGCCTTTGCATGTGGCATATTATAAAAAAACTTCCAACCAAGGTTTTATTAATTTATCAATCTTTTTTGAGAAGTTTTTATTTTGTTACTTCTTTTAACAGCTTGGGGTCCTGTTATTTATAGATTCATGGAGACCTATTACAAAACTCTGAGTTAAGGGCATTGATGCATCGTTTGGTGTGGAGTATTCACATGAAACCATCTACATTTGAGACGCGTTGGCAACTTTTGATGGAGGAATATGGGTTACAAGATCACGACTGGTTGAATGATATGCACTCAATTAGGGACCAATGGGTACCTGCCTACTTCCGTGATATCCCAATGTGTTGTCTGATGAAGACCACATCAAGATGTGAAAGCTCTAACTCAAGCTTCAAGGTCAACTCTACTAGTGCTAACACACTAGTTCAGTTCATGCTATGTTATGAAACTAGGATAGACAATCAGCGTTACAGGCAACGTGTTGCAGAGTTTAAAACCTCATCTAGTGTATTCATGGACAATACTGATTTAGCTATCGAGAAGCACGCTTTTGAGCTGTACACACATGCAATTTTCACAGAGGTAAGAAAAGAGATATACAAGGGAAAGTTGTTTTGTTATATTCTAAACACGGAGGATTGTGATGATGTTCGTGTTTACTATGTGAATCAGTTGGACAAGCGAAGCAGTGCAACCAACACATTCACGGTAACTGTGTTGTATCTTTATAATGACATCTTTTATTTAAGCTTTCATTATGCCTTTTTTTACAGAAGCTTAATAATGTGTTTTGGTGTTTTTGTAGGTTAAACTTGAGTTGAGAAATCAGTCGGTCTCTTGTTCATGCAACAACTTCATCCGTATTGGATATCTGTGTAGGCACATCTTTTGTGTTTACCGGGTAAACAATATTGAAAAAATCCCTGCCCAGTTTATTGTTAAGCGTTGGACTAGGGACGTGCTTCCCAAAAGTATATTTTCTATTGACCGTCGATACGGCGTTGACACCCGTCCACAAGCTGCTGCGAGAAGTCAGATTCTTGAGATTGTAACCGAATGCGTAGATGCATTAAGAAGTGATGTTGGAGGACTTTCTACTTTCGCTGAGCAGATAAAGGAACTGAAATCCAAGTTACTAAATGGAGGACCAGTTGATGACGAAGCCAAGAATGATAACTATGCTGCTGTTGAAGAATTGCTTGGCGTTTCTTTACATGGGGACGTAACTTTCAACAATCCAGACGGGATCAGGAAGAAAGGATGAGGCAAACGTCGACGATTGTCTAGAGCATCGCAGGATGGAACGAGCAACTCTGCTGTCAAACCTCTCAAAACACCAATGCTTTGCCGAACATGTATGAAGTACGTGACTGGGCATGATTTAAGAAATTGCAAGAAAAAGAAGAAGAATAAATCGGGTAACGAGGATGAGGACTCAAGCTCTGCGAGTCAGGAGTCCACTTGATTTGGTATTTATTTTGATGTGTGTGTTGTGCATGTTTTGAAAACTTGTATGACGCCAGCTTTTTGGTCTCCATTTTAGTGGAGCGGACTAAACTTTGATCATCCCTTTTGTATTTTTTGGGCTGCCTTTTTGTAGATGCACATGTTTGCATGTGTAGATTATCTGAAAATGGATGCACATGCATATGTTTGCATGTTAGGATGTATGTGGGTTTGGTATGTAGGACGGTTTTCAGTTTAATGACTATGTTTTAATTGATCGGTTTGCATTATGAAATGATATGCACAATGTTTGCGTGAAAACTAAACGTTGTTTGTTCAGTTTTTTGCCATTTTTTGTCGATATTTTTGGTTGAAGCTGAGAATTTTGTATGTTATGGTTTTTTTTGTTTTGTTTTCACCATGTTACATTTTTTTCCCCTGAGATTTTTGTAGATTTTTTTGCTGTGTTGAATCTGAGAATTTTCTATCTTATAGATTTTCTGGTTTTGTTTTTATTCCAAGTTATATATATAATTATTCAGAAAATGACCCATTTCGTTACAAAAAGTACTAATCAAATAAAAAAATTTAAACACATATAGTATTTTGTAGTTTTTTTTTTGTTTTTGTGTTTTTTATTTTATAAAACACAAGCCGTTTTTTTCTTAAGGAGATAATATATCTGGATGAAGGCTGGATGAATATTACTTGTTATCGTAACAAATTTTATATATTATACATAAAGTAACATTTTTTTATATGGTCAAGTTGTAGATACAAAATTTATATAAAATACATACAACAAGATGGGCTGCCCCAACAAGATGTATCTTTTTGTTACTTTCTCCTTTTTATCTGGTGATGCATTTAATTTCTCATTTATTTTCATATCTAATCACCACCATCCACCCCCAAAAGTTTACTTTTTCATTATAAATAGTTTCAGCATACATAATATGTACATCCACAAACCATTGTTAACCACTAATCACACCCAAAGCATAACAATGCACAAGAGGCCATCCGCGGGATACAAAGTCCCGGATGCTGAGGTGATCGATCTCAATCTTGGAAAAAATGAGTTCATTAATGTCGGGAAGAGACTTCGAAAGTGTGCATCGACTCCAGTTAGTGTTGGCGATATGCATGCAACCCCTTTAGTGCCTATGTCCACACACACGCTTAGGGAGATTTTTACCATTGATGGGCACCCCCGCGGAAAGAGGAGTAGCTTTTGTTCGACCCCAAAGGTGGAACCCGATGTGAAGCCTATGGCTCGAGCAATACCGAAAAACATGCATAGTGTTAAGCCTATAGTTAAGTTGGAGCCAAATGTAGTGCCCAAGGGTGAACCCTTTGGCTTTGCTACACACACTACCGTTGATGTGATGCCTAATGATGAGCCTACAATATACCCCACAAAGAGACATGTTGATGATTACAAAAACAGTGATTGGGTTGATGATGTCTTGTGGATGAGTGAAATTGAGTGGGATTCATATTTCCCAATAAACATATCAGTTTCCCCCGTGCCACCAAACCCATGCAAGTGCAAAAAGTGGTTCACATGAAGGAGCTCAAGTAGAAATAAGGTGGTGTTGTTGTGTTTTTCTAATTATGCGTGTTTTTGAAGATGTGTGTTTTTAGGTTAATTAGAAATTAGGTGAAGTATCAGGTTATGAACATTAACTAAGGAGGAATTTATGTGTCTAATGATTTTGTAATTTTTTGTGGTGTAATATATAATGAAAAAAAAAACTCTCTAGTTTGTGTGTTGTTACTTCTTTATTGGGATGAATTTTTTTTTCTGTTGGTTATACAAGTACAAATGTGGTCGTAAACTCTTTCTATGGGTAGGCCAAATGCTAAGAAAAGAAAAAAATAATAAAAAGTAGAAAAAGAAATAAGTGTATGGATGTGGGTAATGACAAAAGAATATGTTTATAGTGGGGCCCACAAATCCTTAGTACATATCTTTTGTTCTAGATGGATGTCATAGATCATCATTCCAACTATAGGTTTCCAACTATCTCCATATACAACTACTCACTCTAACTATATTCAAATATATCATTTTCTTATCTCTCTATTTTCTTTACAATTCATCTATCTGAGCCTCATCTACCCCTCAAAAAAACATGAAAAGGTGTTCATGTGGGAGGATTGCTACCATCCGGACATCATGGACAGATGACAACCCAGGAAGAAGGTTCTATTCATGTCCGTTTAAGGTAAAAAAATTCGAACCCTGTTTTAATAAGTAAATGTATGTTCTAATCGGGGTTTATGCCCATTATTTTTAATGTAGCCTAGCAACTGCCCTTTCATTGGTTGGGTCGACCCACCGATGTGCCTAAGGTCAACTAGGATCATACCAGGTCTTTTGAGGAACATCAATAACCTACAAGCTAAACTCTTTGCCCGTGAGCAAGAAATCCAGAAGAAGAAGAGGGTTATATGGTTACTGATATTAGCGTTAGTGATTGGCAGCTTACTTGTTAGCATTGTTTGTTGAGGTTTTTGCCATTGTTTGTTGAGACTAAGAAATATGTGGTACTTAGTTGGATTATCCTGGGTAGTATGTACTTATTGATGTTTGGTTGAACACGTGAATCTTCTACGTGATGGATTTGTTGGTTTTGGGTTTACCATGTTACATTTTTTTTTCTCTTAGATTTTTGTAGATTTTTCCTTTGTTGAAAGAAATAATTTGGTTGTTTTGACCATATTGCATTTTGTTTTTCTCTGAGTTTTTTGTACATTTTTACTGTACGTGTGTGATCATGTGCTTACGTACCGTGTTACATTTTTTTTTCTCTGAGATTTTTGTACATTTTTGTTGTATGTGTGCACGTCCTTACGTACCGTGTTACATTTTTTTTTCTCTAAGGTTTTTGTACATTTTTGCTGTATGTGTGTTTTTGATTATGTGCTTTTGTTGACATTTGCTTGAATCTCTTTTTTAGATTTGATCATGTTACTCTTTTTCATTTATTATTTTTTTTCCTAAAGGGTGTAACTTATGTAAGTTTTTTTTTTATGTTTAGAAGTCAGTATTTGTTGAAATCTTATAATAATGACACGATTTTTTTAATAACATAGATTGAAAACATACATTTAACAGAATAGTTCAGTAGCCCTAGTTGAGTACATAATAACTTAAACACTAGATATGGTAAAGTACATTGGATAACATAGGATAAGGAAAGTAGCCCCTATATATTAGAGGGAAAATGGGGGTACTTTCTTTTCACACACATACTAGTAAGTTCACATAAACACCACTATTTAGTCAAGAAACGATCGTGGAGTGCCATACTCAATTTCAGCGCTAAGTGGTTCTGGGCTAAGCTCACTCTCCCACGGGTTGTGGTTGGCCCACGAGATAAGGGTGTTTGGAGAGTAACAAGAGTAATCATCATCTATATGATCATCTTCAGGATCATCGATAGTCTTTGGATCAACTGCCGGGGAGGTCTCCTGGGTGGCGTTGACTGGTTTTGCTTGGTCTACGAGCACCACAGATGAAGAGTTTTTGACAGGGGTAACTTGTGTGGTGAAGTAAAATGATCCCCAGTCAACATCAAAAAGTGTCTCATCTAGCGACATCTCATCATATGTTGTTACTCAGGTTTAGTGTTAGTAAGGAGATCACTTATAAGCTTAGCATCCATATCCAGATTTTCTTCAACAGTTTGCGGCGTTGACGGAATAGAACGGGTGTTTGTGATTTGAGAACACTCTGGGTTGTAATCCGATTTTGGAGTTTGGAGTTCGAATGAAAGAGTTCTCCGCAATCGTTTGGTAACCCGTTTGGAGTTAGCTGGTGATGATGGACTAGACATAATAAGGTTGTTTTTTTTTAGTTCTTTATGGTGAACAAGTGATGAAACTAATGTTTTACATTTCACCTTAATTTTTAGACAATCAAATGATGTTAGGTGGATAAATTAATTAGATTGTTTACATCAGTTTACATCAACATTAAATGTACTACACTGACCAACATAGAAGTTAATTATTTTTTTTTTACTTTTTTCTTTTTGTTTGAAAGCAATTAGTAGATTTACATTTGATTTAACGAGTTACAAGTTTCTTTAAAGTTTTGAACTTTTGATTTTTCCCTCGTTTTTGTTTACCCAAATGTGATAGGTGTATATATATTTTATTTTTTTATTATTACACCGCAAAGAGTCAATTCGGATTTATTAAATGCGTGTACTATAGTTATCAAATCATGACAGAGATACATTAACAATGCATATCGTTAGAGATAGAAGTAGTCATTTTTTTTCTTTTTTTAAATGGACATAAGATAGAGATAGAAGTACACATATTTTCCTTTTTATTATTTATGCCTTTTCCTTGGTGTAAATATTAATGAGTGATAAGCTTTCTTTTTGTCCAATTTAGATTCCCCATAATGGGGCATTTTATGAGACTGTACTTTTATATATTTCTTGGATATAGTGTTCGATATGTATGTACTTCTTATGCAGATTAGACACTTCCAAGTTGGCTCAACTAATTTGTAAGACTTCACTTTTTCTTTATAAAAATACTATAAGAGTATTCCCCATAAGGTGGCATAAGTACAAGGGGGCCATAAGTACATTTGAGAACTATCCTTCCTTTTTGTCCATCTTAGATTCCCTATAAGGTGGCATTTATATGAGATTGTACTTTATATATATTATTATAATAATGGGTACTATCATATATTTCTTGAATATGGTGTGGGTACATGCGTGTACTTTTTTTTGCAGATTTGACAATTCAAAGCTGGCAGCATTTTTTTTTGTAAGACTGTAGTTGTTTTTCTTTATGAAAATATATTATAACGAGTAGTTAGCTTTGCATAGCAGGTAACTCGCCCCTCAATTTAATATATGCTGTTACATTTTTTTTGGTACTGTTTTTTGTTCAAAGAAAGGTATTTTTTTTTGTAACAAAGTAATTTGTAATGATAGTTATGGCCGCTTGACTAACGCTAATTATTATAGCAAAGAACACACATATTGATTAAAAAAGTTATCAAACGGAAATATTGCTTTGTAACAGCTTTTTTTACATCATCTTATTGTATGCTTATCAAAAGAAAATATTTATCTTAGTCAAACTTTCCAGTAGTTTACTTATGGTTCACCAAAATGTAACACTAAACGTACACATAAATTGTTTAAGTTGTCCAGATCAACGACAGACATTAATAGTTAGACACATATAGGAAACTGACAAAGTACGAGTTTAAATTGTTTAAGTTGTCCACAATAGGCCCATCCACAAAAAAACATAACATTACCATACGGAGCAGCAACTTACACTGATAATGCAGCATCGCGAACCTTTACCTTCATTACATTCACATCAGAGAGTAGTATGCGTGTAGCGAATTTTTTTCGGAGGGTAAGAATCTGTTTTTGCTTTTTCTTCCAGTTGCTACTAAAACCAAATTCAAAGTGTTTACTAATGCTGTTAAAATTCTGCATGTGGTGCATAAGGAATACTGCACTATCCATTAGATGTGCAGTTGTCGCCCAATGGATATCACACCTCTTAATCTTGGCTGGCGCAATTTTATCCTTTGACGGATGTTCGGAATGCTCCAAATAAGCCTCCAGCATATGCTTCTGTAAAAAACGATAAACTAATCAGTTTTTGTATGAGTTGCTGTTTTTCATCGTAATGTTTTATGAGAAAAGAAAATGACTAACCACTTTGTATGGTGTATCTTTTTTGTAGTAGTCTTGATGATCCCTAATGCCAGCTAAGGGTGTGCGATCAGGCTTGTGGTCTATGACAGTTATTTCACCGTTTTCCAGATCGAAGACAATCATGTAATATTCATCATTCTCCAGGATTGGAAAGAAACCCATTTTAATCCCAATGAAATCATATGCGCCGCCTACGACCATCCTTTCGCCGAACGTTTTCATACGTTCATCATCATCACAAGTAGAATCCGTCAATAACCAGCTGTCCTGTTTTTTTTTTCAAATAAGATGTGTCAATAAGGTGGTGCAAGCCCCGAATTACAATAATTCAAAAGATGCATTTAGATAGACATACTTACAACGTTCCAAAAGACTTAATAAATCCAAAATCACAGACAAAGATCAAGTAATATAGTATGAATACTTACTATCACAGTTGTGCTAAAATAAACCCGCGTCGGGCAGCCGTCGGTTCTATCAAGTTCTTCATAATTCATCACATCTACCCAAGCATCAAGTACATCAGAGCAGACCTTCACTTCCTCCCTCAATGTGCGCATCAACGTTTTTGTGAGTTCCAAGCCGTATATACTCTCGAAGATAACATCTCTGCGTAAGACAATGTTAGATATGTAAATGAGATTCTGGATATCAAGAAACTAGGACTATTATGTTTTACGTATATCTTTTATAGCTGAACTTACCCAGCAGATTCACCAAATTTTTTTGTTACCCCGCTAGACAAGGAGATGACCATTTCTCGTGTCCTGTTTTGTGAAAAATCATATGCTGTTATACATTTAAAACATAATAGACTATTTTTTTTTTTTTTAAAAAACATACTATTTTGAGCAAAACATTCCATAATCTATCATAGGACCAAAGTTTTGCATAATGTAACAACTAGTATTTTTAATATTTTTAAACTGACGCTTACATTGAGTACTTCATATCGAATAGAAACTCCCAAATACGCTATTCTTCCGTTGTAATGTCGATTTCCATTTCGTGTTCATGGTCATCATATGAGCGGTTGAACCTACCAACTGGTTTTCTTCGCTTTGATTCAAGTTCCTTTACCCAAGCATTACGTGTGATATCATTTCAGCCGTTCCCTTCCCTGCTCAATTTTAGTTTTTGTTCGTTAGTATTTAATAAAAAAATGCCAAGTTTATTATAATTTCCGAAAGATGTAAAAAAACATGTAGAACTCACCTTGTTGATTTTTGTCATCACTTTTTTGTATCATAGTTGGTACGGAAGCTTCCGTATTATGCGTATCATCGACATCATCACCTGCAATTTTTTCGTTTTGATAAGTCGGATTATCTGTTGTGTACAGAAATAACACATGTTCATTTTTTTTTTTTTTGGGAATCATGAGTTACCTAATTCGGTGTGTTGTGTGAGCAGGTGAAAGGTAGGCGCATCAAACAATCCTTGCATGTTTTGTGTTTCGTTGTTCTTGTCTATTTATATTCATTCACATGTACACAGACACATACCTGTTAGTGTTAGTTTGTTTGTGTATGATCGGGTTTTCTTGATTTTTCTACACATGTGACGGGTTATATGTAAGATGTAAAACTTACTTGTTGTTGTAGTTATCATCTCTTGATGTTCTGCCTCATTTTCTTCATTGCCTATGACTCCACATGTAGCACTTTTTTTTTTGTAGTGGCATCTCTGCACCTTTCTCCATGTATCATCTCTTGTGTTTTGTCAGCCTTACCCCCATCTATTTAGTTAAATGTGGTCACATACACACATGTTACGCTTAGTTTGCAATTTAGGACATACATTTGGTGGTTTACTTTATTGTTAGTTAAACATTTTACATTTTTTTTATATGTAGAGAAATGTAAGATTGATGTCATTATTTTTTTTAATTATTTTTGTATCTACAATTACTGCACGTGTATGTTGTCGTATATGTTTCTATAGTGGAGTTTCTATTTCAAATAAAGAAATTAAAGTTAGCTTTTCCTCACATAACGTTTTTGTTAGGATTGTCATCACTAAAGTTACCTTTTGCTGACACATCATTCTTCCTTCGCTTGCCATCGCCATTCCCCCGATCATTGACAGATGCTATATACATTTAAAAAAATAGTATCAGTTTATTATCACACGTGCGTGTATGATATTTTTTTGCACCTTACCTTTTTTCAGTAAATTATCAGTCGCCGCACTGCGTTTTTTATTTCGCACTTTCCCATGATTGCTTTTATTCGAATTTGTCAATTGTCATTATTTTTGTGTTAGAAATGATTGGTTTTAAAGAGTCAGTACATGATCATGATCCATTAAATGTACACTAAGTTTTTGAACTACTATACATAGGCGTTTTTTATGGTACTGTTATTTTTTCGGGGAAATGTAATCAAAATGGAGCTTGTTAATCCATCTTTTAAATAAAATTTTTAACGTGTAGGAGTAAATTGATTGAATACGAAGAACGTAAAAAACAGTTTATGGCTCAACGAATCTGAACGAAGTACGATAAGTACATTCTTGTTCCAGTAAGTCTTATCAAAAAAGTTATCTCGCACTCCATATTTTTGAGCTACAAATACATATGAATACTTTTTTCGTGTAAACGATTATTGCAAACCAAAAAAGCTAAATATGTTTTGTAAAAAAGGTCATACCATTGATCTTTGCCACTTCAGCCGCGTTTGCCACATCATCTTCAGGGTCTGCATTTACAAAAAAAAAAAAAAAAAATCAAATTAGTTACAGCTTGTAGAAAAACTTAATACATATTCAATGTAGTGATTTATATCCGTTATCCGCTGTACCTTCTGTGTAATCATTATCTGGGTTTTGGACTGTCTTGTTAAGAGACATGAGGACCCCAACAATTTTTTTCCTTGGGGAATCAGGCGACAGCCATATCCTTGTTTTTTTTAGTGTACAATTTTCTCAAATCGTTGTATCAATTTTTTAACTTGCTCGTTGTGTGGATGAGCATTGAACACCACATCCAATTTTGTTTCCACCGTAACTCTTTTCGCTTCCATCACATCCAAATGTTTTTCTATCGATGCAATCTCATTCTACAAACAAAGTTATAAAATACGTTTTTAACTAATTTTCGAAAGAACATAATTATTTTGTAACTGGTTATAATTATTAACCTTACACTCAGAACTTCATCATTAGCATGTAACTCAGTTTTTCTTGGATCCCGTCGAAGCACACCAACTTCATGCAATTCCTCTCCACCAAAGCCGCCTCTTTTTATCTCCAACCGTTCTCTTTTTTTCAGTTCGTATTTGTTCCAGAATACGATTGGGTATATTGTCCGGTCAACTGGAAATCCTGTGCATTTAACTCTGTCGACATATAGCAGCTGTGTAACGGCAAAAAAAATAAATAAATAAAAAAAACAAAAAAAAAACAACAACAACAAGTGGTAAGATAACAAAACAAATGTTGTATGCCTATATTGTTAGTAAGTTTTGTTACACAAAACACTTACAGCCAAAAGTGTGAGTGGTCCGGAAAATGGAGATTCAGGATCACAACTCTTCCATCCATCTTTACATGATTTAATTTGTTGGATCAGATAGGCACACCAATTGATTTTACTGAAATCTGTGTCTCCAGTAAAAGTTTTCAAAATCCACTCTTTCATTCGCCCATTTTTGTTACACTCAACCATGACGGTTAAGAATAACATCAGGAAGTCCAGTCGGAATGAAAACTGTTGGCTTCATCACTTGTGAGTATAGATTGTGCCAGGTTCGTCGGTGCCACAAATCGTTTACGATATCGTTTTCTCCATGCTTCAACAGCAACATCAAGCTTTGAATATGCTCGTACAGTTTGCATGTCTATGCCCTTCTTAGGAATCCCTAGAAGGTCATGGACAGACTCAACATCAACATCTATTGACCCACATGGCATTTCAATAGCCATTTCTTCTGGGTTAAAGTGGTCCACAACATAGTGTGCAAGTTTTAGAGGTATCCCACTGATGTTGAATGACAACATTTTTGCAAAACCCATCCTATTAACGTCTTCTTATTGGTTCCTCGTTAGAGACTTGATGCATTTGAACAACTGCATAGGTGACGAACGTGTTTTTAATTTAGCCCACTTATGCGTCGTTTTTGCGTGTTTGTCACTTCGGGTTTCCACCCGATCATGTTTTACTTTTTTTGTTTTTTTTACACCAACAGCATCCTGTTTTGGCAGAGCTGTATCTGCAGTCATCTGTGAGTCACCATCTGCTGAAACTAAGATAACAACTTTTGGTTACGATTTTCATATTTTATAAAGAAGGAAAGTAGTAGTGTGGTGTGTGTACGTACTTATTAGTTTCCTTTTGACATTTTTCTTTGGTTTGCTATCCTCACGCCATCGCTGAGCTGTAAATATACATTTTTGTAAACAATTAGCATTAAAGTACCGAAGCCAAGTATCGAAACATATATTTATTTAGATTCACAAATATCATGTCTAGTACAGTTTTGTACCTCATCTCGTACGTGTTGCCGGCCCGTCCTGATCGCCGTCGCCTTACAAATGTTTTTACAAAGTCATGTATACAAATATTAGATTCAAGAAATATGTAACCAAAACTTTCATACATAAAAAAATGTACCTTTTTTTCTTTTCTCAATGTTTTCCAAGGGGGTGTCCAAGTCACTATCTGGTAAAACTGAGGCACCATATTTGTTTTATTATTTATATAAAACATAACTATAAGACAATCGAAAGAAAAAAAATGCTTTTTACGTACTTATTAGCTTTCTTCTGTGTACCTTCTCTTCACAATGTGCTTCCTTAACTACATTTGTACAAGTTTTATATAGATCACGAACTACTAACAACCTTTACAAAATATTTCTTAACAAAAAAAAAGACTAAATTTAAACCTTTTCTAGCTCCCCTTGTCCGCATTGCTGGTCCGCATGTATTAGTATCCGGTGTCACTATTTTTAGAAAGCTTATGGAAATTAGACAATAACATGACAACAAACATGTAATGAATTCAAAGTAGTTACGTACATATTTGTTGCCTGTTTTTGCGCTTCTCAAGCACCGGGGTATCACGAACCTTTTAAGCTGCATTTTTTATTTGTAATCAACATCAATAAAGACAAAATGGATTTTAATCTGTAAGCATAGTTAATCACAGGTTTTGTAATTTATAAGCACCTGTGGTCATTTTTTTTTTGGTTGGATTTGTTTTTGCTATCCTTAGCTGTTACAACGGATTACTGCAAAGTATGAGATAAAGAGGCAGTCAATATATGGTCCACATGACTTTTCTAACAGACACAAATCACCAGTAGATAACAAATATAGGACCCCAATCACCAGTAGATCACTATGGCCCAGATCAATTTATAGCAAGCAGAGTTTTTTTTTTTCAAAATTAACCCACAAATCAGACCCCCCACCCCCACCCCCACCCCCACGCCCAATTGATCATGTGTTCATCCCAAAAACCCCTAATGCTACCCTGTCATTAACAAAAAGCCAGATGTATGAAGAAACCGAGCAATTTGAAAATTGTTTAAAAGTTTATATTCTTTATTTTCACACATCCCAAATCTGTATCTCTAAAAGAAAATTCATAACTACCTAAAATTTTCAACTTTCTTTTTTAACAAGTGAGATTATTTAAAACAAACAAAAAACCTTAACGGTACCTGTCATTAAGAAAACCCAAATGCGTATAAAGCAATTCCGCATTTTCAAAAGTCTTAAAAAAGCCTATAATATCTATTATAAAAGTCCCTAATTCTGAATAGCTAAAACAAAATTGATGATTTTAGTCAACAAAGAAGCGATGCACCTGAAACCCTCTCGTTTTTAGCCTGATTTTTTTCCACCGGTAACCGTTGAAATTCTCCGGTGATTGTTGAATATCTGCGTCAATTGTTCAATATCTTAACAGCTTTTTCACTCGATTTATGCTTTTTGTCTGCATATTGAGGGCGTTTGATGAAGATTATGAGAGAGTGAGAGTTCGGTGATTGTTGAATCAGGATCAGCCGATGAAGATTACGAGAGAGAGTCAGTGTTTCAGTGGTTTGTTGAAGTTATCCGTTTGATGAAGATGATGAGAGAGAGTGACTCTCCGGTGATTTTGGGGTTAATTTGAGAGGGGTTGTTGAAGACTATGAGAGAGTTTACGAGTCTCTGGTAATGTTTGTGGTTTTTGAAATTGTAGACTGATGTAGGGTTTTCAGGATTAGGGGTAATGATGCAGCTGATTGATGTAAAGCTTCTTACACCCATGCACACCCATGCAGAGTTTTGTCTCTTCTAAGAGACTATATGAAACTTTTCCCATATTGCCCTCTACGTACATGATTTATATTAAAAAATAGTCCTAAAGGGATTCAAAATTCACTAATGGCCCAAAATGAATCTCAGCCATCCATCAAGCATAATCAATGGTGGTTAATGGGTTTTCAGGGTTTAGTCAACTCAACCGGGTTTTCGATTTATCCTTGCCCTATATATATATATATATATTAAGAACTCTTTTTAGCCATTGATCTTTTAATCAATGGATGAAAATAGATTTGAGTAGAAAATGTAATTAAAACCAAAATTGAGAAAAGTTTAAAAGGTTATAAGGGTTTATTCGTAAAAAGCATTTATTGAAATTGAAAAGCAAAAAAAAATATCCCTAAATTCTCTCTAACTTCCTAATCACCAGATCCTCGATTGTTTTTTTAATTCCAAATTCGCACCATGGTTTTAGGGTTCTTTTTTTCAATTCACTTTCATGGTTTGATTGTTGCGTTCATAATCACTAAATTATGTAAATTACATATATGCCAATATTCAATTAAAAGGAAGTGTAAATTACATATATGTTTATTTACATATATGCTAATATATGTAAATTACATATATGCCAATATTCCATTGAAGGAAAGTGTAAATTACTAATATTCAAATTTATAACATATATATGTAAGGCTATAGGATGTGGTCATGATAACCTTCCACATCAGCGTCATGTCACGTAAATCTAGTCTATCATCCAAAATCACTATCCTAAGGGTGTGGTGATGACCCAAACCACTATTGTCTTATTTTAATTTAATTTTTGTGAAAAGTAAAAGGAAATATTGAAAAAGGAAAAGAGGCCCATGGTTGCTATGGTTTAATTCATGCCAACCAGGATGGATGAGACAAGGGAATGGTATAGCAATCCATTAATGATTCTACGTGACGATTTATGACCCAGCCCATGTCCCACACACCCTATACTCAAGTAAATTACACATGTGTAATAAGTTAGTTTACACATATGCTTATATTCCGATAAAGGAAAGTATATGCTTAAAACTAAAATATATATACACTATGTGATGGAGTATAAAACTATTAATCTATTAAGATGTAAATAAGCAAAACTGAACTTACAAATATCAATATGATAAAGTGTGGAAGTTAATGTACGTAAGTCTCAAGAACACTATGCATTCATGCTTATTCAATTTTTTTAAATGTAAATGTGAGAAAAGATAGGAATTAATTCAAACTAGAACTTTTGAAATATTGATAAACCACGAAATATAAAAAAATAAATAATCTGGGATGTGTGAATTTTGGATAATGTGTGCGATTGAATATAGTTTATATTTGATTTATTTAGATCTAGATATGAAAAAATATAGGAATTGATAACTTTTGAAATTGAGATAAAGCAGAGTAATATAAAACATGTGATAATTTTTTATGTGTAAATTTACTTTAATGCCCTTTATTAATCAAACAATGAAAAAAATAAGTAAAATTAAATGAGTGGCTATAAAGAGTTCAGCAGGTTCTGTAATTTTTTTTGGTTCTGAAATGATCTTGATCCTCAATATTATATATATATATATATATATAGGGCTTGGCTATATAAGAAACTCTATCTTTTTAAGAAAACTATGCAAACCCATTGTCAACCATTGATTACCTTTCATCAAACTTGATCAATGGCTATGATAATTTTGGTATGAATTAAATTAAAAAGAAATCAATTAACTGGCATTAGTACAACTGAAGGGCATTTTCGGAAGTAGAAAAAGAACATTGGAAAACAAAAATCACTGCCATGCAGTAGCCGTCTAATCAAGAACTTCAAAGCAATTCAATTTTTTTCCTTCTTTATCTTCCACACAGTATACTCATTACTCCCCTGTTCATGTTTCTCTATCATCAAAACAAACATCGATACGTACTTCTCTAACCCTAACACAGGAGCCGATAGTGTCGATCTTGGAGAATGAGGAAATAGTTCATAATCTTGTCGTCGTCGGTTAAGCTGAAACGATTAAGGAAGATTAAGAGTTCAATTAAAAGGTTAGTTCTTGTAATCGGTCATGTAAAAGGAGGTTTAGTTCAATCGATTTCTCCAAAAATGGCAACTGATTTTGTTTATATATATATATATATATATATATATATATATATATATATATATAGGACTTCGAGACCTAAATTAGGGTGGAAAAGGTCTGAAAGCCGTAGTATTGTGATTATCTCCGACGAACCCAAGGCAGGACCTTCCAATCAACAATCTGTCTTTGGTCCGACCCAAAGGGAGTTAGGTTAGAATTGATGTGTATTTTTGAACCTTGAACATAGTTGAAGGGGATGTATATATGTATAGTGTGTTGGATTAGTAATTGTTCATAACATACTTTTGTTGGCTGCGTTGCAGTGTATGATGATACCGATAGTGGGTCACCAAGCCCTGGGAAACGACGGAAAACGGGTAAAGGTTAACCAGTAATATTGTGTATAATTTGTATAATTTCTTGTTGGAGTAATGGTTTTCGTTACTAATTTATCAGGGCGTAATGAAGGTTATGTGGAAAGCAAACGGGGACATTCCAAAAATCACAAGGGTAAGTGCCTTTGCTTACAATAGTTGGTATTTGCATATCAAGATTAACCTGAGTAACATGTGTTAAACGGTAGGGAAGAAAAGCATTGCCGTGGATAGCTCTGGCTGTGGAAATAAAAGAAAACGTGGTTAGTTAAATATTATTGGCTTTGATTAACATGTGTTAATTGGGCTGACTTTGAAGTTTCCCTAACATGTGTTAATTGGCAGGGAAACAAAATAGCGCGGATGATAATTCTGGAAATGGAATGCAAGGAAACCGTGGTTTGTTAATTTTTAAGCCCTTTAAACTGTTTGATGTAAAAAATGAATAATTGTTAAATGTTTGATCGTATAACTGAAATGTTACCGTTTATGTTAGAAAGATTTGTCATAAATGGTTGTAAAGTAGACTAATTTATTGGGTTGTTGTGGTTGCATATAAAACGTTATTTCAGTACGTAGGGCAGATGTGACAGCTACATCAAGCGGGGGAACGTTAAGGACAAGGAAGAAGAAGGATTCAGAGGACACTGTGAAAGGTGATGCAGAGAAGCAAAATTGGTAACAAACATGCAAAAGTTCCGAAAGCCCGTAAGCGAGCAAAGAAGGATGAATTTCTGGGAATAAGGACAAGATCCGCACCACTACAGTTTTATAAGTGTGTACGGGCATTGACAGAACAACAACGTGAGGCGGTCAGGGAAATGGGCTTTGTCGTTTGCTTACTTTCAGTGTTGATTGGTTACCGGCTAAGTTAGGTTATTTTGTTGTCGACAATTTTAATCCCGATAAGATGGTGATATGTACGCCTGCTGGTAATATCAAGGTGAACAGGAAAGTGATACATCAGTTATTAGGGATTCCGACTGGTGGACAAAAGATTAGTTCGATTGATAAGCTGCCCATCCTGGTTGATGCCATTGCGGATTAGAGGGCGAGATACCCGGGTGTAATGGTGCCTCCAACAAAGATGGTGAAAATGATAGATGAGTCCGATGGCGAAGACAGTTTTGATTTCCGTATGGATTTTGTAATGTGTTTTGTGGCAGTGCTGGTTGACTGTCATAAACAAAGTTGTTTACGAGAAGAAATCTTAGAGTATCTAGATGACGAAATGGATTTTGAAAAGGTAGACTGGTGTGACCTGGTGGTAGATAAGTTGAAAACTTGCAAAGATACCTGGGATCGGGTTGACCCACAAAGCATCTTCGTTGGGCCTCTCACGATTCTAATAGTAAGTGAAATTTATTTATTTGGGAGAATTAACATGTGTTAATATACTGGCTTGTTTTCGGACTGAACCTCTCGCTGTTTGTTGTAGCTGTTGTACGTTGATAGCATTGAGTGGACAGGGATGAAGGTAGACAAGGCGGTGTGTCCTTTGGCTTTCTGGAACTTGAAAAGATTGCGAGAGAGAGAAAGGCTTGAAATACTTGCTGGTGGGTTTGGTCTGGGACGGTTTAAAGGATTAACACTTCCAAGTAACTATAACGTGGAACACTGGGCAAGTAAGGAGGTATAGTTATATGCACTAACATGTGTTTTTTACAATTAATATATAATCTTGGTATCAAAATGTTGAAAAAGTTTTTACAACAGGAGAGGTTGTTGATGGTACGACAGCTAATTAATGAGACAAACAAGAACAAAATGAAAATAGAGGGTATGTTAGAATCTCTGTGTGTGGAGAGCCCTGACGACGAGGAAATACAAACGTTGAAGGCAATGTATGAAAGTATGTTTGAATAGAAAGGCTATGAAAGTAAAGATCACGATAAAGCGGTAGATTTAGCGTCGCACCGTATCAATGAGGTGTTGGAAGATTTGAAAAATGATGAAAGTATTCACATTAACGAGGGAGAGAACGCTGGTTAGTCACTGTTATTCTTTGTATTATTTAGTTTATTAATGTGGCACGCATTTACTTCGTAGGGAATGGCGTGGATGATGATTTTTCAGATCGTTCGCCAATAGCTAGCTTGTACAGGAAGTCACTTAATCGGCATAACAAAAGGATCAGTAAAAGTAGATTAAAAGAAGTAGGATCTTCAGCCATAGACTTTGATGCCCGGGAAGGTGCGATGATAATCTCTCTGAAATGTACACTCTAACACATGTTAATGTGATACCTGTTGTATTGGTTATCTTTCTGAAATGATCACCGTAACCCATTTTAATGTGTTGCCAACTGTATTGATTGACATCTGTTGTGGTTGCAGCTGATGTTGCAGGCCAATCAAGCGTAGACGATGGTGGAAAAGAGTATGCTGAAACGATGGAAGATGGTGGAAAGTCGGTACAGGTGAGGAGATCTGCTCGACTGGGGAAGTTAAAGGATGTTCGTGAGAAAAAAGAAGGCTATGTGACCCCAAAAAGGCGTAAGACAAATATAAAGTTTGGTGGACCAAACACGGATGGTGGTAAAGAAACAGGTAAATTGTTACATGTATTACCATTTGAAGTGTACGTTTATTGCTCGAGAAAAGTTTTTGTCCCTGTAATGTAGGTATGGGACTGAAATGTTTAGTGTAACACATGTTAATGTGATAACGATCGTATAGTTTAACATCTATTGTGGTTGCAGCTGATGTTGCGGGGGAAACAAGCATACCGGATGATGGAAAAGAGTGTACCGGAACGCTGGAAGATGGTGGTATGTCGTTGCGGGTGAGGAGATCTCCTCGACTGAAGAACTTAAAGGATGCTCCTGAAATAGAAGTAGGCTTTGGGACCCGAAATAGCCGGAAGACAAATATAAAGCTTGATGGGCCAAAAACGGATGGTGGTAACGAAACAGGTAAACTGTTACATGTGTTACCAGTTTCATTGTACATTTATGAGCCTCTAATATGCGTACGTGTCTGAACCCATTTAATATTAATGTGATGTTATAGGGTTCAACAAGACTGAGAAGCAACAGGAATAAAGTAAACTGGGGTGTAGTGAAGTTGGGGACGAAACAAATGAAGGCGTCAAAGGTGATAAGATTGTTCATGATGCTGGTAATTCAAGTGGAGGTGACTGTAGTATGGGTGGGCCCGAACATATTAAAGGACAAGGAAACGGGGATAAAAGTGATGTTGAAGAAGTCCATAAGCCGTTGGGTTTAATGCGTGCGATACTGCGTATTAAAGCAGCAGCAGTGCAGGGTGTACGTGGTAGTTCCCCGTACCATTTCAGATTGTCTGTTTTTAAAAGTGTGCTTTATTAGTTTATTCTGTTTTAACATGTGTCATGTTGCTTTGACAGTTGACGGTGGGTCAGACATGCAGCTTGTTAGTAAAGACGCATATAGAGTGGAGGCAGCAGGAGATGTACCTCACCCTGACAATAATGTGGATGCGAAGGACGATGATCAGCAGAACACCGATTTAGAAGCGAATGACGCAAAAAAGGCTGAGATTTACGAAGCACGGTTTATCTGTGATGAAGAGGTAGCCAAAATGGCTGAGATGGAAGTTAAGGTTAGTGAACAGGTTGAAGGGAATGACAATGAAGGTAATCTTCAGAAACCATTTTATTTGTAGGGTCGTAAAAACTCTAGAGGCACCATGTTTAGCCATGTCTAATTTATTCGAGAATGTTTATGCAACTTCAGATAGTAAGACTGAGAATGAAGTTGGGGATGCAACTGATGCAAGTAAAGAAGAAAGTGGTGGCGTCGTGTTTGCCTCTGTGGAAGGAGATGTTATTGATAAGGACGAACAGGTGGTTTTGGATGGCAAAGACAAAGGGGCTGTTGAGAAGTGTCACCGTGATTGTAACGGTAATTATTTATGCAGCTTCTGATACTAACTTGTGAATGAGATGTGATAAGAATGTTTTATGCAGCTGAAAAAAGTAAGATTGAGCATGATGGACTGCATTCAACTGTCGTAAACAAGGAAGAGTGTGTTGGCGTGGTGGTTGACTCTATGGCAGGAGATGCTTTCGATAAAGCTGAGGACGTCGATGGTAAAGGGAAAGCGGCGGAAGAGGAGTGACAGCCGGATAATAACGGTAAAGATTTTCATGCTATAACATGTGTTAAGTGCTTCCCTATTTGGATCATTTAGTGAGTTAACATGTGTTAATCATATGAACAGTGGGCGGAGGCGATACTTTTATTGATGAACGTAGTTTCGATGGCCCTAATTGGAGTCTTGGAATGACACAAATTGGTGGTGAATTTGACGAGTCACAGAAAACCGGTACGTAAGAGAATTAAAATAAATAGGATTGCTGGGTTAGTAGGAGTCATTTAAAATATACTTATTTGCATCGAACGTGCAGGTTGCACAAGTGCGAAGGTGGATGAGATGGCTGGGACAGAAACAGCGCCCGAGCGTTCCGGTAAGCTTTACTATATTCATTTACTGTGAAAATATTATATTCGTTACTGAGTAACGTGAATTATTTATTTTATACGTGTTTAGGCGATATGGAGACTACCACAAACTTGAGTATGGTTATAATGGTAGAACCAGTTAGCTCATATGACCCCGCAATTGCAATCCACAAGGGGCAAGCTGGGCTGGAATTATTTGGTGGTGATGTGAATGAGGTGGAGGACAATATGTCGCGTGCACACCGTGTACGTATGTTAGCTGAGTTGGGGGCCCAAAAAAGGAAGCTCCCTTTTAGAGAGAAAGTGGCAGCGGAACCAAATAGATCACCTTACTATATAAGGTCTGTTGACATGGGTCAGCCAATCACTAAGAAGGAGGCAAATCCGTGGGATTACATATACGCTGATGAAAGCCCAATGCACTGGCTAAATGGGCATTCTCGTAGGAAGCGGGCAATGGAGGCAAACATGTAAGTAGAACTACAACGGGGTTTATTGTTGTATAATAGGAGTGTAAACCATGAACCAAATGGATGTAGTTAATTGTTTATTTTTTTATTTTTGCCGCAGGAAGGAACAGGGTACGTCGTCAATTGTTGATGTAGATAGCCCGATACACATGGCTGTGTAAGTAGGGGGGAGACTGTTAAAAAATGAGTTAAATAATAGTAACATGTGTTAAGATATGCAATTTAATTTTTATTCTGTACATATGAAACCAGGGAGTTGCTGTTTAGAAGCCCTGCCCATGTAGAAGCGTCTCGGGCTATGTTCAAGAGTCTAAACGTTGGCAATGAGGTGTCGGATGGTATTATCGACTGTTGGGCGGAGGTGCTAAACTTCCAAGAGAAACGGAAATCAAGGGAGGCTTACAGTAGGCAATTCTTTGGTACTAAAGTTGTGGTGAGTGTTTTGTATATAGACATTACGGTGTGGCGAGTGCTTGTCCTTATTAATTTCTCCTTTGTGCTCAAAGTTTCCGTGGATGTTAACAACTGAGGAAGGTGGAGTCGAGGCGTGGATGCACAAGTTTCGGCTTGGAATAAAGGTGCGGTTAACAGCGCTGAAAATGTTCCTGACTTTAAAAATCACGACATTGTTTTCTTCCTGATATTGGAGCACAAACATTTTTACTTGCTAGTGTTTGAGTTACGAGACCCCGGAATTTATGTTGTTGATAATGACAAAGCCAGACAAGGTCAGGTGATAGAAGATAGTGTGTACTACCTCCACAAGGACACACCATATAAGTTTGTAAGTTATTAAAATGACCCATGTTGAACCGTAAGTGCGATAATATTGAAGATGTGTTTTTTTATTGAGCATGGCTTGTATATATATATGCAGAAAGATATGTTTGTGCAATACCTTCGGGAGGTTGGGAATCCGCGAGCCGATGACATAGACTACTGCAACATCCAGCGTATGCCGGTTAGTTGGGCGACCACAGCAAACACAACTGATTGTGGGGTCTTCTTGATGCGACACATGGAGTGCTACATGGGGAAAAACAAAAGTTTTAACTGTGGGTTCAGCATGAGTGGGGCGAGGAAGATGGCGGAGGTTCGGAAGTTGAGAAAGAGGTATGCTGCGCACATCTTATGTTCGGAGGTGAATGTGCTGCTGCCTAAAATCAAGCAGGATTGCCGAGTAGAGTAACGTGTGTTAGGGGGTGAATGGTATTTACTGTAGGATAGGTGGGGCGTTAACTGTGCCAGCTTTGTTTTGGGTGTGTCATGTACTTTGTTTTGGGGATGTTGCTTTAAACTTATTGTGGGATAGGTGTTTTTTGGGTGTGGCATGTACCAGGTCTTTTGGGGATAGACTATCTATGTGAAATCTGATGTTTATTAACTTGGTAATTTTATACTCTGAAGAAATATTGATGTATTCTTGGATGTGTTAGAATGTTATTGATGTAGTTGATAATGTTTTAAATGAGGTTGTTTTAAATTATATGTTGGTACGTGTAACATTTAAGAAAATGAAAAAAATGCTGCTTCCTGTTTTCAAGGGGGCCACTATTTCTAAAAATGTAGTAGGATTATTGGAAGTTGGGGAAAGTAGGTGGCAGAAGTCTACTAACATAGGGGTTGGTGGCTAGAAAACAACTTTATTGGAAAAGGAACCATTGCTTTTTTGCCCCTTATGGTCACATCAAAGTCAAGTCACAACACCTATATTAAATGTATCCATGATATACCTCTATAAGTAGTGTATTAAAGAACCAAGTCATATTCTGTAATACTTCACTACTTCAGTAAACCAAAAACTTTTAGTGGTTCCAAAGTGTGCTAATGTGATGGACCCTTATAAACATAAGGTCACGGCTACACCACCAGGCATGGAGAAGCTGAAGCAAAAGGGGAAGGAAGCATGTGAGGGTCGGTACGGAGTGTGCTACGAAAGAAAAGTGTTTCACAAGAAGCCGGAAGACGTGAAAACTGGAGGAGCTTCTGGTGACGTTGCTTCATATAGCGGAACAAAAAATGTAGCTGATGTAGCTGGCGTTTCGCAAGAAGCGTCACACCGTACGGAACACGTTTTACCAGAAGCTGAATATTTGAAGGGGCTACCAGATGAGTTGGTTAGGTTGCTGACGGATCCAGACCATGAATTATGTGGTTGCCCGTTGTGTCCATACTCACCCGAAACAATCCAGTCCTGGTGTTACCATGACCCATGGGAGAGTGAGCGCAGCCCCTCTCCTCTGTACTTTCATGATGAGGATGTTGCCACACCATGATGAAAAGCTTCTTAGAGATGGAGGATAAGAAGGGGTAGTTAGGATGTGGTAAGTGGTTAAAGTTGTGATAACCTGTTGACCCTATGTTTGTAGACGACATACTAACGTCGTTTTCTTGGTATTTTATTATTAATAGTTTTTTTTGGGGGAATGGGTTGATGTCACGGCTCGGTAGTCGATCCAATGGGGTGGTATCTTTGCAACATTTTTCAATCGATAGACGCAAAAGACATGGCGACACAGATATCTGATACGTGTGAAATTCCTGCATGAGCAACTGGCGGAGTGGTCTACAGTGTTATATGTAACCTGTTAGGAACAGAAGGAGCAAAAAAAGGCCTTTAGATCTAACGTATGTTAGTGGAGGGGTAATGATGAACTTGCCTAAAATGTGTTACCTGATAGACGTTTGTGATGTTGTTCCTTTTGTCCAAATGAGTGACGTCTATCAAAAGAGTGGTATTGCTGGACTCGGTTTGGTTTGTGATGTAGCATAAAAACTTCCCTTTAATTATCTCCTTTTGAACTTGCGCGAAAACAGCGTTTGTGTAAATGGCGAACGCGTGCTGTTCAATCAGTAAATCAGTATTGCCCTTGAACACCGTGGATGAGGTTTTGTACTCCGATACACGTTGCCGATATCGTTGGCTGTCTACCCTATTTTCAAAGCACATCATAAATTGTACAAGGGTGTTTGCGCTTGTTGAGTTGACCTTGAAGGCAGCGTTAGAGTTTTCGCAGCGTGAAGTGGTCTTCATCAAGCAACACATGGGCAGTTCCCTGAAGTAGGCTGGTACCCAAAGATGTTTGATGTTGTACATGTCGTTCAACCAAGTGTGGTCTTGTAGGCCAAATGTTTCTAGGAGGTCATTCCAGCGGGACTCAAACGTTTCTGGTTTGATATAAACATTCCAAACCAACCGGTGAATGCAGGACCGAACATCAGTGTTATCAAGAACGTCCGCAGAGATCTGGTAAATTTAAGAGTTACTAACACATGTTAGATTAAACAGTTTGAAAACACATATAAAGTCTGTGATGTTGAATAACACATGTTAAAGGCTAACAATTAAACCTAACCTTGGAGGGTTGTTTTTTCATTATTTGCCACATGCATAGACGGTGGCGTGATTCGGTAAAGACCATAGGAACAGCTTGAAGCATGGATGGGTCTTGATCACTCAGCACGAGAGTTGGTTGAGTACCGTGTGCCTTCAAGAAAGCCTTAAGCAACCACACATAAGATTTAATGGACTCGGTTGATATCAAACCCGCACCAAATGTAACACATTGGAAATGATGATCCACACCCGTGAATGGCACAAAAACCATCTTGTACCTATTAATAAAAAACGGATTTGAGGTTAACAAAATGTAACACTTTTTTGGTTAGGTTTGTATACTTGGAGATCAGGCCTAACACATGTTAAGGGGGAACTAACCTGTTAGTGCTGTAAGTCGCGTCAAAGGAGAGGACATCGCCAAAAGCTTTGTAGTTTAGCTTTGAAATCTCATCAACCCAGAATACAGAAGACAACTTTCCATTTGATACAGTGTAATCAAAATAGAAGTTGGGTAGGTTGTCAAAGCGCTCACGCAAGCGTTCGAGGAAAACTTGTGCGTCGCGTTCGCCAATAAAAATTCGCAACTGGTGGCTAAAATTTTTAAAATCCACCGGAGTCCCATTGACATTGTGATGCCCCCCTTTTAAAGCTACAAGACATCTATAAGCTCTCATTGGTCCGATATGGTTTAGACTCATATTGTGAATGAATTGTTTGGTGGAGAATGACAGCTTCCGTGATATCTTGCTAAGATCACGGTTGTAATTCTCAACAAGTTCATGATTATGAATATCATTGAAACTCGGAACTGTGTATGTATCATTAGAGATTGATACTAGAATGGTTGCCTTACAGTCACACCATGTGAAGTTGGTTCTCCGAGGCTTTACAGAAGATTCATCTAGTGTGTCAAAAGTCCTCTTGGGTTGTGGTTTCCCGTATTTTGAGCATCGAAGATACTTGTGTGTGGGAATTCCATTCCAGACTTTAATTTGCCCTTTTTTAACAGCAAAACCAGCTTCAAACGCATAAAGTTCATACATGGAAAGAACAGCCTCAAATGTTGGATAAGATTTCCCACACACTGGTATGAACTTATCAGCGACGGTAGGAATCCAGTAACGGGTTCCCTGAGGGGCATCAAAGACGAAGTATGGATGCGCTGGCCATGCATCAGAAAACGAAAAGGTTAGGAATCTGGTATATGGCAGGACAAAAGGTTAGAACTCTGGTATGTGAGAATAAAGTGTGCTCCCATGGAAAATAAACAACCGTCTAAAGGGCCGCGAGATGATTCAGCAAACACAGAAGGGCCATGAGATGATCCAGAACCAGCACCCGTCATGTTAGCGTAGCCAGAATCTTGGGATACTACATGTGAACATTATGCAATATGTTTGAACTATGCCATATTTGGGGAAGAAAAGTCAAAACAAGTGTATAGAAAAACAAATCATGTTCATTATCCATAACCTCGTCAGAATGAAATCCGCTGTTCATGAACTTGTTGGAGATCAGAATCCGGTGATCTAACAGGGACTTCAGATGATCGAGAACCATCAACATGCATGTAAGTATATACAAAAGCTTCGAATGGAACATGTGAACATTGCCATGCAGTATATTTGGATTATTCGATTAAAAAATGGTAAAAGACAAAAAAAAAACATATATTCGAGAGAGTTAAGTTACATAAAGAGACAAACCTTGAGCATTTAATTCCTCATTAGTATGGAAGTCGTTGCTAAAGAACCTGTTGGGGAAACTATGGACCGGCGACATTAACTCGGAGGTTGGTGGATTTGTCTCCATGGACATTAATGGAGAAATGATAATTTGGAGTAGAAGATGATTATGGTTCTTCTGTTGAAGAAGATATAAAATGAAAAATTGTAAAAGAAATATGGGGGTGGGTGAATTGTACAAATGAGTTGATGTGCATTAAATGATCATGTCAATTCAAATTGGGGAAATATCTTGGGTTGCATAAATTACTAATATAACCTTGGAAGCAAAAAGTAACAGGAAGTGACTATGGGCAACGTGGCTATATGTAGGCCACAAGTAGAGTTTGCTAAATTTTCTAAGAAAATGGGGTTTCTTGCTAAGCATTATCCTCTCTCTCTCTCTCTCTCTCTCTCTCTTTCTCTCTCTCTCTCTCTCTCTCTCTCTATATATATATATATATATATATATATATATATATATATATATAGGGGAAGGATGTATAGAAAACCCACTTTAATTTAGAAAACCCGAGAAACTCAAAGCTCCTGATGTTTTTTTATTTTGAAAAAATTTACACATGTTATATACATGTTTTTAAGGGTTTTGGGCAAAAAAAATCAAAAAAGCGCCGAGTAGATATTTTTTTAAAAAAATAAACAAGTTTAGGTGTAACACATGTTACATTCATCTGACATATTTGTAACATGTGTTACACCAAAACTTGTTTATTTTTTTTTTAAAATATCCACTCGGCGCTTTTTTGATTTTTTTTGCCCAAAACCCTTAAAAACATGTATATAACATGTGTAAATTTTTTTAAGAAAAAAAAAACATTGAGAGCTTTGAGTTTCCCGAGTTTTCTAAATTAAAGTGGGTTTTCTATAGATACTTCCATTATATATATATATATATATATATATTTATATATATATATATATATATATATATATAAGGGATCGCCAAAATGAAAATCACCTCCAGTTGTAAGAACCGCGGGAACCACTTTCTAGCCATTACATCTTAAAAATGGATGGATGAGATTAAAAGTAGTTAAAAGTAATATTAAATTTTTTTTGTCTTATTATGTCTTTAATATTTTAATCTAAAAGGGTATTTAAGTAATTTTGTTTTTTTGTCTTATTAAGTTTATTGTTTTTTATTACAATTTTGTCCTATTACATTAATTATTTTGTTCTAAATTAGATTTCTTTATTAAACAAATATTTTGAAATCAGATTTTTTTATAAAAAAATTTTAAGCGCATTTTTTTACCACCCGTTTTTTACGCGCGTTTTTTTACGACCCGTTTTTTCACGCCGTTTTTGCGACCGTAGTTTTTCAGTGCCGTTTTTTAGGCCCGGTTTTAGGCGCCGTTTTTTGCCGCGCCGTTTTTTACGTCACGTTTTTTACAAGCCGTTTTTTGCGCCCTATTTTTTACGTCCCGTTTTAACGCGCCGTTTTAGCGTCTCGTTTTTATGTCCCGTTTTTACGCGCCGTTTATACGGCCCGTTTTACGCGCCGTTTTTTTACGCGCCGTTTTTTTACGCGCCGTTTTTTTACGCGCCGTTTTTTTCACGTCGTTTTTTGCGACCGGGGTTTTTACATGCGTTTTTTTATTCCCGGTTTTACGCGCCGTTTTTACACTTTTTACGTTTTAGGTTTTACGTTAACCTTTTTAGACTTTTTACATTTTAAGTTTTACGTTAAATTTTTTTTACGTTTTACGTTTTACATCTTACGTAGAACTTTTTACTTTTTACGTTTTACGTTAAAACTTTTTACGTTTTACGTTAAAACTTTTTACGTTACGTTTTACGTTAAAAAAGTTAACGGTTTACGTTAAAAAGTTTACGGTTTAATTTTTTTTTTTTACAAAAATATTTTAACGCAAAAACGAACGCACCCAGAAATCGCAAACTCGGGAGGTGTCTCAGATATATTGTTATCATCATCGACGCCTCAAAAAAATATAAAAACCCAACAAACAAAAATCAAAAAAACGAGTGGAATCTTAAAAAAACGATGTTTTGTCTCAGATTTTCCTATAATCAGAGGCTGCAAAGTAGGGTTGCAGGTTCAAAAACCTACCCTCCACCATCCTTGCCGCGCCCTCGTCATCAAAATATACGTTTTTTTTTTGCATCATCATCGCCCAAAATCCAAAACGGATCAAAACCCACA
Organism: Helianthus annuus; assembly: GCF_002127325.2. Classification (NCBI taxonomy): domain Eukaryota; kingdom Viridiplantae; phylum Streptophyta; class Magnoliopsida; order Asterales; family Asteraceae; genus Helianthus; species Helianthus annuus. The sequence goes on from NC_035435.2 coordinate 15,817,848, forward strand.
TATTCAAGCATTCAAAAGCACCTGATGAACATCATTCAAAACACATTCAACATGTTCAAACAGATTCAACAGATTCAAAACATTAAAAAAGGCAGCAGATACAACCGATTTAAACATCCAAAACCACCATGAACATCATTCAAACATATTCAACACAGATTCAAAACAGATTCAAAGATTCAACATATTAAGAAAGCACCAGATTCAAACCCAACAAAAACCCAGATTCAAACCCATCAACATATTCAAACAGATTCAAACCCAACAAAAAACACTTACCAACAAAACCATCAAGAAAGTCCAAACCACAAAGATTCAAAACCCAGATTCAACTGAATCAACAGAAACAAAAAGCACTAGATTCACCCCACCCCCTTCACCCCATCACACACCGCCACCACCGCCGTCGACACACCACCACCATCGTCGGGAGGAGACCGGGACCTCCGCCTCTCACGTCTGCGCTGCCGCCGGCCCACCACCCAGCCATCGAACTGCCACCACCCACCACAACATCAAATCAGAGTTCACTACCCCCAAAATCAGAGCTTGGTTTAACAGGTTTAGTCGCCGGCAGGGGTGGGTTCAGTCGTCGTCAACATCGTCTTCGGTTAAAACATGTTTAGTCGCCGGCAGATAGACAATGAAGATGGGTTTGGGGGTTGGAATTCAAGAGAGAGAGAGATGATGAATGAGAGATGTCTGCAACATATAAAAGAAAGAGAGAGGAGACAGGAACATTAAATGAAAGACAGAGGAGAGAGATAGGATATGACTTTTGGGGGTAAATGACCAATATACCCTTTTTGTTGGCAATACCTGATTGGTGGAGACTGGTTCTCATGGTTCTTACAACTGGAGGTGGTTTTCATTTTAGCGGCTCCCTATATATATATATATATATATATATATATATATATATATATATATATATATATGATTAGGTTCAAACGTGAACATTTTCTCCGGCATGAACTGATCTGGGCCCTTGATTTTGTAGATGATAGATCTTAGATCAATGGCACAATTGTAATTAAAGGTATAATAAATTTAATTTAAATTTTAATCTAAAGGGTAAAATAGGGAACTTTCATATTAAAGATATGGAACCTAATTCATTTGTAATCCCCTAAAATCTCTGTATCAGTTTCAAAACACTCAAAACAAGATTCCCTCACCCACCACCTCATCCGATCTCTCCCTATTATCTGCATATGGTCGGATTTTCGGCGACTGCCGGCTGTGTTTTCCAGCGAAAGACCCCCCACCCTCTCGTTTCTACTCCGACGCCACACAAGTCCGGTGACCGGGTTAACCAGTAGAGCCGCCACTCACGACGGCGCACGGCGACGACAGTCGGAGGGAGAGGAAGAGAGACGGTGGTTGTAGAGGTGGTTAAGACTGAGACGGAAGCGCCACCACTCACCATGTTTTCCGGCGACAGGGACGGAAGCGATAGAGGCGGTGGCGGTTGTGCTTTTTCGATGACCTTCATGTTCTCCAGCTGGTTCAGGCCGTTTTTCCGGCAACTGACGGCGAATACGGTTGTATATGTTGGAGGTTCAAAATCATGGTCTTCTTTTCTCTGTTTGATTTTGTTTCACTCATATTTGTAGTATTATACTCCTTCTTATTTATTTTTAAATTAGTTACTGTTTTGATCTTCTGCAGGGAAGAAAAACTAGTGAAGCGTGCCAAAGCACTTAAAGTAAATGTTGGAACCAACCCTGATATAGACGTCGGCCCTGTGATCAATAAAATGGTGAGTACATTAATACTTTTTAACAATCAAATGATCCTATAACCTTTGCTGTTAATTTTTGTTCTAAATATTTATTTATTAGTCACATCAATCTATTTTTTTTTTATATTGTGATGCATTGACAGGCAAAGGAAAAAGTAAATAGATTAATCCAAATAGGTATCGAGGCTAGTGCTCTGTTTTTAATTCGATTGACAGGCAAAGGAAAAAGTAAACACATATCTTTCTCTATTTGATTTTGCTATGTTTTTAATTCGATGTACACATGTGTATTCTAATTTTACTCTGTTTTTAATGTGATGTACACATGTGTATAGCGTCTGTTTTTGTGACATCTCAGAATTTTTTGTGTATTGCATGTGTAAAGTTGTTGATGTACACTTGTGAATTATGCAAAGTATTAGTTGTTGAGTTTTTTTGTTCATTTTTTTTTATTTTGCTCTTTTTTTAACGCGATGTACATATGTGTATTCTGATTTTGCTCTGTTTTTAATGCGATATACACATGTGTATTCTGATTTTGCTCTAATTTTAACCCAATGTACACATGTGTATAGCGTCTGCTTTTGTAATATCTCATAAGTTTTTGTGTATTGAATGTGTAAAGTTGTTGATGTACACTTGTGAATTATGCAAAGTATTACTTACTGAGTTTTTTTGTGCTATTTTAGGAAACGTCGTTAACGAGAAAAGTGGAGATGAAAGGTCGATAAGGATGATTCACGTATGAGGTCGATAAAGATGATTCACGTATGTTTGTTTGCTTGGCCGATAAGGATGATTCAGCATATAACGTGGCGAATAGTTGTAAAAGATTATGTTTTTTGTTTTTTCGATTATGTTGGGTTTATTGTTTTTACGAAACTGAAACTTGTAATTATATGTTTTTTGTTTGGTTTGAAAAAATTATGGAACTTGTAATTTGTTAAATATAAAATAGTTTTACGGGTATTGTTTCAATGTATGTATTATGTAGCTAATTACATATATGTGGATAATGAATTTAAATTAGGAAAGATGTAACTTAATTCAATTATTAAAATAATGATTTAAATCTAATTTTTTACACAATTACAATCATACCCTTAACAACTTAAAAGGAAATCAAGGGTCCAGATTTGTTCACACAGTTCACTCTTGGGAGGTTGTTCACGCTGGAACCCTACCCTATATATATATAGGGGAGCGCTAAAATGAAAACCATCTCCAGTTGTAAGAACCGCAAGAACCAGTTCCTAACCATTAGATCTTCAAGATCAATGGATGAGATTAAAAGTAGTTAATATTAATATTAAATAGTTTTTCTCTTATTATGTCTTTAATATTTTAATTCAAAAGGGTAATTTAGTAAAATTACTTTTTTTTCTTTTAGTCTTTATTATTTTTTATTACTTTTTTGTTTTATTATATTACTTTTTATGTTTTAAACAGATTTTTTTTTATTAAAAATCATTTTTAAATTCAGATTTTTTAACGAAACAAATTATTTTGCGCGCCGGTTTTTGCACGCCGTTTTTACGCCCGGCTTTTTTACGCGTCGTTTTTAACGTGTCGTTTTTTCACGCCGTTTTTTACACTCAGCTTTTTCAAGCGGCGTTTTTTTAAAAGCGCCGTTTTTTACGTCCCGTTTTAACGGCGACGTTAAAATTTTTACGTTTTGCGCTAAACTTTTTACGTATAAACTTTTTACGGTTTACGTTTTACTTTTTACGTTTTATGAAAAACCTTTTACGTCTTACGTTAAACTTTTTACATTTTACGAAAAACTTTTTACGTTTTACGATTTACGTTAAACTTTTTACGTTTTAAATAAAACTTTTTACGTTTTACGTTTTACGTTTTACGTTAAAAAGTTTACGTTTTACGTTAAAAAGTTTACGTTTTACGTTAAAAAGTTTACGGTTTAACATTTTTTTTTTACAAAAACTTTTTTACGCAACACGAACGCACCCAAAAAACGCAAACTCGGTAGGTGTCTCAGATAGATTGTTATCGTCATCGACTGGGGAAAAGAATATAAAAAACCAACAATATCAAAACAAAAGTGTATCTCGAAAAAAAACGGGGTTTGGCTCAAATTTTCCGATAATTAAAAGGCTGCAAAGTGGGGTTGCGGGTTCAAAAACCTACCCTCCACCGTCGATGCCGCGCCATCGTCATAAAAAATCTAGTTTTTTTTTTTTTTTTTTTTTTTTTTTTTTTTGCATCATCGCCACCCAAAAACCCACAGTTCAAAAACTCAATATCAACCCACAATTGATTCCCCACCTGCAACAAACCACACTTCAAAATCAAGTGGTATGAAACCCCATTACAGATTCAAAATCAAAAATATTATATCAAAAATTCAAGAGCACCCACAAAAGAACGACCTCAAAGTGGGTATGAAACCCCATCAGATATTATATCAAAAATCAAAAATATTATATCAAAAATTCAAGAACCCTCACAAAAGAACAACCCCAAAGTGGGTATGAAACCCGATCACAGATTATATCAAAAATAAAAAATATTATATCAAAAATTCAAGAACCAAAAATCAACATCAAAATCACCTGCATCATCAAAACCTCCACCAAAAACAGGGCACGTCATTACTCAAACCCTCACCGCCGTCCCCGTCAAAACCCACCGCCACCGCAACCCCGCCCCGTTAGCGGCGTTGGACGTCGTTGACGTTGCCGGCGACGTCGACTCTCCGACTATCTCTATGCTCTCTCCACCTCTCTTTCTGGTACCCACCGTCAGGAACGTCATCAAAGGGGGTTGTGTTGTGCATATGAAGAAGGGAGGTGAGGGGTGGTTGTTGCTGGTTGTTATCGACGGAACGGAGAGCCGCCGGAACAAAACTTGCTTCACCAGTCACCGATCAGAACGACGAGGGGGTGGGGGGTGTCGGCTGTGGGTGTTTGGAAGAGGAAGGGTAAGTTGACATCAAAAGATTTAAGAGAGCTGAAATCAAAAGATTTAAGAGAGATGTTTTCTTTTGTAGAGGATGAAGATGAATGTCTTCAAAAACTTCATCAGGTTGAAATGAGAATGAGGAGAGAGAGAGAGAGAGAGAGAGAGAGAGAGAGAGAGAGAGAGAGAGAGAGAGAGAGAGAGAGAGAGAGAGCCAAAAGATGGGCTTTAAATACAATGTGACAATTTTTAAAAAGATGGTGGTTAATTAATGTGGAGAGAGGTAAGATATGACAATTGGGGTAAATGACCAAATTACCCTTTTTGTTGGTAGAATATGATTGGTGGAGAGTGGTTCTCACGGTTCTTACAACTGGGAGTTGTTTTCATTTTAGCGGCTCCATATATATATATATATATATATATATATATATATATATATATATATATATATATATATAAGAACAGGGGAAGGATGTATAGAAAACCCACTTTAATTTAGAAAACCCGGGAAACTCAAAGCTCCCGATGTTTTTTTATTTTGAAAAAATTTACACATGTTATATACATGTTTTTAAGGGTTTTGGGCAAAAAAAATCAAAAAAGCGCCGAGTAGATATTTAAAAAAAAGTAAACAAGTTTTGGTGTAACACATGTTACATTCATCTGACATATTTGTAACATGTGTTACACCAAAACTTGTTTTTTTTTTTTAAAATATCCACTAGGCGCTTTTTTGATTTTTTTTGCCCAAAACCCTTAAAAACATGTATATAACATGTGTAAATTTTTTCAAGAAAAAAAAACATCGGGAACTTTGAGTTTCCCGGGTTTTCTAAATTAAAGTGGGTTTTCTATAGATACTTACATTATAAGAACATTCAAATGGTCAATTTATACAAACATCGACAAGATTTAAATTGATTAATGAGGGTAATCTGCAGGTGTGTAGTAATCTAAATGAAATACAAATACTTCAACTCAATTAACAAATTCAAACAGTATAACTTAATCAACCCCATTAGAGAATTACAACGTATAAACTCACCTATTTTGCCACAAATTGAGGATAGTTGTCGTTGCTAGCCGGAGCTCCCACTTTACCATTCCGGGCGGGTTCTTCAAATCATTTATTTGAAAAACAGTTTTACCCCGTTCCGGTGGAGGATGTGATGGTGGTGAGATGGGAAAAAAAGACTACAAAAGCTAAATGGGAGCAGACCGAACCCACATTCAACAAATAAACGACCAAAACTAAGCAGCAAGGCAAAAAGCAATAATTATAGGTGATTCAACAAAAAAAAATTATTCAGTTGACAGTAGCAGTGCAACAACAAATGAAAAACTGTTGGTATCAAAGTTGCAGGGTCCCAGGACCATGATCGAGGACTAGAGGAATGATAACATACCTCTTGAAAATCTCCACATGCTTCACAGTCACACCAATACATAATGAATTCGAATAACTTGAAACAACGAAAATACTAACCGAACATGAATACAAAACTTGATAACTTCGAATATAATGAAATCGTATATTCGACAGTTAGATTACAAGACTGGAAATCGAAACCCTATTTAAAGATGATGAAGCATTGCGTTTCTTGGGGACATGATGTATACTCGCACAGTTCCAAGAATAATTGCCATGCAATTATGCATACATGCACCGCTCTATCTATCAAACTAACAAACCTAATGGACTTTTAAAGTTCTTGGCCCAATCGACATAAGAGTTTGTTGGCCTACGGACTGAACAGAAAATAAACAACTTGGACGATTGTTCGACCCATTAACAATCTAAACTACTGTCGGAAAGGAGAAAAATAGATTGTATAGGGGCTTGTGTGTAAAGTGGTGTCCTATATAAACACCTCTCTTGTAACCCTAATTTCTTGAACAATACAATCTCAATACAATTCAACCCAATCACTGTGTTTGTTTTACACTAGACAACATGGTATCAGAGCAGAGTTTCTGATCCTTCGATACTCTGTTCATCAACTACAATTATCTCAATCACAATCGTCCCCATCGATCTTGTCCAGCCATTTTTTTTTCAAATCTCAAACCTAAAAATCAAAAAAAAAAAAAATCAAACTCCAAAAAAAATCGATCAACACCAGCTTATTCCAAACCAATCCAACCCAAACCAGGAAAAACCCAAAAAAAAAAATCAAGTCAAAATCAAATCAAAGTCAAACTTCGGGATCGAACCTGCCGGGAACTTCCCCTCCGTTTTTTGTTCAAATCAAGTTAATACGCCGCCGCCGGTCGCCATAAACAGAACATCATCACCATCAGATTCGTTTTTAACTCTTTGCCGCTCCGCGTAGTAACGGTTATGCTTCATCTTTTCCGGTGGAGAAATCGCCTCTGATTCATCTTCGGTTACTGTCAACCAGTGATTTTGGCAGTTTCCTAATTTCACCCGTGATTTTTGGCACTTTCCTTTTCAACCCAGTTTCCTTGTTCTTGATGAATAAAAGCTTTTTGGATAAACATAACTTTCCTTTTTGATAAATACCTATTGGAGCCGATCTATTCTTTGGGAGAAGTAACCTTAGAATTTCCTTTTTTGCCCTTGATATATAAGTGTGAATTGGAGCGGATTTAGGAGCAGATTTGTTGTTCGGGTTTTGGAGCGGATTTATTGTTTCCGGGTTTGTTCAAATCTTGAACGCGAGTTCAAGTCATCGGTAAATTTCGATAAATTCGCCGGCTGAGATAGCTTCGCCTCTTAGCGGAGTTATTCCGAACCTAAATCTTGAACGCGAGTTCAAGTCGTCGGTGAATTGTGATAAATTCGCCGCGTGAGATAGCTTTGCCATTTAGCGGAGTTATTCCGAGCTTAATTTTTTGATCGCAATTTCGGCGTATTTGGTTGCCTAATAAATACGCTCGGTTTGGTTGTCGTCCAAAAAAAAATGGCAATCAATCATGGAAAAAACAGCTCTTGGATATTCGATTCCGGTGCAACTGACACCATGACATTTGAACATTTAGATATACAATCAATGTCTAATCCTAGAAAAACTCAAATCCATACCGCAAACAATGGAATGATGCAAGTAAAAGGAGGAGGGACTATTGAAATTTCGCCAACTATGAAATTATCAAACTGTCTTTATGTTCCATCATTATCACACAAACTGCTCTCCATTAGCCACATTACCAAAGAGCTGAATTGCACTGTACTAATGCACCCTAATTTTTGCCTTCTACAGGATATCAGGACGGGTGTGATTATTGGACGTGGTACTGAGCGCCAAGGGTTATATTATGTGGATGAAGTGGCTCAACAGGGTACTGTGATGTTGGCACATGGAACCGAAAACCGAGAAGCCTGGCTATGGCATAGACGGTTGGGACACCCATCCGTTGGCTATTCGCACCTTTTGTTTCCAAAACTCTTCCCTTCAAATGGGAAAATAGATTGTGAAACCTGCTTTCGTGCTAAAAGTCATCGACAACCATTCAAACCTAGTAATACGAAAGTTGCTTCACCTTTTTCACTAATCCACTCTGATGTGTGGGGTCCTGCTCCTGTGATGGGGGGCAGGGTCTTCGTTACTTTATACTATTCGTGGATGATTGCACTCGCATGACATGGGTATATTTTTTTAAAAACCAAAGCCGAAGTTTTCGAAAAATTTGTCACATTTTATGCCATGATTCAAACTCAATTTCAAACTCAAATCCAAATTCTTCGATCCGACAATGGGGGGGAATTTGTCAATACATCTATGAAACAATTCTTTAAAACCAAAGGATTAATTCATCAAACCTCTTGTGCTCATACTCCTTAAAAAATGGTGTTTCCGAACGGAAAAACCGTATTATTCTTGAAATGACTCGAGCTCTTTTGATCGAATCTCAGGTTCCTAAATCTTTCTGGCCGGAGGCAGTTGCAACCTCCGTGTATCTGCTAAATCGGCTTCCCACAAAAGCTCTTAAATTTAAGACTCCTTTAGATTGTATGTCCAAGTCTGCCAATATTCCCCATCCTCTTACACTTGAGCCTCGAATCTTTGGGTGTACCACATTTGTTCATATACCTAAAGTCAACCGAAACAAGCTCGGCCTATGTGCTGAGAAATGTGTGTTTGTCGGCTATGGGATCGACCAAATAGGTTATCGGTGTTATAATCCAAAGACTCGTCAAATGTTCACCACAATGAACGTTGACTTTCTTGAAACAAAATACTTTTATGACCCCCAACTCAGTGGTCAGGGGGAGAACGAATGTATAGACCCTCTGAGTTGGCTAATCCAATTTCCCTCGTCTGAAGAAGTAACAACAACAGAACTTCCTCACAGTACTCCGAATCAGTCATCTTCAAACACAACTACACAATCTGCGGAGCACAGTACCACTGAAAATAGTCCATCCAACATGATACCTGAGGTAAGAAATAATGAGAACACTGAGTCTACTATGTCTTGTGACTTTGAGACAACAGGGGAACATACAGAACCGACAACAACCGAACCTACAGAACATGTTGGACCAAATGTTGAGCATGTTGAACCTGTTGTTGAAGAGGTTGAACCAGTTACTGAACATGTTGAACTAGGTACAGCAGAGACAACCGGGAGATATTCTCTCCCTCCAAGAGAAAATAGAGGAGTTCCTCCTAAGAGATATTCTCCAGAAAAAGTGACTCCAAGGTCTAGGTATCCTGTGGCGAACATTGCCACTGGAAATTTGTCTAAAGAAGCTAAAGCATTTACAGCTGCCTTGTGCTCTGAACAAATGCCATCTACAACACAGGAAGCATTGAGTTCTGAAGAATGGAAAAAGGATATGGAGACCGAAATGGAAGCTCTCAAGAAGAATAACACGTGGGAGAAATGCACTCTCCCACCAGGAAAGAAACCAGTGGGATGTCGGTGGGTGTTTTCGGTCAAACACAGACCCGATGGAACGATTGAACGATACAAAGCTCGGCTGGTTGCAAAAGGTTACACTCAGACTTATGGAATCGATTACTCTGAAACCTTCTCCCCAGTAGCCAAAATTGATACGATCAGAGTCCTGTTTTCTATAGCTGCCAATAAAGGTTGGCCTCTTCATCAATTTGATGTAAAAAATGCCTTTCTTCACGGGGAACTAAACGAGGAGGTCTATATGGACGCTCCACCAGGATTCAATGAGAATTTCAAAGATGGAGAAACGTGTCGGTTGAAGAAATCTCTGTATGGGCTTAAACAGTCTCCTAGAGCTTGGTTTGGGAGGTTTACCCTTGCGATGAAAAAATATGGCTTCAAACAAAGCAACTCATATCATACCCTATTTTTGAAACGTAGAGGCAGTCTTGTGACATGCTTAATTATCTATGTTGATGACATGATTCTCACGGGAAACGATGAAGAGGAAATGTCAATGTTAAGAGATAAACTGTTTTCAGAATTCGAGATGAAAGATCTGGGAAGATTGAAGTACTTTCTTGGAATTGAAGTTCTGAGATCTAAACATGGGATTTTTATCTGTCAAAGGAAATATGTTCTTGATCTGCTAGCGGAAACCGGAATGGTTGAGTGTAGACCGGCGGACACCCCAATGATGGTCAATCATGGCTTACACATGGAAGATGGAGCAGATCTAGCAGATAAGGAGAGATATCAACGAATGGTGGGAAAACTGATATACCTCTCCCACACTTGTCCAGATATAGCTTATGCAGTAGGAGTGGTGAGTCAGTTTATGCACCAACCCCAAGCAAGCCATATGGAAGCAGTATTAAGAATCATCAGGTATCTCAAGGGAACAGCAGGTCATGGTATTCTGTTTAAATCAAATGGGCACTTAGAGATCCAAGCTTACACAGACGCCGACTGGGCAGGGGATAAAGGAACAAGAAGGTCAACCTCAGGATACTTCACCATGGTTGGAGGAAATCTAGTTACCTAGAGAAGTAAGAAACAAAAAGTAGTCGCCCTATCTAGTGCAGAAGCTGAATTCCGTGGGGTTGCTCGTGGCTTAGCAGAGGTTCTGTGGATTCGCAAGCTCCTAACTGAGATTGGTTTTCTTCCTACTACAGCAACCAAAATCATATGCGACAATAAAGCTGCTATACAGATCTCAGAAAATCCAGTCCAACATGATCGAACAAAACATGTGGAGGTAGATCGACACTTCATCAAGGAGAAGTTAGAGGAAGGCATCATAGAGCTCCCGTATATAGCATCGAAAGATCAACTCGCAGATATTCTCACAAAGGTAGTCAACGGAAACGCGTTTAGTAGCTGTTTGAGCAAGTTGAGTGTTTGTGACCCCACTACTCAACTTGAGGGGGAGTGTCGGAAAGGAGAAAAATAGATTGTATAGGGGCTTGTGTGTAAAGTGGTGTCCTATATAAACACCTCTCTTGTAACCCTAGTTTCTTGAACAATACAATATCAATACAATTCAACCCAATCACTGTGTTTGTTCTACACTAGACAACAACTACTAAAATAGAAATCATAAACGTCTTGTAGAACTCGAAATCGGGATGCTTCGATTATTGGCTTTCATTCTCCTCCCTAATCGAAGCATCTTTTATTCGAGACTTCATACTTGCTACCCATCGTTCTTTCTGATGACCTCTAGGATAGTCACCAAGTCCGGTTCATCATCATTTTCTTCTATCTTCACGCTTGCACCTTCTTTTGTGTTGCTTGGTCCAGCTTCTTGATTGTTGTTCCCATCCTTCTTGTTCTTCATTCGTTTGTTCTGCATAACTTGGAAATACTATTCCAAAATATCAACATACCTCACATACGTTTTCATGTCTTGGGCATCATCACAATCAAACCCGCATTGCACCGCAACCTCACTCTAAGCATCATCTTCAATAACCTTCTTAAAACCAGCTTGATCATTCACCACTTGGTAGAGCATGATCAAGTTTACATCTTTTTCGTTGAACCAATTCTTTATGCATCATTATCAACCCAGTCAAATCTAGGCAACTTTTAATTATCAAGTCATTCTCAATGACTTCTTCGTCATCTTGTGAAAGTACCAACGCCTTTTCGCGTAATGTGTCTCGTGACTCAAGTGGTTTATCTTCCAAACCTTCTAGATACATCATGAACCTGATTTTATCTTTCTTGGAATAAACTATTTGGTTTTTCTTTGCACCGGATGTGCATTCACGAAATTTCTCCCTATTCTTTTGCCTTTCAACTCAAATTCTTTCTCATAAAAATCTTCGACGTACTCTTGCAATTTCTCCTTTGTACCCGTTTTCAGCATCTAAGTTCTCTTAGAACTTATCTAGATATTCTTGTTCCAAATCCTCCTCGGATTTGTTTTCAACACGTCCACACGTTTTACTCTATCACCAAACATCCTTTTCAATGTACACGAATCACTCGATGTAACCACTTCAATTCCTTGGTATAATAATTGTTCTAAACTTAGAACGTTGCGCTTCATACTAGGCACATAATTCAAACAAGGAATTGTTTTATTCTTTCCATCAACCGGAACCCTACTTTCTCCAATACGATGGATGAATGAGAACTCCTTCCGTTTCTCATTTGTTAAAATCCGAAAGTGCCTTTTGAACACTTTGAACATGGTTACCCTCATGTGAGTTTTGAACGTGGGATCTACCACCCAAATTGCTTCCCACTCCCCTTCGCAAGTATCCTTTACTAAATAATCGTTATTTTCCGGTAAACGACTAAGATTGATATACTCACTTGGGCATATGGAAGCAATGTGACCATATTTCTTGCATGTGAAACAATGGATCCTGGCCTTCCGTGGTCTTCCCACCCATGTGTTACTTTTGAGGCGTAACTTCTTGAAGAATTTCTTGGGAGTCATCTTCTTGGGAAACTTGCTTATTGGCGACTTCCAAGAACATGAGGATGGCTTCCCCTGGGCGTGATCGTTTTGCCCTTGTCGCTGCCGTGGATGCACTTTCCCTAGTTCAGAATCGGTGCCGACCAATTTATTCTTGCTTTCCCTCCTAGGATCTCCGCAGCCCTCTTCCTTGATCTTGATTGAACTTGAACCTTGGGTTCTGATTTCAATGGTATCAAAGTTGCAGGGCCCCCAAGACCATGATCGAGGACTAGAGGGATGATAACATGCCTCTTGATAATCACCACATGCTTCACACCAATACATAATGAATTCAAATAACTTGCAACAATGAAAATACTAACTGGATATGAATATAGAACTTGATAACTTCGAAAATAGTGAAACCGTATGTTCAACAGTTGGATTACAAGACTGGAAATTAAAACCCTATTTAAAGAAGATGAAGCATTGTGTTTCTTGGGGACGTGATGTATACTCGCACTGGTCCAAGAATAACTACCATGCAGTTATGCATACACGCACCACTCCATCTAACAAACTAACAAACCTAATGGACTTCTAACTAAAGTTCTTGGACCAATCGACATAAGAGTTTGTTGGCCTACGACCCAAACAGAAAATAAAAGACTTGGACAATTGCTCAACCCATTAACAATCTAAACTACTAAAACAGAAATCATAAATGTCTTGTAGTACTCGAACTCGGGATGCTTCGATTATTGGCTTTCAAAAACATTTACTGTAGACGCAGATGGTAAATTTGGATTTATATAATATACTTATTTTGTTCTTTCCGGGTTGGGATTGTTGTTTAATCTAGATGGGTCAAGTTGGGCTATGGAGTTGGAGCGGGTCAGCAGCTACATCTTGATATAAGGCAAATGTATTTGTGTTTATAATAAGTCATGGGTAGTTTATTTGTTACTCAAAGTAACAGGTTAGTAATAGGTGCAAATGTTTTATTTTTCTATGTAGTGTACAGCCCTAGAACGAATATATGAATGAATGGTACATAACTTTCAAGCAGAAATCACAGCCTTTTTTTCTTCAATTCAGTACCTATTTTAATCACAATCCACAAGTTTGATCCAACAGGGATGTTACATTAAAAAAGAAAGAAGAAGCCACGTTTACCTGATTGAGTGTATTAGACTTATGCATAGATGTCTTCTTCTCGAATGTGATGTGTGTTAATAGTCGTTGACATCACAAAGTTTAAATAATATCTATCATCATCCTTCCGCATGAAATGGATTTATTGTTCAACATCATAAGTTGGTTGCTGGAGGACTCGAATTATCTCCTAAAAAGACAGATATAAGTAACTAAATAATCCATATATGTTAGCAAAGGTATAAAAAAATAATATTACATTTTGACGTTAACTATAGATTTTTAGGTTGTCCAGCAACACAATTGTGGTTGAACATGAATTCTAGGGTGAAAATCTTTTTAAAACAAATATTCTTATTGATATAAACAAAAACAAGTGAAATAATATATGCGCCAAACGCCCAAACTTAACGATCGTGTTTGTGGATTCCATACTAGAAAAAGTAGAAAATGTTGGGTCTACTCGGGTTTGTTCACACCAGTCGCAGATTCACGGGTTCTAAGCTGGGTTTATCGGCTAGTAGAAGTTGAACCGAAATGAATACGGATCTTTGTTGGAGTTGTTGCAAACTGGAGCTACGTGGGTTTGGAGTTGTTTGGTTCATTTGTCATGTTTTTATTATTGTATGATCGTGTCACGTAAAGTAATAATGGGTCAATAGCTATGTTGTCAAAAGCGAGAGCTAGGGCGCGCCTAGGCGCAGCTAAACCGCCTGGTGGAGAGCTAGGCGCAGATCTGCGTCTTTTTTCAAAAAACGCACTCAGGCACAGTCTGGAGCTTGGCGCAGGCGCAACAATCCACTCTAAAACCATAAAAACAGCCTGAAACGGAACAATATAGAAGGTAGGTGGAGAGGAACCTTGTTTAGCAACTTCTTGAAGGGAAGAGGAGAACCTGATTTACACTCAAGATCATGGTCGACACCAGCAACGTGGTGGACTGGTGTCGGCTGCCCTTTTTGATAGAAAACCTAATTTAATAAAATAGATGGGCTGCTTTTGTTGATTGTAGACTGGGTTGGGTCAGTCTTTAGTTTAAATAAGTAACCTATTTCATTAAATAGACTAATGGCCCAATTAAATATCTTAAAATTGTTTTATTTGTTACAAATACTGATATATTTTAAAAATATTAATTATTATTGATATTATTATATATTTTTTAAAAAGATATTATGATTTCTCTTCTATTATATTATATTATATTTGTATATATAGTGTAAAACTATTCATTTTATGCCTATCATATATATTTTTTTTATTATGGCGCCTTACTTATAAAAGCTCTCGCTTTTTTTACGCCTTGGGCCTAGGCTCTGGGGGAGGTCTTTAAGCCTTGAGTGCGTCTTGCGCATTTGACAACATAGGTCAATAGGTCAAGGGTTTGTTTCCTCTATTTTATTGGCATATTTACCTCCATGTATATTAGTAGTTAGTTTAGTTTCTTTTTTTAGGGTTAAGTTTGTTTCTTTTAAAGGCTATATATAGCCTCATTGTTTTGTGAATATTAAAAGTACCCCTCATTTTTATCTTCTGTGTATCCACCTTCGAATATTTATATCCTCTTCACATTTTCATCTGGTTTGTGAGTGAGTTGGAGTATGAGTTTGAAGGGGCCTGAACCAACAGAAAAAGATTCGTTGAATATATATGAGAAAGAATTAAGTACCCGTTTGTCCTCTTCAAGGAGGATTCCCTTAGAGATGATGTCGTTAATATACCTTTTCGCCATTGCGGAGTAAATCTCAGGAGACTCTGAAAACCGAAGTATTGCTTTGTAGTTACTTTGCAATTTGGACCCCTCTAGTATTTCATAAGCCTCCTGCATGTTAATTAAAGAACTATATGCTGTAGCTCAATGCATCACAAATCTAAGTTTAGAAACCGTTATATTACCATTTTTACATTTTAATCTAAGTTTACAAAAAATATTCACTTGTGAAAATAAAAATAGAACAGAAAATTGGTTCAGATAATTATCATCCTCATTTACTATGAGCAAAGTTTCTTGGATTATATTCCATGTCCTAAAACTATTATTTGATACTATTTAAAACTGTATATACTTTTTCTGTCTTTTCATCTCTTGATACCTTTTGATTTGCATATTCAACTAATGCTTTACTTACATGTTAACAAATAAACTTACTTGAAATTCCAAAGCCTTTAGAAGTTGTACCATCACCTGACTAGCCGTGGGTCGTTCTTTTCTCTCCTCATTTAAGCACTGAAATGCAATTCTTCGAAATGTACTCAATGACTTTGGCGCAATTTGCTCCCTTATGCCCTCAAACACTATATCATCAAGACGTGCTACTTGAAAGTGACGTTTAACCAAAATGTCTAAAAACTGACTGCTATTTTTGAAGTCCTTTGGACATGCCAATCTCCCGCACAAAATTTCAAACAAAACCACACCAAATGAATACATATCGGATTCTTTGGTTAGTATATGTGTTTCCCAATACATTGGGTCACAATAGCCTGGTGAGCCTACAACATGGTTCATGACATACTTAACTACCTCATTTGTTGGATGTGTTAAGGCAAGCTCAAAACCGCTAATTTTTGCTTTCCAATTCTTGGTTAGTAGAATGTTGGAACTTTTTATGTCTCTATGTATCACCACATCTTCCTCTATATCACCTCCGTGAAGGAACTTCAAACCATTTGCAATACCAATGCATATCTTAAGACGTTCGGTCCATGTAATACTAGTATCATTCAAATACCTATCCAGACTTCCTTTAGAGGCATTCTCGTAAACAATGATTTTTTCATTCATTTCTTTACAATAGCCTACAATACCGATGATGTTCTCGTGTTTATACTTGAAAAGAACTTCAAACTCTTTCAAAAAACCATGTTCCGATGAAAACCACACACCGTTTAAATACCGATCGGGACTAAACCGCTTTACAACAACTTTCTTATGTCTATTATGATATTGAATTTTCCCATTGTAAAGCATCCCATATCCTCCTCTCATAATGCATCGGTCACCATTGAAGTTATCTACGCCTGTTTTTATGTCTCTAAGTGAAAGCCTGAGGGTTTTGGCATGTTGTTCCTACATTAAAGTCGAAGTGTATTGGTTATATATATGTCCTAAAAATGAATAGAGGTACGTGCATACCATTTGTGCATGAAATCCACATAATTTCAATTACACATTATGTGAATTTAAACAATTATATAACCAACTACAAACGTTAATTTTGCAAGTATAGTTATGAAAATAAAAGCTACACATAAATAATTACTCATGAGACCATGGGATGGGGTGTGGGGGTCGTCCCCTCCCCGTCTCGGATCGTTCCCCACGTCGCACACCGCCCCCTTGGGGCTCGTCACGTCGCAAACGGCGGCAAGAAGACGGAAGGGACGAGGCATTTGATTGGCTGATTGTTGATGGTGGGCCATTTAAATAGAGAGAGATAGAGTTTTTTTAATTTATTTAATTAAATAAAACAAAATAATTATAAAAAAAGGGAGGGAGGACTATCCTCCACACCCTTGGGTAGTCCCCAAGGGGATGGTCCTCCACCCTTGGTGTGTTAGAAAAGGAAAAAAATAATGTAGAGAAAATTATGGATTCCTCTAGATCATCTCCATATTTATCAAAGCCTTTCCTTTTTATTCTTCTTGTAAAACCTATAAATAAAGGCTTCTTTTATGTTTTGTACGGAAGAAATATATCAATAAAATTCAGTCCCTTTTTATTATCTCTGATTATCAGAGCAGAGTTATGATCCTTGAAAACTCTGTTCGTCAATCTCAAACCAAAACCAAAATCATTCAACCTATCTCAACAAAATCAAACCCAAACCAGAAAAAACCAAAACCAAAATCAAACATCAAACCTGCCGTTTCCTTTACCTCGAATCCGTATCAAAAACAACAACAGCAGCAGCCACCAACATTAGCAGTTGCCGTCACCATCACCGGAAACTCCATCTCCGGCCAGTCACACCAGTAGTTGCCGTCACAACACATCCATCCACTAGGGCGTTGCTGGTCGGCTGCCGTAATATGTCACTCCGGGTTAGATTGGCAATGGCAGAAAATGCTTCAGTGAAAGATGATACCAAAGATCAAAACCCTTCGCCTTTGGAGATCGAGGAGGAGTTGTCAAGAGAGGTTCAAGACACACTCACTCTTTCACAAAGGCACAAATTTTGGGAAACACAACCCGTTGGGCAGTTTAAGGATCTAAATGATACAAGCTTACCCGGAGGCCCTATTGAACCTCCAACCCCGATCTCTGAAGTCAAACAAGAGCCCTATAACCTTCCAAATCTCTATGACTGGGTCACCTGTGATATCAACTCTGAAGACACATGTGCTGAGGTTTATAACCTCCTCTCAAACAATTATGTGGAAGATGATGAAAACATGTTCATGCTTAATTACTCTAAAGAGTTTCTGTGGTGGGCCCTACACCCTCCTGGCTACTACAAAACATGGCACATTGGGGTTCGCGTCAAAAGTTCAAAAAGGCTTGTTGCTTTCATAAGAAACTCAAGAATCCGGGTTCGTGCAGATGTTGTTAGCAAGGCAGAGGTTAACTTCTTGTGTGTTCATAAGAAACTCAGGTCAAAAGATTGCTCCCTGTCATGATCGAAGGGGTCACAAGAAGGATTCCTTTTTTTTTTTAAATAAAAGAAAATATCAAAAAAAACATCAACGTTTCTGCTCAAAAAAAAATATAAAAAAATCCAAAATCAAAACCCAAAACCAAAACCCAAAAAAAAAAAAAAAAAAAAAAACCTCAAAAAAAACCCAAAAACCAAAAACCCAAACCCAAACAAAATGCCAAGACCCAAATGGCCAAGTTAAATTTTTTCAACTTGAGGGGAAATCAAAACCCAAAATAGGCTGCCATGTCGAAAGGCGGTAGCTCAAATCAAACAAAAAGTTACCATGTCGAAATGCGGTAACTTAATAGCTCAAACTACCATGTCAAGAAGACGGTAGCCAAACCAAAAAAAAAAAAAAAAAAAAAAAAAAAAACCAGACATAATCAAAACCCAAAATCAAAACCAATCCAAGTTGAATCGTGGCAATCCCACAATTCAACTTGAGGGGGAGTGTTAGAAAAGGAAAAAATAATTTAGAAATAATTATGGATTCCTCTAGATCATCTCCATATTTATCAAAGCCTTTCCTTTTTATTCTTCTTGTAAAGCCTATAAATAAAGGCTTCTTTTATGTTTTGTACGGAAGAAATATATCAATAAAATTCAGTCCCTTTTTATTATCTCTGATTATCATTGACAACATGGTGAGGTGCCACCTACGTGACGGGTAGTCTCTTTGAAGAATAACCAAACCACACCCAATGGTCTGATAGACAAGTTATCCTCTAAAAGTTATAGAACGTGCTTAGGTTTCTGAACTAGCATTGTCATAAACTTAACATATTTTTAGATTAGTCAAATGAGGACATGCACTAGCTACCAAGGCTATGGTTAGTAGGGTTGTTAAAAAAACTTGAGACTCGCTTAATATTTCAGTTTGTTAAGATATATAAACAAGTGAAACCAGCTCGTGTAACTTTGAGGGTGAGCCAACCCGGCTTGGCTCGTTTACAACCCTAATGGTAAACAAAACTGTATTATATTAAATTGACTTACTTGGAAGGCTAATGATGACTTAAGTCCCTTGATGACAACTTCAGTTGTTTGAGGACGATGGGCTTGAATTTTTGCTATACATGGATATGCAATTTTTAAAAATTCTTTCAAAGAATCATGATCAGGTCCTACTTTTCCAGTAAAACCGAGTTCAAAAGCATTTTCCAGTATTTCCGGATCTAACATTTCCTTTAGTGTTCCCTTTTTGAAGTGTCTTCGTATGACAGGTGCAAGCCCCTTTTCATTTTCCTTCATGAAATTGGAATCATAGGCCAGCTTCCCTGAGAAGATCTCAAATAAAACAACTCCAAACGAGTAAATATCTGACACTATTTTTAACTTACATGTCTTAGCATATTCTGGATCCAAGTAAACATTTGTGCCTGCAATATGATTTGTGTTGATGGTGCTATCGTGTTGATTCAGCTGAATCTTAGAGAGCCCAAAGTCAGCAATCTTGGCCTCCCAATTCTCGCCCAATAGAATATTGTCGCTTTTTATATCACGATGAATTATCCTTTTTTTGTCTTCCATTGTTGTGTGCAGGTAGTTCAATCCTTCGGCTATCTCAATGCAGATTTTTAGACGTTGTGTCCAAGTAAGATTAACCATCTTATCTATGCTTCCCAAATAATCATCCAAACTTCCATTAGAAACATGCTCATAGACAAGAAGCATTTCACTACCTTCAACACAAAATCCTAGAAGAGAGACTATATTACGATGCTCACATTTACTAAGCACTTCAAGTTCGGCAAGGAACCCTTCTTTTCCTTGACTATCTTCTCTATGGAAGATGCGCTTTATAGCCACAGTGTTGGGCAGTTTAGGATGTCCATCTTCACTCTTCAGTTTTGTTGCCAAGGAACTTTTAATATTAAAATCATTGAGCTCTGCTTTATACACTTCACCGTATCCGCCTGACCCAAGAAGATATTTTTCGTCAAAATTGTTTGTGGCCAAGAGTATAACATTAAGTGGAATCCTCAAGTGTTCGAAGGGCACCTGAAAAAGAAAGTGTTGTAATCCATGCATGAAAGAATAGATGAAAACGAATCAAAGTATTGAAATTTGTCCTTTATACTTTGTTGATCTTAAGAAACTATGCCCAAAATATAGATAGTTTATTGAAGTTCAAAGTCTAATGTCTAGACATTTAAATTGAAACTACTAGGAAAAGTCGATTATACACCCTTTTTAAGCATATTAATACAGTTTAAGAGTGTACAAAATTATAAACAAGCTCAGATACGCACGTTTCCTGACGTTTGCATGGTTCCGGGTGTTGAGCCAAACTGGAATTAATGTATGTATGCATCCTGAATTACACTATTAACTAAAACTTGTTAGGACTCTACATAATGGCGTGGATAAATAACAAAGCTATACAATATTAACTAAGACTATGGAAAAGCTAGCAAAACTTGTTAGGACTCTACATAATGGCGTGGATAAATAACAATATGGAAAAGCTAGCTAAAGTGTTCACCCTTACATGCCTAGCTACCGATTTTTTGTTTATTTTCTCATTATATTGTTAAAGTGTGCCATGATTGACCAAGTCACTATGTGGTTTGCATCATTAATTAGAAGATTTATTCCTTAACTTCAGCCTAGTTGTACTTGCAGTTATCTACAACCATAATGCCTTCGATTCCTTTAAAATACAGTAATAAAGATTGTTGACGATAAAAAGAACTATTTATAACATATACAATATTTACTTACTTGGAAGTGTAACGCTTCCTCAAGGGACTCGATGACATCTTCCAATGTAGGACGCTTGCTTGGAGTTTTTTCCAAACATTGATATGTGATTTTGGAAAATGTGTCAAAAGAATCTTGATTGGGTCCTTTTTTGAGAGTATAACTCCATTCTTGAGCTTCTTCCAATAAGTTAGGATCTGCAATATTCTTTAGCGTTCCTTCATTGAAGTGTCTTCGTGCGACCGATTTAAGACCTTCGACACTTTCTATCTTGTATACCGGATCAAAGGCCAACCTCCCAGTAAGGATCTCAAATAAAATTACTCCAAGCGAAGGAATGTCGTCTTCAACAAGGCTTTCATCCCGGAAAAATGTAGTACGACATGAATCGAATTTGAAAAGCCAAAAGCTAGCTATCTTTGCAGTCCACTTCTCATCCAATAAAACATGTGCACTATGTATACGCTGATGTCTCATGTATGCTTTGTTCTCCATGCTGTTGTGAAGGTACTTCAACCCATGTGCAATATCAAGGGAAATACGTATTCGTTTCTCCCAAGTAAAATTAGTCCTGTTGCTCGTGCTTTTTAAATAACCACTGAGGGTTCCTCAAAAAGGCCACTCCAAAACAAGAATCCTCTTAGAATTTTCATCGCAAAAGCCTAGAAGAGAGACCAGGTTGGGATGCTCACAACTACTAAGCATTTCAAATTCTTTAAAGAAGCTTGTTATGCTCTCGTATGTCTGTTTGATGAATAGTTTAATGTTTACTTTCTTTTTTGGCAGTATACCTTTGTTCTCCCCATCTATTGCCAACACAGTTTTCCTATCAAAATTGTCTAGCTCTGCTTTGTAGACCATAAAATCTGTGTGTGACTTAATGACGCATTCATCCGCAAAATCATTTGTGGCCAACCTTATAGAATGGAGTGGAATCTTCATGTATGCGAAGTTTTTCACCTGTAACGTGGTAATATTTACAAATTAAGAATGACAACTAAATTAAAAAGGAACACATATAATGTAAATTAAAAATAAATCATTTTCTAACTTCTAAGAGCATTCACATCCCTTCCACCAAATTTTGTGAAGGTGTTTTTTGGTTTATAAAAGGTGGTTTTACATTATAAAAAGTAGTTGTAAGTTGTTGTGAGTGTAGGAGAAGGAATATATTACTGCTCATCTGTATTTTCATATTTGAGGGACACTGTTCGCCCTCTATAATTTTTTAATACATTTTGAAATGATTATGAGTAGAGGAGAGAGAAAATATAATGTTAAAGGTATAAAAACTATCATTTGATTAAAAGAAGAAAGAAAATGTGGTCAATTTTAGTGTAATTTGTTGGATATTCAGTTTCATATCAACGGAAGCATCACCCATATTCGATGAATTGGTTTGCATTGTGTATAATGATCAAACACAATAACAGAGTATGAATGAGAGAAAACAGAGGAGAAACAGTTTGGACAATTCTAAGGAAATAAATTGTCTTGATACCGAACATATTTGCCGGTTATTACATATATATATATATATATATATATATATATATATATATATATATATATATATATATATATATATATAAGAGATGTTAGCGGTTAAAATATGGCGTTGAAACGGGATCGTCCTTCAACCGTCGTGTCCCTTTGATAATTTGTAGGTCCCTGTTTCGGGATCGAAACCGTGATTTTCGTGATTATGTTCATAGACGGAAGATATTAGAGATGATAAACAAACAACTTTGTATTAATCTGGTAGTAAAACATTACAAGTCGGCCCGATTACATGAAAATCGAACTAATACCAAAGGAGTATACATCCGGGGAGAGACCAAGTGGTGATCTCTCCCGGTGAGGTCTCAAACCTCCTCTCAAACTCTTACACTCTCTTGGTCTTGCAACTGACAAAGTGTTGGTATTTATACCCAACACAGGTTGTATGGTCGAAGGATCTAACTGACTGATCGATAGATCATCTGTCGATCATCCAGCTATCGAAAGATACACACATACCTCGAAGGATGACATATCCTTCGAGGTCCATCTTCATCTATCGATGGATATCTTTCGAGCTCATCGAAGGATATACACAATCCTTCGATCCCTTATCCTTCGACACCAAACATTATACAACCATAATTTGTCTAGCAAAACCCACACGGTCAACCAAATAACCCTCTCGTTTGACCACTTCAAACGAGCGGGTCTATACACGTTTGTTTGACCGTTTCACTAACTATTACAAATTCAGCGTACAATAATAACTAATCTATTCGACAAGCATCGGACACAAAATCTGCATCAACAAATTCCCCCTTGTCCGTTGTTGTCGAATGCTGAAAATGCAACTGCAATCGATCTTCAGTCAAGTATTCGTATTCATCTTCTCTGTGTTAACAAATTCCCCCTTGACCGATGATCCAGGTAAGTAGTATCTTGATGCTCCTTGTATAATATTTCCCCCTCAAAGTACGCGCATCCGTGTTGGGTGTTGTGCAATTTCCTCAAAAGGCTCAATTGACCGATCTTCCGCTGATCTTCCAATACTCCAACCGGCATTTGATAAGGGTTCCATTCTTTAAAAACTGCATCAAGTCTTGATCTTCAAGCATACTACATTGATAGAGATTTCTGGTAAACTGTCTTCTATAAACCGTCTTTGTGGAATCGACCAAGTAATGCACTTTAATCTTCAGCATCAACACTCAGGAAAGTCAGCTAGACCAAGTGTATCCCTTGCAAGCTCAACCAAACGGCACGCTTAGTTGAACTACATCCAGATCTCATTGTCTCGCCTTTGTGAAGTTGACCACGTAATGCACTACGGATCTTCAGCATCAGTACTCAGAAAGTCAGCTTGACCAAGTACATCGTTTGCAAACTCAACGAATTGAGTTACCCCCAGATCCCTGTAAAATCCCAAAGAAACATCAAACCCAAAACCGAATCCTGCAGGTCTTCAGCCTTGAAATATCAACTTCCATAAAGATTCCCCAGGTCTTCAGTAAACAGCGCTTTGAAACTACTGTCGACTTTAGATACCTGTATGTTTCCGTGCAAAACTCTTCCCGCTGGCTGGAGAATTAATTAAAATCCTCAAATATGTGTCTGTGCAAAACATTCCACGCAGAACCGTTTGTATCACCAGAAAATCACAAACTCTACCACCTATGATTGCGTTTAGAAATTTACCGAAGAAATTCAACATATGAAAATTTTTTATCCCCCCATTTCTTTGGTAAAATCTCTAAACCTTAACAGATTCTTTCCACTTCAAAGAAAACTTTCGTCAATTTCACATAACAAATTCTCTCCACTGAGTAGCATTTATCTTCAAATGTTCACCAATTCCCTCCACTGAGCGGAACTCTCATCAATCTTTATTGAATGTTCTCGGTTCCGAAAATTCACGAAAACGACTTTCTTCTTTGCATATTCTAGTTGAATAAGAACGTCCCCTAGTACCCCGTATGATCCGACTTGTATCCCTCCAAAGACTTTGTGAACTCGTTAGGACCGGTATTGACATTCTAGGTTCATTCATTCGTTACCAAATGCGAGAATATGACAATAAACAAAAATATTTCTTCGTTGCATATTCTAGTTGATAAAGAAATTTCGCCTAGTACCCCGTAGGATCCGACTTGTATCCCTCCAAAGACTTTGTGAACTCGTTAGGACCGGTATTGACGTTCTAGGTTCATACGTTCGTTTTCAAATGCGAGAATATGACAATAAACAAAATGCTTTCGAACATTTACGAATAACCGGTAACAATCATAAATATTGACGTGCGGAAGCGAACATACCGTGTTGTTTTTGGCCCATAATAGTCGCGTCACCATTTTTGCCATTTGCATCGGTAACCGTGACTACCCCACATTTTCAAAAATCAAGTATTCATCATCTCTTGTTTTCATCATGCCGCATCATCCCGCGCACTCCCAAATTCGTACGAATTTTATGTTGAGATTTGGAAGCCCGGTTCAAATAATCTTTGCTAACACCCGACCAAACCTTGCAAATCGCATAAAAAATTCTTGGCTCACAAATAAGATCTTGTACCTCTGGCCCAAAATGATCAAAATTCTAGGGCCCCCAAATAAACTTTTAAGACTTTTTCTTCTATTCACTTGATCCATCAGTTGACTTGTTCTTTGTACAAGGAAAATATGGGCTACCGTGTTTGTCTTTGCTGCAAACAAACAAGTGGGCCCAGAGATAATAGTAAACCATGTGCCTTGTGCTTTGTAGGTCCAATAGACATCCCAGCCCATGTGAACTCAAAACCCTTGAACCTTTTGTTTCCCCAGCCGCTAATATCACCTGCCTTGTGTCTACATCTTCCTTGTACAGTAGTCAAAAACATCAGCCAAACATCAGACTTTCAAGTCTTCTTCTGGATCCTTCGAAACAACTGTTCAATCTTTCGATGTCCAAACATCATCCTTCGAAATATGAAGCTTACCATCTTTCGAGCACCTTAATATCCTTCGAAATCTGTTCAATCTTTCGAAGTTGTTGAAGATTAGGATGATCTTTCGAAGTCAGAATAGTTGATCTTTCGAACTGGATCCTTCGACAAGAAAGGATGACCCTTCGAGAACCTTAAGATGAACCTTCGAAGTCAGTTGGGATGACCCTTCGAAATCAGTTGGGATGACCCTTCGAAACAGAAAGATGACCTTTCGAAATCAGTTGGGATGACCTTTCGAAATCATATGATCTTTCGAAGTATGAAGACACCAAGAACATCAAGAACACAGCGACTGTGTAAATTTGCAGATTTGATGAAACACTTTGTATACAATTTTTGATGATGATTACATGAATATTTAGGTGAAAAACATAAAACCCAACACTCGTTTCAGCACAGATCTGAATATTCGGGTCCAGATCTGAGTTTTTCTTGATTTTCACCTTTTTTACATCTTGAACAAAAAGCACAAATCTAGAGCACATGTGATTTAGTAAACGGTTAGATTTACTAAATCGGGCACCATGGCTCTGATACCAATTGTAGGTCCCTGTTTCGGGATCGAAACCGTGATTTTCGTGATTATGTTCATAGACGGAAGAGATTAGAGATGATAAACAAACAACTTTGTATTAATCCGGTAGTAAAACATTACAAGTCGGCCCGATTACATGAAAATCGAACTAATACCAAAGGAGTATACATCCGGGGAGAGACCAAGTGGTGATCTCTCCCGGTGAGGTCTCAAACCTCCTCTCAAACTCTTACACTCTCTTGGTCTTGCAAATGACAAAGTGTTGGTATTTATACCCAACACAGGTTGTATGGTCGAAGGATCTAACTGACTGATCGATAGATCATCTATCGATCATCCAGCTATCGAAAGATACACACATACCTCGAAGGATGACATATCCTTCGAGGTCCATCTTCATCTATCGATGGATATCTTTCGAGCTCATCGAAGGATATACACAATCCTTCGATCCCTTATCCTTCGACACCAAACATTATACAACCATAATTTGTCTAGCAAAACCCACACGGTCAACCAAATAACCCTCTCGTTTGACCACTTCAAACGAGCGGGTCTATACACGTTTGTTTGACCGTTTCACTAACTATTACAAATTCAGCGTACAATAATAACTAATCTATTCGACAAGCATCGGACACAAAATCTGCATCAACATAATTCGATATATTACATATTGATGGTATGTATAATACTAATTACATAATAATCATACATAATTAAGTTTATATAAACTAACACACTCCCCTAAACTTGACTATGCTTAGAAAAGTGCATAAGAACACTCCGATTAGCTTTATCCATGGCCTTCATAGCTTGTTTGAAATCGAAACGACGCCGCTTCTGCATTTTCTTCATTCCTTTCCAGTCATTTCTAGCAAACAAGGCATAGTGATGTAGAGTCTCTTCTTCTTGTACATCCCCCTTGCTTTTCCTTCTTTCTCGGTCATAATCGGATTCGTCATCTTCAACCATTTCTTTTTCTATCACCTTACCTTGAACCGTTTTAAACTTGTAATAATATACCAGAACGACGTCCAGATACATTGTGTACGTTATCCTCATTAACTCACCATCGTTATAGTATATTCCATGTCTTTGCTACCACTGCCCAAAGATTATTATTGGTAACATTCTTATACCCTCCATCTCGTTTAACTACCATATATAAATCGAGCAAATCTACTTTTCCGTTGTCAGTTGAAAACGGAGGAATGGGTCGAGTAGAGATTCCAAGTTCACTGTTATAAACCATTCTAACATTTCCTCAAACTTGATCTCTAATTCATGTTTGTATTTAAACACGAATTCCCCATCTTCTAGCATGTCTAACAATGATTTGCAGTGAGAAAAATCATGAAACTCCATGGCTTGTATGATCATTACATTCCAATCGGGTTCATGTGAAGATAAATGTAAGTTTTGGAAATACGAATTGAGATAATCTTCCTTGTATTCATAGTTTGTGGAATTATGATCGATTACTCTTTGTTTCTCTTTCATTCCAATTTCTTCTTCTCGTGTTAATCCAGATATATCATTCACAGTGTTTGTAATCGGGGCACTAAACATGGGATAAATTTTGCATTTATCTCCGGTTTTCTTAACAGTGTTGTAAATGATAATCAGAGATGAGAAAGATAACCAAAGGGAACTTATTTTATTGATTTATTTCTTCCATGCAAAAACATAAAAACTAGCCTTTATTTATAGGCTTTACAAGAAGAATAAAAAAGGAAAGACTTTGATAAATATGGAGAGATCTTGAGGAATCCATAAATTTTTCTAAATTATTTTTTTTCCCTTTTCTAACACTCCCCCTCTAGTTGAATTGTGGGATTGCCATGATTCAACTAGGATTGGTTTTGATTTTGGGTTTTGATTATGTTTTGGTTTGGCTATCGTCTCCTTGACATGGTAGGTTGAGCTATAGAGTTACCGCCTTTAGACATGGTAACTTTTGGCTTGATTTGAGCTACCGCCTTTCGACATGGTAACTTTTTGGGTTTTGGTTTTGGATTTTGGTTTTTGGTTTTGGGTTTTGGTTTTTTTTTTTAGTTTGATTTTTTTTTTGTAATGGTTTAAGTTACACTAAATCCGCTTTCATTTCAACTAGACTCGAACCCTTGACCTCGAGAGAAGCACGAATCCAATGGCTTTGCCAATTGGACCAACACCCACCATCCATAGATAGAGTCTTCGTTAAGTTTTGCCAAGGAGTATAAACAACATCAATGTTATTCACTTTATTTCCTTGGAGAGAATTTGCTTTGACAAGTTGAGCACAGTCTTCAAGAAGCCCTTTGAATATGTCATCAATTGTCTGGCCCTTCCGAAGCCTCACATAAACATGGGCAAAAGACATTTTATCCACATGCAAGAAGCTTTAGAGTTTCTTGAGCACTCCTCCTCTTTCTATAGCCCCTTTACAGATCAGGTCACCACCATTGTAAATCTCCAAACAACAACGGCGGATTTGAAGCACAGATAAGTAGCATCAGCGGATTTGAGGGTTTGCTAACACAGATGAACGCGGCGGCGACTGTGCAACGGATTTTAGCGGTGTATTTGTTGTGGATCTTAGGGTTTGGTGAAGGGTGTGCGGCGGCCTAACTGTGATTCGCCAGAACTGTGATTTTCTTCTCGGTCTGGTTAGTCTGATTTCCCTGGTTCTTTTCCCCTTTTGAGTTTGATTTTGTTGTCTGGTTTTTGAGGATTTGAGATTGGAATGGCTGGAGAGTGTGCGGCTGGGGCTGATGCTTGTCCAGTTGGTTTTTTTTTCCGGACAAGAAATTGGAAGGAATTGAAGAATGGTTTGACGAAGAAGGTTTGGCGAAGAATCAACAAGCTTCGTTGGGGTTTTGAAGGTTCGTTGATGGACGAAGAATGAAGGTTCGTTGAAGGTTTTGAAGACTGAATCTTCGTTAGGGGGCTTTGATGAAGACCGATTTGTTTGAGATTTGTTGAACGATTTTGGTTTTGGTTTTGGTTTGAGATTGACGAACAGAGTTTTCAAGGATCATAACTCTGCTCTGCTCTGATACCATGTTGTAAATGATAATCAGAGATGAGAAAGATAACCAAAGGAAACTTATTTTATTGATTTATTTCTTCCATACAAAACATAAAAACTAGCCTTTATTTATAGGCTTTACAAGAAGAATAAAAAAGAAAAGACTTTGATAAATATGGAGAGATCTTCAGGAATCCATAAATTTTTCTAAATTATTTTTTTTCCTTTTCTAACAATAACCTTACAATACTAGTTGATCCATGCTTAATACATTTCGATCTAGTTCTGGTGTGTAAAACACACTTTATATACGTAGATTTTCATTCCCTGTTTTGACCTCTACGGCCCCCAGACCCCGGATAAACATGTTGGTACACTTTATGTGGACGCGACTCGGTTAAGTTCGACTTGGTTCGGTTCAACACGGTTAGGTCCGGCTCAAGCCCGACGTCACGACATTCCTCCGTCGTGCGCCCCAGAGTTCGACACGCGAAGCACAGAGAGCCGCGGACCTATTCCCGTTTACACATCATCATGATGATGTCATGATGATGTCACAAGTTGACTAATCTTTACAAATCAGAAAATATATTCACGTGTATGTGCTTGGACCAAACAACTCTATTGGGTCAGCCTTTAATCGAATATTGTATGATTTGTTGGGCCTATTGGTTTGGGCTTTTGACATCTGACGAAAACAGCATATAGACGAAAACATTATGTGACGAAATCCTTTCGAGTTCTTGGTGTTCGCCGAGGGGTTTTCGCCAAAGGGGATTTCGTCAATCTGATAGTATAAATACCCAGACATAGAACAGAAACAAGTAGCAAGTCTGAACAAATTTGAGAGCGAGCACATTGTAACACACACACACTGAGAGTTTACAGAGACCATTTGTAAACACCGCATTGTAACCGTTTTCTAGCATTAATACATTGAGTGTTAATCGTTGAATCTTGTGTCTTACGTGTTCGTAACTTGGTTTAACTTACCCGTTTGGATTCCGCACTCTTGATTTTGTCGGAAAACAGGGAATAGAGGTTACTCGATCCTCCGGGTGGACCTACAATTGGTATCAGAGCATTGGCTTGATTCCTTGTTAAAACCAAGTTTGTTTATCTTGTGTCTTTGAAAGATTTTCATGCATTTTCAGAAATTGTTCTTAAGTTTTGAGCTTTGAATATCATCTTTTCAGGAAAATCAAGCGTTAAAGTCTTGAAAATCTTGTGTTTTGCTAGTAGTTTTTACAAAACCTTGTTATATTTTATGTATCCATGCTAAAACTTGGTTTTGAGTAAACTTTTATGTGCAAAAATTGTTGTTCGGAATCTTCGCATCTTCATCAAGTTCATCAGCTAAAGACGAAGAGAACGTGTCAGATGACAAGCCGTAAAGTGAAGACACGACGTTGATGCAATCAGAAGATCAAGATGATCGGGTTGCAGTTGACCACTTTTCAACACCACAAGGATCTAAAGTTTTGAAGTTCAAAAGATTCACGAGCATCTTTCAAGGGGGAGTTTGTTGATACACTCCATATTTGTGACACGTGAAGACTTTGAAGATCCTCCGACATGAAAGATATGGAAGACGAACCATCACGAGTAGCGTCCAAGGGGGAGTTTGTTGGTACACTTTATGTGGACGCGACTCGGTTCGGTTCGACTTGGTTCGGTTCAACACGGTTAGGTCCGGCTCAAGCCCGACGTCACGACATTCCTCCGTCGTGCGCCCAAGAGTTCGACACGCGAAGCACAGAGAGCCGCGGACCTATTCCCGTTTACACATCATCATGACATCATCATGATGATGTCACAAGTTGACTAATCTTTACAAATCAGAAAATATATTCACGTGTATGTGCTTGGACCAAACAACTCTATTGGGTCAGCCTTTAATCGAATATTGTATGATTTGTTGGGCCTATTGGTTTGGGCTTTTGACATCTGATGAAAACAGCATATAGACGAAAACATTATGTGACGAAATCCTTGGATTTCGTCGAGTTCTTGGTGTTCGCCGAGGGGTTTTCGCCAAAGGGGATTTCGTCAATCTGATAGTATAAATACCCAGACACAGAACAGAAACAAGTAGCAAGTCTGAATAGATTTGAGAACGAGCACATTGTAACACACACACACTGAGAGTGTACAGAGACCATTTGTAAACACCGCATTGTAACCGTTTTCTAGCATTAATACATTGAGTGTTAATCGTTGAATCTTGTGTCTTACGTGTTCGTAACTTGGTTTAACTCACCCGTTTGGATTCCGCACTCTCGGGTTTGTCGGAAAACAGGGAATAGAGGTTACTCGATCCTCCGGGTGGACCTACAAAACAGAAAATTATCTTCCCAAGTTTTCGTGTCTACCCTAACCATGTGTTTAATCCGTTTAAACACATTAAGATTTCCGACAAAATGATGAGTAAAAACTGTACTTACATACCATATGTCACCCCATTGTCCGCCTTCGGTTCTGGTGACAATCAGTTCTTGTCGGAAAAATTCTTCATCATCCTGCCGCTGTATACCCGTGTTGATCGCTTGTCGGATTAACTGAGTGGCCTCGTCGTTTTCCTTTGCTTTGCATGAGTAGATCCGGTGTCCGGGTTCATGACAATAGAAACACGGTCTAACATGTGATACTTTCTTTTGCCTTTCGATCTTTTCTTTAGTGCAGTGATCGCATGGGAGAAGTGTTGATGATGGTTGCATAACTCGGTTTCCCACCATGGATCTGATACCACTAAGTTGGATATTCAGTTTCATATCAGCGGAAGCATCACCCATATTCGATGAATTGGTTTGCATTGTGTATAATGATCAAACACAATAATAGAGTATGAATGAGAGAAAACAAAGGAGAAACAGTTTGGACAATTGGAAGGAAATAAATTGTCTTGATACCGAACATATTTTCCGGTTATTACGTGTATATACAAGAGATGTTGGCGGTTGAAATATGGCGGGAATAACCGTCATTTGAAACGGGATCTTCCTTGAACCGTCGTGTCCCTTTGATAATTTGATATATTACATATTGATGGTATGTATAATACTAATTACATAATAATCATACATAATTAAGTTTATATAAACTAACATAATTAAGGGTAGAAATGGTGGAAGGGATGTGAATACTCGAAGAGCTTGAAAATAAAGTATCAAATCAAACTACAATAACCCGTAATCTTACAAGATTTTCATGTTTCAGTTGAAGCTCCAAAGCTTCCTTAAGACTTTCAACAACCTGATTTATATCTGGGCGTTTGTAAGGTTGTTCTTTTACACACTTATAGGCTGTTTCTGAGAATATGGATAGTGAGTGTGTGCACATTTGTTTCCTTAGATTTAGATCAATAATGTCATCCAGCTTTCCTTCTTCATAATGGATTTCCTCCATTTGAGATGCATATTGATTCACAACCTCCATTGTTGCTTTACTCCCACAAAGCACTTCCAACAATATCACACCCAAAGAGTAAACATTTGACTTTTTTTTGCCAGTTGTTCCTGTCTTGATATAATCCGGGTCTGTGTAGGTGGATGTGTAATGGAAAACAACACGATGTGATACGTGGAATCCAAAACAGAATACTTTGGCTTCCCAATCTTTGTCTAACAATATTTTAGAGCTCTTGATATCGTGATGAGAACCAAAATGATTGATATTAGTATGGATGTATCTCAACGCAAGTGCCGCACCGACACATATATGCAATCTTTGGGACCATGTAAGCGTTGTTGGATCGCTTAGATGTTTCTCGAGACTTCCATTAACTGCATGCTCCATAATAATCATCATTTCATCATTCTCATCACAAAAACCAACAATAGATACAATATTTCTATGTTTCAGATGATAAAGTGTATGAATTTCTCTCAGGAAGTGTATTTTTCCTAGCCCAGGACAAGGACGGCAAAACCTTCGTATTACAACATCCATCCATACTTCTGACCGCAAGAGCAGTCCTTTGTAAACATCTGCGATTCCACCTTCATCTAACCGGTTTTCTTCAGCGAAATCATTGGTGGCGAGTAGTATATCTTCAAATGGGATTCGTAAGGGAGCAAGATCTGTTTCTAAAGAAGACATGGGGTTTCTGGGTATCAAGTAGTAACAAGAGTAGGTGTTTTTATGGAGATGAATGTGAAGGAAAAGGATATTGAGCTAAAACTTTTACCCAATTACCCTAATGGTCATTTGCAAAAATCCAAAATTGTACATGACAAAGTTATAAACTCCATCTTAAGCTTTGTTTCTGCACCAAGAATAACCTTAAACAAAATAATTTCATTGCTAATGACGTGTTATAAAATATTTATATTTCATAATTAAGACAAGTATGGAATCTAAATATGGATCCATACAATCATCTAGCCGGCTAATAACAATACAAACAAATGAATATAAAAATAAAAAAATAAAAAAAAAATCCTTAGACATAAATCTAGTGGCGGGAATCACAAAGGCCGCCATTCTCACCCTTGCCGTCCACTTAAAGATGCAAACCACGGAATATTTGACACACTTTTTCATTGCAAGTCTTTAATTTTAGTTCTAATAGATTCCGTTGAGAGTTTCTATAACATAAAAAATTAGGAAAAAACCATTAGTTTGCCCATATATCTCGAATCTATTTCGTACTGCGTTATAGCTTCATACAAGGTTATAAAATTCTTGTTACACATTGCATGGGGACACATATGACATATGTAACAACACATATATGTGTCATATTTTAAATCCATGTCAACCCATTCCTAGTAAAAGTCGACTTGCATTGGGATACCCTTGGATGATTTTAATTGTGGGTTCTGACATGTGACAATGAGTGAGAAGTCTGGATCTGAAATATTAGATTCACAATTTACCAACAACGACTAAAAACCTTGGGACGAGATCTAAGCACAAATCTTCTCTTTATGATAAGTCGGTAATTACAAGTCGATTAGATAAGAAACTTTGGCTTTGTTTTTTATTGTTCTTAAAGCTTTTGTAGAAGATCCGGGGGAAAATACCAATGGAACAACGCAATTACTAAAAATTTACTTTTTTGTTTTTTTGGATCCTGGTTGATCCCTGGTTGATGGGCTTTCCTGTTGACCTACAAAACAGAACATCGTTAGCCTCGTCACCGGGGGGATCCATGACCAAGCTCCAGCGTGAGAATAAGAAAACTTGCCAGAAATGTGGAGTTATTCCGACGAGTGGGAATTGTCGGAATATCCGGGTGTGAATCCTAGATTTGGCGTCTTTAATGTGATTCAGAGAATGTCCGAGATTAAGGAGCTTATGTGAGTAAATGCTAAGGGTATTGAATACATACCTTGTTGAGGAAATGAAGAGATCTTATATAGAGGAGATCACTTATCACCCGGGTGGCTTCTCCGAGGTGATCTAACGGTCTCCTGTCGGGCATGGAGCATCTTAGTTGTACTCAGACACATATCTTGCCCCTATCGGAGAGATGACTCTCGTCATTAATGATGCAAGTACCAACCTCGTACCTTTTCCGGCGTCCTAATCTCTCTCATGTTTCAGGCATTAATGGTGTCACACCCCCAAAATCCACACGCGGAGTACCACCGCTTGGAGGCGTGACTGACCAGGATCAAGCCACCAATCATATTGAACATAACAAGTAATAAGTAAAATTCAACCACACAATATGAAAGGTGTTTCAAATCAAAAACATAGTTAAGTGTTTAGCGGAAGCATAATTGTAAAACCCAATGTAAGTATTAAGTACGAAATAAAGTAATGTTTTTAGCATGGCACACACTGCCATGTCCCACAACGATCGCGCCTCCCTGTGCAAGCTTCATGAGTACCTAGCGACCTGCAAGGCATGTAACAACGAGTCAACAACAAAGTTGAGCGAGTTCACAGTTGATTGTTTGGTTATAGTATTTGTTTCGTAAAGAATATGTTCATTTTGTAAACCATGTATCGTATTAATTCGTATCGCGGTCTCCTAAACATGTGTGCGAAGATTAGTGGGGGCTTCCCATGTGTTACTAGACCGTGTGTATCGACTGCGACGAAAATGTAAGAGGTGCCCTAAGTCAATGTCTATCAGCATTGACCCTTTGCCCATAGTCCATTAGTACACACCCGTTCAAACGACACGGTGTGAGGTTTGTTAAACCTAATAGCGCTATTAACTAATGACCCGCTCGCCATAGGCCTCGGCGATTAAGTCGATATAAGGAGGGACTTCAATGATAGAGGTTTGGTCCAGTGTGTATTCTTGGCATCCTACCCACGGAGGATGGTCGTAATTACTGTTTAGTTCATTTACCCATTCCCAACCCTTGGGAATCCCATGCCTTGGAAGGAGTGTGAACTCACCTTGGTTTGCTCGGCAGATAAACAAAAGGTCAATCGAGCTATTAGTGGTCAACCACGTCCTAACATGGTTACCATACAAGTCAGGTCTAGGTTCAAGTAGTGCACGTATATGTTCTACACGTATTCTAACAAGTTGCATACAAAACATGGATCATGGCATACACGAGTAATCATGGCAGTTCAACAGTAGAATCACGTATCAATCGAGGCCCAAACGTGCAGCCCAAATACTTAGGCATGTAACAGTGATAGTCCAAATAGCATGTGTGATTATGTGGTCTCGAGTTGAGACCAGAGATCTCGAGTCGAGACAGTGTGGTCTCGGGTTGAAGTCTTGGTGTTCTCGAGTCGCAACTAAGGGTCTCGGGTCATGCATTTATCACTCGAGATCAGGTGGTCTCGAGTCATGTCTCGAGTCGCAACAAGACCCGCAACCGAGGTCTCGAGTCATGTTGGTTGAGTGCTGGTGAGATGGGGTCTCGAGTCGAGACTGTGAGTTCTCGACTCGCAACCCGTGTCGAGATCAGGAATGTAACAGATTTCCTTAATTGCAGCTCCCTAAATTTCGTAACAATTGCAAACATGTGTGGCAGTTTCAAAACGGATCAAATCAACAATTAATTCAACAATCATGCATATTCATACAACCCTAATCCTAATCTACTCAGGAGCAATCAATCAATCACCATACGAAGCATACGATTGGCTCTTTAGACTAGTGAATCCGAGCACTAGCATGTAACCCTAGTTTAAGCGCACATCAAACCAAACAATATAACCCATCACATATTCGAACATCATAAATCTGTTAATCATGTAACAACCTTACATCCATATTTTTGATCACCACATATCATGTATCCACATAATCTCATGGCTGAAAACAACAAGGAATCACAAACCAAAACAGAACTAGAGATACTAACCGAGAGTTTGAGTGTACACAAGTGATGGAACGAGGAAAAGATGGTGTAGCGATCCAAGAAAGCTTCAAGGGGATTGAGTTGTTGTCGTCGAGTGAAGGGAAGGAGGAGAGAGCTTTAGGGTTTGTGTGTGTTAAGTGTTTGCAAAAATATGAGGATCAAAAACCCCATAATGGGTTAGTGAACACACACAAGGGAAGTGGGCCGAACCCATCTTTGGGTTGCCTTGGGTCTCGAGTTCAAGTGGAGTGGGCCGAGAGGGAGGTGTGTGATGAGGGATAAGGTATGCGGCCCAAAAGGGCTTGTGTGATTAGCGACCAAGTTTATCATACATGCATACTCACAACACATTCATGTAGCACATAGCATATCAAAACGTAAAACTCCATTGCAATCAAACATGTCAACTAGTCACGCATTGTTCATACAAGTTTCAATAAAACACAAAGAAAGGTTCTGGAATACGGGTTGTCACATTATCCCTAAGTTGAAAGAAATTTCGTCCCGAAATTTAGCACGCGGTTACTGAGGAAGCTAGTTAAGTTGTATGGTTTTCCTGGTTTTCCTGGGGTGTCACATCCTTCCCCCGTTGGTTTGGAATTCCGTCCCAAAATTCCGCAGTAGCTTCAGCCTCAGTAGTGGTTGCACTGTTTCCGAACAACTGGGGATACTTGAGTTTCATTTGATTTTCTCGTTTCCAGGTGAACTCTGGGCCACGACGGGAGTTCCAACGAACTCGAACAAGAGGTATCCTGGTGTGCTTAAGGACCTTAACATCCCGGTCTGTGATTTCAACTGGTTCCTCGACGAATCGCAACTGCTCGTCGATAGTGAGCTCCTTCAAAGGAACTATGAGGGTCTCATCTGAAAGACACTACTTCAGATTTGACACGTGAAATACGTTGTGAACTCCACCAAGTTCTGCTGGTAGGTTCAGTTTGTAGGCCACTTTGCCTATTTTCTCTATGATTTGGAACAGTCCGACATACCGCGGATTGAGCTTGCCTCGTTTACCAAAACGAACTACACCTTTCCAAGGTGAGACTTTGAGTAGCACTCGATCCCCAACCTGGAACTCGAGTGGTTTCCTGCGCTTATCAGCGTAGCTTTTCTGACGGTCACGAGCTGCCGCCATTCGTTGTCGTATCTGAGCAATTCTTTCCGTTGCGTCTACTACCAGTTCTGGACCCGCGATCTGACTATCACCCACCTCTGCCCAACAAAGAGGTGATCGGCATTTACGCCCGTACAATGCCTCAATTGGAGCGGCTTGAATGCTGGTGTGGTAGCTGTTGTTATACGAAAAGTCCACTAACGGGAGATGTTTTTCCCAGCCGTTGCCGAAGTCGACAACACATTCCCGAAGCATGTCTTCTAGAGTCTGGATAGTGCGCTCAGACTGCCCATCCGTCTGAGGGTGATAAGTTGTGCTCATGTCTAATCGTGAGCCAAAAGATTTGTGCATCGCTTGCCACAGTTTAGAAGTAAAACGTGCATCATGATCGGAAATAATAGAGGTTGGCACCCCGTGCCTCGAAACCACTTCTTTTAAGTAAACGTCTGCTAAGGTAGAGAACTTGTCGGTTTCCTTGATAGCCAAGAAGTGTGCAGACTTAGTGAGTCGATCCACGATCACCCAAATAGTATCATTTCCACGTTGAGATCTAGGCAGGCCAGTAACAAAATCCATGGAAATTTCCTCCCATTTCCATTGTGGTATCTTTGGTTGCTGGAGTAGGCCTGATGGTTTCTGATATTCCGTCTTGACTCTTGCACAAGTCAAATATTTGCTGACGTAAGTTGCTATGTGGGCTTTCATGCTAGGCCACCAATACGTAGTTCTGAGATTGTGGTACATCTTATCTGAGGCTGGATGTACTGAGTAGCGAGACTTATGTGCTTCATCCATCACCAGCTCGCGTAAGTTTCCATAATGTGGGACCCAAATGCGTCCTGTTACGTAATAAGCGTCGTCTTCCTTTTGTTCCAACCGTTGCCTTCGTGTAAGGCTTCAGCCCTGACGTTTTCTAGTTTCAATGCTTCTACCTGAGCATCTCGTATCTGTGTAGGAAGACTAGACTGGATGGTTAGTTGTAGTGCTCGCACGCGTCTAGGTGCAGTATCTTTTCGACTGAGGGCGTCGACCACAACATTGGCTTTGCCCGGATGGTACTTGATGGCATATTCGTAATCGTTTAAAAGCTCGACCCATCGACGTTGACGCATGTTTAATTCCTTCTGTTTGAAGATATGCTCGAGACTCCTGTGATCGGTGTAGACGGTACACTTGGTACCGTACAGGTAATGTCTCCATATCTTAAGTGCGAAAACAACAGCTCCCAGCTCTAAATCGTGCGTAGTATAATTCCTTTCATGGATCTTAAGTTGACGCGATGCGTAAGCAATGACTTTATCCCGTTGCATCAATACACAGCCAAGACCCTGAATTGATGCGTCGCAATAAACAACAAAGTCGTCCGTGCCATCTGGCAACGAAAGAATAGGTGCGCTGCAAAGTCTGTCCTTTAAGTGCTGAAAAGCTGTTTCCTGTGTATTACCCCAACGATAGGTGACACCCTTTTGTGTCAGTAGTGTAAGCGGTTGCGCAATCTTCGAGAAGTCTTTGATAAACCTTCTGTAGTAACCTGCCAAGCCCAAGAATTGGCGTATTTCCGTTGGTGTACGCGATGCAGGCCAGTTCTTAATCGAGTCTACCTTGGATGGATCAACATGAATCCCATCCTTGTTTACCACATGGCCTAGAAAGTGGACTTCACGAAGCCAGAAGTCGCATTTCGAAAACTTGGTGTATAACTGTTCTGTTCGAAGGAGTTTCAAAATAAGCCGTAGATGGTGCTCGTGCTCCTCCTGACTCTTAGAATAGATCAGGATGTCGTTGATGAAAACAATAACAAACTTGTCCAGGTATGGCTTGCACACTCTGTTCATAAGATCCATGAAGACTGCAGGTGCGTTTGTCAATCCAAAAGGCATAACCAAGAACTCATAATGCCCATGTCGAGTCTTGAATGCTGTCTTAGAGATACCCTCGTCACGGACTCTCAGTTGATGGTAACCTGACCTCAGGTCAATCTTCGAATAGTAGCTCGACCCTTGCAGCTGATCGAACAAGTCATCAATGCGTGGAAGAGGATATCGATTCTTCTCAGTCACCTTGTTGAGTTCACGGTAGTTGATACGCATCCTGAAGGTACCGTCTTTCTTTTTCACAAATAATACTGGAGCTTCCCAAGGCGAAGAGCTAGAACGAATAAAACCCTTATCCAAGAGCTCTTGTAGTTGCATGGATAATTCTTCTAGTTCGGATGGAGCTAAACGATACGGTGCTCGAGCTATCGGCGCTGCCCCAGGAGCTAGCTCAATTTGAAATTCAACCTGACGATGGGGTGGGAGACCAGGTAATTCCTCAGGGGATACCTCAGGATAGTCACGTACAATCGGGATATCTTCGATTTTCTTTTCTTTCTTCGAGGTGTCAGTAACGAGGGCTAGAATAGCAGTGTGGCCCTTTCGCAACCACTTCTGGGCCTTAAGAAAGGAGATGATGCCCACCACAGCACCACTCTTGTCGCCTTGAATTTCGAGAGGTTCTTACCTGAACGGGG
The DNA here is from genome assembly GCF_002127325.2 of Helianthus annuus. Taxonomy (NCBI): domain Eukaryota; kingdom Viridiplantae; phylum Streptophyta; class Magnoliopsida; order Asterales; family Asteraceae; genus Helianthus; species Helianthus annuus. The sequence continues at coordinate 15,857,729 of NC_035435.2, forward strand.
AATATGAATAATCTTCTCTTTGCATAGGATCTCTGCTTGCTGCTGGGATAACCAATCCATCCCAATAACGATGTCGAAACTACCCAGAACTATAGGAATGAGATCGATGGAGAACATCTGACCAGCTAAGACGACGTTACAACCCTTGACTATGTGTGTGGCCTCTAAACTTTTACCATTGGCTAACTCTACGACATGTTTGGTGTTTAAAGGAGTTGGTGTACGTTTAAGGATTTGACTAACTTTCAGAGACATATAGTTGGTATCCGCACCAGAATCAAATAAAACAGTAACATAAAAGTCATCGAGAAGAAACTTACCCATCACCACATTAGATCATTCCTTGCTTCACCATGCCCCAGCACGAATGCACGACCCCTAGCACCGTTATCATTATTCTTTCCCCCATTGTTGTTCCCATTGGCCTGATTATTGTTGTTGTTCTGATTCTGGTTTAACTGGGGGCAGTCCCGCTTGAAGTGGCCTTCAGCACCACACTGAAAGCATCCCCTGTTGCCTCGCTGCTGTTGTTGCTGCTGGTTCTGTGGAGCTGGTGGTTGTTGTTGTTGGTTCTGATTCGCAGGTCGAGAGCTCCTGCAATCCTTAGCTTCATGACCCATCTTGAGACACCTCTGACAACGACCCTTGTTGCACTGACCATTGTGGTGCCTATTGCATGTATTGCACTTCGGAAGATTTCCTCGGTATCCACCCTGCCTTTGACTACCAGAAGATTGCTGACCAGGACTCTGGTAGTTATCAGTCTTTCGCTGCTGTGCTTGGGACTGAACCGAAGTCGAACCCTTGCTGGAGTCCCCATCCCATTTTCTCTTGTTGTCACCGGGGTTAGCAGAAGTAGTAGCAGTAGCAGCACTGATACGCTTAGGCAGTCTGTTCTGTTCCACTGCCTGATCTGTGAGACAATGAGCAAGACGGGTAATATCCTGAATAGTAGCAAGGTTGGCAGACGTCACATGGCTTTGAATATCTGGTACTAAGCCTCTGAGGTACAACTCAATGCGCTTGATAGGAGGGTCCATCATAGTTGGACACAAGATGGCCAGCTCGTTGGATCGCTTCGTATACGCTTCTATCTCTGACCCCGTCATCTTCAGACTAAAGAACTCCACTTCTAGCTTGTGGATGTCATCACGACTACAGTATTCTCGCTTAATCAGTTCCTTAAAGTCGTTCCATGGGGTGGCATTAGCAGCCGCGAACCCCCAGCATCTGAACTTGCGTATTCCACCAAGTCAGCGCAATGCCTTCGAGAGTACCAGTGGCATACTTCACCCTGCGAGCCTCAGGGCATTCATACATCTGAAAGACGGACTCGAGCTTTTCAAACCAATGTAGGAGTCCAACGGCTCCTTCTGTGCCACTGAATGTGCTAGGACGACAGTCCATGAAAGTCTTGAAGGTGCATACAGGTAGCTGAGCGTGTTGACCTGTTGTGTATAAGAACAGGACAATGTTTAACACAAGAGTTAGTTTAGGAGTGTAGGATCTAGAGATCCTAGTGTGAGTTTGCGATTGCAGGGGATACCTCCTGCTTGAGCGGTTGCAAGTGCCGCAGCAACTTGTTCGTTAATCAGAGCCGTCAACTGGGCTTGAGTCATGTTAACGCGTCCACTCATGATCATCACAAGTAAGAGAACACAAGTGAGAAGTGCGTCGTATCAATACGCAAGTGTGGAATGACAGAAGAGTGTGAGCAAACAAGGTTTTCAAATAGTAGTTGCTACGTTATCTAAGCATACCAAGAGCAATGTAGTATGTATCTAACAAGTAGGTAATGTAAACATGAATATTATCACCTATAGTGTTGAGTCTTGCACGTGGAGCGAAGCGTCGTTGTGGATCGTTGAGCACTATACAGGTTATAGTCTGATTTTAATAAAATCCTTTTCCCCTTATTAAAACCAAGTTCACTATAACCAATGGCTCTGACACCAATCTGTCACACCCCCAAAATCCACACGTGGAGTACCACCGCTTGGAGGCGTGACTGACCAGGATCAAGTCACCAAGCATATTGAACATAACAAGTAATAAGTAAAATTCAACCACACAATATGAAAGGTGTTTCAAATCAAAAACATAGTTAAGTGTTTAGCGGAAGCATAATTGTAAAACCCAATGTAAGTATTAAGTACGAAATAAAGTAATGTTTTTAGCATGGCACACACTGCCATGTCCCATAACGACCGCGCCTCCCTGTGCATGCTCCATGAGTACTTAACGACCTGCAAGGTATGTAACAACGAGTCAACAACAAAGTTGAGCGAGTTCACAGTTGGTTGTTTGGTTATAGTATTTGTTTCGTAAAGAATATGTTCGTTTTGTAAACCATGTATCGTATTAATTCGTATCGCGGTCTCCCAGACATGTGTGCGAAGATTAGTGGGGGCTTCCCATGTGTTACTAGACTGTGTGTATCGACTGCTACGAAAATGTAAGAGGTGCCCTAAGTCAATGTCTATCAGCATTGACCCTTTGCCCATAGTCCATTAGTACACGCCCGTTCGAACGACACGGTGTGAGGTTTGTTAAACCTAATAGCGCTATTTGGTTTAACAAACCTCACACCGTGTCGTTCGAACGGGCGTGTACTAATGGACTATGGGCAAAGGGTCAATGCTGATAGACGTTGACTTAGGGCACCTCTTACATTTTCGTAGCAGTCGATACACACGGTCTAGTAACACATGGGAAGCCTCCACTAATCTTCGCACACATGTCTGGGAGACCGCGATACGAATTAATACGATACATGGTTTACAAAACGAACATATTCTTTACGAAACAAATACTATAACCAAACAACCAACTGTGAACTCGCTCAACTTTGTTGTTGACTCGTTATTACATGGCGTGCAAGTCGTTAGGTACTCATGGAGCTTGCACAGGGAGGCGCGGTCGTTGTGGGACATGGCAGTGTGTGCCATGCTAAAAACATTACTTTATTTCGTACTTAATACTTACATTGGGTTTTACAATTATGCTTCCGCTAAACACTTAACTATGTTTTTGATTTGAAACACCTTTCATATTGTGTGGTTGAATTTTACTTATTACTTGTTATGTTCAATATGATTGGTGGCTTGATCCTGGTCAGTCACGCCTCCAAGCGGTGGTACTACGCGTGTGAATTTTGGCGATGTGACAAATGGTTTGTAAAGAAGATAATATGAAAGGTATCACCTTTCTTTCCCGCCTCTTCGGTATTTTGAGAGTTGTAGTTGGGGCTGTTGATCGAGCCCAATATGGCCAGTCCAGACAAGGAGCCCAGTCAGGGCCCCTGTCGACAGACTGAACCTGCGATTGGGTGTAAACCCCATCCTGAAAATGTAGTTTACTCTATACCTCATAATTATAACTACAAACACCTATTTCGTTTCAACTAACACACTTGCTTTGTAATCTATTTTATTTATTTATTTTCATAAATTTTAGGATTTTCCCGAAAATGTCGAGCTCAGGAGCAAATGATGAAGTTGTTTTGTTGGAGCTTCCTGCACCTGCTAGCTAGAAGAAAATTGTACTCTCTCTCTCTCTCTTTCTAACACCTCTTTTTACAGTTTATTTTTAGTTATGAAAGTCGTTTGAAAATGTGAATTGTTGGTTTGTAACTAATTGTTTGCTTTTGTTAAAGTTTCAAGCTTTTGGGGATAATGTGGTTTGATTTTAGTCGGTTGTGAAAATTAGGGTTTGTTGGTGCACTTGTGTCTGTACTTTGTCTGTATTCGGTCTGTATGTAAACGATGTCCTAAGTCAGTCTGTAAGTTGACCAAGTAATCTATCCTCCTAGTTTGACTTGGACAACATGATGTTTGTCTGGATCGAAGGATAGCCTCGAAGGATACGCATCATCCTTCGAGGTGCTCGAAAGATATGGTTCGACCATGGTTCGACCATTAGGCATCGAAGGATGATCCTTCGATGTCCATGCTGATCTTTCGGACACATTGTCATCGACAGATGATCCTTCGGACCATCTATCGATCCTTCGACCAAGACCTGCTGTGTATGGGTATAAATACCCATGCAGTGTGTTGTGTTTCGGCAGACACCAAAAGATGCACACATAGAGAGTTAGTGAAACTCTGCTGAAAAACACACACACACACACTTTAGAGAGTTTGCAAACAAGATTGTAAACATTGTGCTTGTAACCGTAAACCTTCATACGTATTAATACAGTGGTGTTAATCGGTGAACTTTGTGTGTTCTTGTGTTTGTTCTTGCTTCATCCCGGTTTGCCTACTAGCTTGGATTCCGCACTCGCTAGTGGGTTAGTATAACAAGGTTTAGGTTTGTTCTCGATCCTCCGAGAAAAGGGACCTTCAAGTGGTATCAGAGCCTCGCTCTTTACCTTGTTTAAAACCGGTTTGTTCAAGTTTCTTGGTGTGTTTGGACACTAGGTTTAGCACCCGTTTTGGTGGTTTTTCTTGCTTTTCTAAACTGAAAAACGGATACTAAACCTATCGGGAGTGTTCGGGGTCGGTTTGGGTAACATAAAAATCGTGTTTGTGAAACCTTGATTTTTCCGGCCATATCTCCGGTGTGTTTCCGGTGACCAGTTCTTGAAGATAAGGTTGCTTATTTTGGCAAAAATTTTTGAAAGTCAATTGTTTGGTGAAAAGTTGTTGCAGAACCATCCTTTCTGCCGAAAGTTGGTACATCAACACATCACCTTTTCCACCAACCTGTCCTTTCGTGTCAGGTGTGTCAGAGGATTCGAAAGATATCCTTCGACATCGAAAGATATCCTTCGACATCTTTCGATTGGAGACAGCTCGAAAGATTAGCATCCTTCGAGTAGTCTTTCGAAGTCTAAGGGTTATCCTTCGTAGTTGGAATCTTTTCGAAAGTTGGTTGTCCGAAAGATAAGGATACATCTCGAAAGATAAGGATCTTTCATTGTGAATCTTTCGAGATCAGTATTCGAAAGATATAGATCTTTCGAACTGTGAATCTTTCGTGATAATCAGTCGAAAGATAAGGATCTTTCATTGAGAATCTTTCGAAGACTTTGCTCGAAACTCAACAGTAATCTTTCGATCACTGTTGATCCTTCGAACAAGTCTTGATCTTTCGATCAGATTGTATCTTTCAATTGTTGTCTGTTTGTTGTTAACAGTTTGTGGTGTGTAGGTTGTTTATTAATTTTTGATCACAATGAGTTGCACAAGTCCTTGGGATTGGAGTACGGATCCACAACCAGATCTGAAACAGATGTCGATGGCTGAATATATGACGAGTGCCATTCCAAAACAACAACAATCAATAAGTTCGTGTCAATGGGCTTTGGTATCCAATCAAAGTCAAAGTCTTCAGAATCTTCTGATTAGTGAAAGTGAAACAGGCAGTAACAATCGTCCACCAAAGCTGAACCACATGAACGATTTTCCGTCATGGAAAGGCCGCTTTCACACATATGTTCAAGGACAAAGCACCGACCTTTGGATGTGTTTTGTCAATGCATTCAATGAAAGTCTTGAAAGCAGAGCATCCACTTCAGAAGGTTACGCCAACATGCTTGAAAATGACAAGAAGGCTTATGAATTGGAGAAAAAGGCCTATGCCATACTTACTCAAGCACTCAACAAAGACATCTACCATCAGTTTTCATATTGCAAGACCACGAAAGCATTGTGGGATGCCTTAGTTGCTAGAGGAGAAGGCAATGCAGCTGCTCGAAAGTCTAGGCATGATTTGTTGAAGAAAGAATTTGAATCTTTTCAGTTTTTGGAAAACGAGACTCTGAATGATATGACCACACGTTTCTATCATTTGATTAGTGAAATGTGTGCTTATGGGGTGGCAGCTACTCAACAAGACATGGTGAATAGGTTTGCTGACGCCCTACCCCCAAAGTGGAGTTCGTTTATTGAGTTGTTGAAGCATACTAAAGCTCTAGATGAGATTAACATCTATGAGTTCATTCAGAAGCTGGAACATAAAAATGATGAAGAAATTAGGAAAGCAAGGCGTGCTCCAGCTCCTCGGAATACAGAAATGTATTTGCCTGGTTTTGGTCCTTCAGCTAGTTCTGTTCAGCAACCGAAGCTTCAAACTGCTTTTGTGTCCAATACGAGTTCCTTTCCATTTCCTCAATCAACAGCTGCTCCACCGCAACCTCAATTCGATCCGAGGTCCTATATTCCTGTTCCAACACAGCCACAACCACAACCTCAACAACAACAACAACAAGCTCACTATACAAGCAATCCTCAACCTCAGCCTCAAAGTCATCACACAATCCGAGTCGACAACTCAAATCTTTCACACCTTAGCATTGAAGTTGCTAAGGAACATATGGAAATTATCAACACCATGGTCAGTGCTTACTGTGGTTTGGTAGCTGGTCAGCTTGGAAACATCAACATGACCAATGAAGATTATGATCAGATCGACAAGGAAGAAATGGAGTTGATGGATATTAAATGGGCTTTTGCTAGTGCGGTTAGAAGGGCAAAAGATTTCATGGCGCGAACTGGAAGAACTTCGTTGGAAGGAAAGAAAAACACGAAGTATGGGTTTGATATTAATGCCGTCACGTGCTTTAACTGTGGCGAGAAAGGGCACTTTAAACGTGAGTGCACTCGACCAACAAAACACGGCAATCACAACCCATTCAGAAACCAGACGAATGTGAATGCCCAACAAGAAAACCGTGAACGGAGGATGGTGGCAGTGAATAACAATCAGGGACAGCCTGGAGCTACCAATCACAATCGGGCTTTGGCTGTTCAAGCTGATGAAGGATGTGACTGGTCAGTTCAGTTTGGTGATGGTGATCAGGGAAGTGGAACTGCATTGTATGCTAAGGTCATCGAGCAGGTTCATAAAGAAGAATCTTCTGGGAGCGATGACAGTTCTGGTTATTCGGGCAGTTCGGATGAAGAAGGCTCTGTTTCTGGGGATAATCACTCAGAGCCTGATGAGGAGGAAGAAGGTGAAGATATTCAGGATCTGCTGAATGAAGCTGATGAGCTTAAATGTCAGAAATCAATTCTGATTAGGAAGGCTGCTGCTACATCAATGGAAATGGAAAAGCTATTCTCTGAAGATGGAGCTTTTTCTTTTCAAACTGCCTTTATGGCAAATGGTTCAGCCTCTACTAGTCAGGTAACTTCTGAACCTCCTGCTCCTCGTATTTGTAAATCATGTGCAGATATGAAGCTTGAATTAGAAACGCTTCATAGTCATAATCAGAATTTGGTTATTGAACTGTCAAAATGCCAAGAGGCAAACATGGCTTTAACCCGGAATGAAAAAGAATTTAAATCTGTAATAGAAACATTAAAGAAAAATGTGTCCGAGGTTAACAAAGTAGTTTACCACAAACAAGTAAGTATAAACGAATACATTAATCTTGTGGAAGAAACTAAGAAGCAATTAGCCATTGCCCAATGCAAGCATGATGCGATCAAACAGAAATTGGATAGTTATTCTAACTCCCGATTTGTGCTTGATCACATCATAGACGTTCAACAACTGAAAGGTAACGTGAAAGGTGTAGGGTATAAGGCGTGTCCACCCCCTTTGATGGACAACTATACCAAGATGCCCGATGAAGAGGAAATGCCCCGGTATGAACCCAGTGTGCCTTTGAACTTTGAGGAATTTTCTACTGGCTTAGGGTTCAAACCGGAGAATTCTGAAAATACATCCACAGAGCAACAGGAAGCTTCAACATCCATGAAACAAAGTCCTCCAATCATCGAGGACTGTGAGTCATCGGATGATGAACCAGAAGTGGATGTGAGTGAACAGGATAACTCACTTAACAAGATGAAAGGAGTTGTCATTCCCATTGAGAATCACATCCTTTGTGATCCTGATACTCCTGATGTTCCATCTGTTAAGGAGCAAGTGATTGATCCTGTCAAGGTTGATGAGACAGGTGTGTCTACTGTTAAAAGCAGTAATGTGTTGTACACTTTGGTTGGAGATAATAAAATCTACTCAGATCATGTTTTTCCAATTAAAAATGTAAATAAATCTTTGATTGACAAAGTCTTTGAAGACAATACAAACAAATTTTTGGGAAAAACACTTCCGGGAATTGTGGTAACACAATGTGATCCAATTCCTAAGGCTGAGATTAGGAAACAATTTGGTAATCAAAAATCTCCAACCACTCGACAACCTACTGCTTCTAAAGGTAAACAACCTCAACGAGCTCCAAAGCCAAAGGCTAAAGTTGAATCAAAAGGAGCTCGTTACATGAAGAAAGGAAAAGATGTTAAATTTGTAGCATCAAAAGGTACTGATAAAATTGAGACTTTTGAAAACAAATCAAACAATGATTTTGTGCAACAAGTCAAAATTTTGAAACGAAACAGTGATAACAATTACACCCAACACACAAACGGGTGTGATGAAAGAGCAAGTACCTCAGGTTCTACAAGTTCAACATCTGGTAGTCGATCAAGTTCTCCTAAGTCTGTTGAAAGGAGAACTTGTTTCAAATGTGGAGAAATTGGGCACATTATCAGAAATTGCCCAAATGCTCCAAAGAAGAAGTTGGTTGAAAAGACTCCACCTGAAGCAGTTCACCCTCAACGTCGGTCAGTTTCACCTAAACAAGATAAACGAACTGTAAAAGAACAAGAAACTAAACAACGACGTAATAACATAAAAACTGTTGAAAAAGCTTTAAAATCTGAAGTTAAAACAGTACAAAAGGAACCAAGTGTGTCACAACCTGGAAGACCAGAATCTTCAAAAACTGGTAGGCACAGACAAACTTGGTTACCTAAGTCGGGTGACAATTCAGGGGGAGCAGTTGTTCTTGAAAACCATCAAGAGATAGAGCTTACGTATCGTGATGCCAAGGGACGACCCAAGACCACTAAGGCTTGGGTCCCCATTCTCAACTGATGTGTTTATTTGACATGTGCAGGATGTTCTAGGAGGAACTATTAATAGTCATTGGATTGTTGATAGTGGAGCATCCAGGCACATGACTGGCGACTTACGGCTCCTATACGACGTGAGAAATATCAGAGGAGGGTATGTTGCTTTTGCGGGTGATAAAGGCGGGTACATCACTGGAGAAGGAAGTATCTCCAATGGTATCGTGTGCTTTGACAAGATCAATTATGTGAAGCAAATTGATCACAATCTTCTCAGTGTGTCGCAAATCTGCGATAAAAAGTTCTCAGTGATTTTTGATGACGCTGGCTGTTATGTGCTGAAACCTGGATTCAAAATTCCACAAGAATGGATTCTCTTATCGGCTCCGAGAGTTAATGATCTTTATATTCTCGACATGAGCCAGGCGATTACAACCTCTGCACAAGTTACTTGTTTTGTCTCAAAAGCCACAGAAAAGGAGTCTATATCTTGGCACAGAAGAATGGGACACATTCACTTGAGAAAAATGAACCATTTGGTGAAAAATAATCTTGTGAATGGTGTGCCTGTGAGAAGTTTTCATCTGCAAGATATCTGTGTCTCGTGCCAAAAGGGGAAGCAAACAAAGAAGTCTCACCCTTTGAAGAAAATCAACACTGTCAGCATGCCTCTCGAACGTCTTCATATGGACCTTTTTGGACCTATGAAGCACAAGACAACGTTTGGTGATGCTTATTGTTTAGTAGTTACTGATGACTACTCTAGATTTTCTTGGGTATCTTTTATGGCACACAAAAGTGAAACTCCTGGCATCCTCAAGGATCTTCTTACAATGTTGGAGAATCTCTATACATTGAAAGTGAAAAGGATCCGAAGCGACAATGGAACCGAATTCAAGAATCAAGTTATGGATGAGTTTTGTACTTCTAAAGGCATTCTTCATGAGTACAGTTCTCGTTATACTCCACAACAAAATGGTGTCGCTGAGAGGAAGAATCGAACTATTATTGAAACTGCAAGAACAATGTTAGTAGAGTCGGAACTCCCTATTCAATTCTGGGGAGAGGCTGTATCGGCTGCATGCTACACGTTGAACAGAGTTCTTACAGTTAAGAGACATGGCAAGACTTGTTTCGAACTCCTTCAGAGAAGGAAACCGGATCTTTCTTACCTTGAACCGTTTGGTGCTCCTTGTACTATGATTGAGCCAGATGGAAAGTTTGGTGCAAAAGCTATCGAGGGTTTCTTTCTTGGATATGCTACTCCGAATTTCCGTGTTTGGAATCTAGCTACTAAAAAGATTGAGCTTTGGAGCGAAGTTAGGGTTCAAAGGTACACGAGTCCTGTTAGGGCTCCGGGTGATCCGTGGATGTTCGATTATGATGGGCTATTTGACTCCTTCAATCTGCCAACCTTTGATGAAGAATCAGCAGCGGCTCGGATGTTATTGGAAAGTGACAACGCTGCTGTCTCGCCATTGGTTAGACCTATTGTTGTTGACCCTCAAGCTTCTACGTCAGTCAACAATATGGTTCAAAATGAGGTTTATGAAGATGCTGCTGATTATAATGACTCTTCTGAAGATGATGAATATCATGATGCAGCCGAAGGATCTTCAGCTCCAGCTGCTCCTGTTCAAGGTGCTTCTGTAGACACACCTCATACGCAGAATATAGATACTGCTGAAGGGAATGCATCCACCTCTACCCACATTCCTGGTGTGGAGTTGGTTGTTGATCTTAATCTGAATAATTTGGGTATCAACGCTCGTGTGCCAGATAATCCTGAAATGAGGATTCACGATACCCATCCCCAGCAGAATATCATAGGAGATGTCCATCGCGGTGTGCAGACGCGTAATCAGCTGAGAAACAACCGGAATGCTGGTTTGTATTCAGCTATAAGAGAATCTGGTCAACAGAATGACTGGTCCTTCGCGTGTTATGTGTCACAAGAAGAACCAAAGTCGTGGAAAGAAGCATTGAAAGATAGTGCTTGGGTTGAAGCCATGCAGGAAGAATTACAGCAATTTCACAAGCTTGGTGTTTGGAAGCTTGTTGAAAAGCCTGAGAACTACAAGAAGATTGGCACTCGATGGGTCTTCAAATGCAAGAAAGACGACCGTGGAGTAGTTATTCGAAACAAAGCTCGTTTAGTCGTTCAAGGTTTTCGTCAGATAGAGGGAATCGACTACAACGAAGTCTATGCACCAGTTGCACGTCTGGAAGCTATTCGGATCTTTCTGGCTTATGCCTCATTCAAAGGATTCAAGGTTTACCAGATGGACGTCAAAAGTGCATTTCTACATGGTGTGGTTGAAGAAGAGGTATATGTCGAACAGCCTCCTGGTTTTGAAGATCCTGTTCATCCCGATCGGGTTTGGTTGCTCAACAAAGCTCTCTATGGTCTTCATCAAGCGCCACGAGCTTGGTATGCAACCTTATCTACATATTTGCTGGAGAACGGTTTTCGAAGAGGTCTTATCGATTGTACTCTCTTCATCAAAGAACAAGATGGAGATCTTCTTCTGGTTCAGGTATATGTTGATGATATTATTTTTGGTTCTACTAATGATGCTTTGTGTAGGAATTTCGAGCGAATTATGCAGGATAAGTTCGAGATGAGTGCTATGGGGGAAATGAATTTCTTTTTGGGCCTACAAGTTCAACAAACGGAGTCTGGGATTTTCATCCATCAGACTAAATATGTTGGAGACATCTTGAGCCGGTTCCAGATGTCCGATGCAACGCCCATCGGTACCCCACTGCCAACTAATCACGGAATTACTCCTGACTTGAAGGGTGAACCAGTTAGTCCTTCATACTATCGCGCGATGATCGGATCCCTTATGTACCTCACAGCATCAAGGCCAGATATAATGTACCCAACGTGCCTGCTTGCCAGATATCAAGTTAATCCGAAGGCCTCACATCTTGCAGCTGTTAAAAGGATTTTTCGTTATTTGAAGGCGTACCCCGACACCGGTCTGTGGTATCCTAGGGATAATAACTTTGACTTAGTCGCATTCAGTGATTCTGATTTTGGCGGATGTAAAATCGACGGCAAATCCACAACGGCTGGATGTCAGTTTTTAGGAAATCGCCTAGTCACATGGCAGTGCAAGAAGCAGACGTGTGTAGCTACATCAACATGCGAAGCTGAATACATTGCTGCCTCAAGTTGTTGTTCCCAAGTTCTTTGGATCCAACAACAGATGCGGGACTACGGTTTTGAATTCCTAACTACTCCTATTTACGTTGATAATTCTGCTGCTTTAGATATCACTAGAAATCCTGTGCAGCATTCAAAGACCAAACACATCGAAATCAAATATCACTTCATACGTGATTGCTTTGAGAAAAGGCTAATCGATGTTGTTAAGGTCCACACCGATGACCAACGTGCCGACTTATTTACCAAAGCTTTTGACAAATCTAGATTTGACTTCTTATTATTGGTAAATGGCATTAAGGTCAAGCAAGAGTAAACCAACATCGGAAAATCATTTTTGTAAATAGCTTTGTGTGTTTTTAATTTATCTTAGTTTGTTGATTTTAGGGGGAGTATATCCAAAAATCGGAAAATACAAAAACATCGAAAAATTTCAAAAACACAAAAACAATAGAAAAACAAAAATGAGTTTCCTGGCGAACAAAAGAGAAAATGATAGTACATCAGTGGTCTATCCAAACCTCTTTAAACCTTAAATGCAAAACGATAAGCAGCTCCATATAAGATGTATCGGTAGGCTCACAATCATTTTAAAGTGTGCAGGGTGATATAAATCTTAATCGACTGAAGACCAGGTGGGAACCATTCATTGGCATATGGTCTTAGTACCGAAATTTCGTTTGATAGATTGCCGAGGTTCTGAGATATTCGGTCTTTATGCTGCTTATCATCTGGGTATCATGGTTGTATCTTTTACCGAAAAATAACGGGGACGCAAGTCTAGATCTTCCATGATACTATACATACGTGTACATATTACATACTGCATTCGACCTCAATAAGTGATAAACAATCACATGTCCAAATCAAATAAGTGATAAAATATCACATTTATCCGGGTGTCAAGTTCGTCTCTCTGCTGTACGGAAGTACTGACCTGTTCACGGACTTGCATCTGTGCCCTCATGCATACGAAAATCAAGTTCCTCATCAATAAGTGATTATATCACATAGGGCTTGTTTTCAATTCAAAATAAGTGAGTATCTCACAATTTATACGGTCAAACAGATGATAATCGGTATACTCACCGGTAAGATGAACCCTCGTGCATACCTTGATACGGGAATGTGTCGTGATGTGGATGAACACCGGTCGGTAAGTATAAATCATACCTTAACGTATCCCCTCGCCATGATTACATCTGATAAGTTGAGTTTAAGTGGACAACAATACCGATAATTGTTATAGGATGCTTATCTTAATGTTAACTAACTGAACAACAAGAGTGTTTTGGCATGACCGTACACTGATATGATTCTCTTACCCTCGAAACTCGCAAAAAGAATGTTTGTATATATTTATTTATTTACTGCTTAACTTTTATTGTTTTCTTTTTAAACAGTTTCGTCGTTTGGTGCATATCAGCACGACATTAGCGGTGATGTCGTTTGATAACACTCAAAGGATTTTAAATTGTTGTCCTTTACTTTCAAAAATACCAAAAAGATTTTAGGAGTGTTTTAATATAAACTTTATAAAAGCCAAAAAGATTTTATTTCTGCTTTATTTTCGATCGTACGATGTTGGAGCTCAAGTCTTCGTTACCTGAAACCTGACTGAAAACCGAACTGACTAAATCTTCATAAACGGTCGAAATTTGCATGTTTTGAAAGTTAAAGACTAAAATTGAAAAATTTATTAAACTTTCAAACTGTCGGACGGTGTTTGATTGTGACATGGTCATTCATGTGTCATTTGCTTATACTATGTTCCAAGCAGGTGTTCTCATTACGCGTTTAGATTTCTTGCATATGCAGATTCTAAAGGCTAGGAGAACATGGTCGATGACAAGCTTTGGAATGAAGACACGATGAGAAGGCGCTCAACTGATGAAGATGATCGAGTAGCCGCTGACCATCCTCAACACCACAAGGATCTCACTTCATAAAGATAAAGTCCATTCACGAGCATAACTCAAGGGGGAGCTTATGTTAAGGGGGAGTTTGTCAACACACTTCCTACACAATACGGGTAGTTTGTTGGTACACTCTCTGCTTTCAAGACGTGAAGACTTTGAAGATCCTTCGACAATGAAGACTTGAAAGGACATCAGAGTTTTGGTAACTCAAAGACCAAAGACCGTCGAAGTTCAAGACGAGTCTGCATCTATAGAAGATCAAGACAAGATCAAGACAAAGCTACAGCCAAGGGGGAGTTTGTTGGTGCACTTGTGTCTGTACTTTGTCTGTATTCGGTCTGTATGTAAACGATGTCCTAAGTCAGTCTGTAAGTTGACCAAGTAATCTATCCTCCTAGTTTGACTTGGACAACATGATGTTTGTCTGGATCGAAGGATAGCCTCGAAGGATACGCATCATCCTTCGAGGTGCTCGAAAGATATGGTTCGACCATGGTTCGACCATTAGGCATCGAAGGATGATCCTTCGATGTCCATGCTGATCTTTCGGACACATTGTCATCGACAGATGATCCTTCGGACCATCTATCGATCCTTCGACCAAGACCTGTTGTGTATGGGTATAAATACCCATGCAGTGTGTTGTGTTTCGGCAGACACCAAAAGATGCACACATAGAGAGTTAGTGAAACTCTGCTGAAAAACACACACACACACACTTTAGAGAGTTTGCAAACAAGATTGTAAACATTGTGCTTGTAACCGTAAACCTTCATACGTATTAATACAGTGGTGTTAATCGGTGAACTTTGTGTGTTCTTGTGTTTGTTCTTGCTTCATCCCGGTTTGCCTACTAGCTTGGATTCCGCACTCGCTAGTGGGTTAGTATAACAAGGTTTAGGTTTGTTCTCGATCCTCCGAGAAAAGGGACCTTCAGGGTTTTTAAGTGTGTTTTTTCAAGAAATTTGGTTAATTTGTAAATCTTTTTGTGCCTTCTTGTATATGTGTATGCATACTAACATGATGTTCTTGAGCTTCTACACAATCTTTAACTTGAATTGTTGCTTATTATTATTTTTGTTGTTCAAATCTGCGTGTCGTTTTGGTTGGTAAAGTTTTAATTTTGGGGATTTTTTTAGAGTTAAATGTCATTTTAGTCCCTGTAGTTTGGGTCATTTTGTTAGTTTAGTCCAAAAGTTTTATTTTTCGTCTCTGGGTCCAAAAAGTTTCAACGTTGCCATTTTAGTCCACTGGGTTAACTTCATTCATTTTATATGTAATTCTGTTAACTAGAAGGGCAATTCGTTATATAAAATGACCGAATTGCCCTTCTCATTAACAGAAAAAATGGATTAAGTTAACCCAGTGGACTAAAATGGCAACAGTGAAACCTTTTTCGACCCACATACGAAAAATGAAACCTTTGGACTAAACTGCCAAAATGACCCAAATCACACCACACGGAGTAAAATGGCATTTAACTCTTTCTTTATAAAATTTTGAAAATTGGGTTTTGGGAGTAGGTGAATTTGTCTACAGTACAATGTTTTGGGGATAATTTTGTTGGATTTGCAGTGGGTTATGAATAATTATGGTTTCTGAATGCGGTTTTGAAGTAATTTGGTTACATTATAAGATTTTTGCTATCTTGCATAGTTGCATACGTGTATCTAAACTGGTGTGGTTTTGCTAAGCTCTTATAGTTTTCTACTTTCATTGCTAGTTTGATTTTTGCTGAGCTTTATAGTTTTCTACTTTCATTGCGGCTTTCTTTTTTGAGTTCAGTTCTGGGTGTAGTTCAGTTTTGAAATTTAAGTGATAATTTGGTTTTAATTTTGTTGCGCTTTTGAAAGCTAGGGTTTGTTGTTTCATTTTTGCTACATTGTATGTATATGTATGATACTGATATCTCTCTGAGTTACTTCAATTTTCCAATTACAGTGTTTCTTAATCGAGTTCTGGGTGTGGTTTAGTTTTGCTAGAATCTGAGTGCTAATTTGTTATGATTCTGGCATGTTGTTAAAGCTAGGGTCCATTAACTTGTTCTTTTGATTTGATGATTTTTTATAAGTTTTCTGTTATTATCATCTCTGTATCCTTGATATGTATATGTATCAACTATCAAGATTTTAGTTATACGTAATTCTCGAACCCTAACGGCTAAGACACATAGCTTTGTCTTTAGTAAGATCAGCTTTGTCTTTTGTTTTTGTTTTTTGTTATTGTTGTCTTGTATAATATGTATGCTAGTTTAATTTTAATTTATAGAACACCGGCACTTCCTTGGTTTGCTAACGTAGAATGAATGTTTATGCTTATTATAGAATGAAACGAACATACATTGATACAATTATGAAATAGTAATTCCGAACCGGAAGATTATAGTCAAAGATTTTTCTCTATGTTTTGGTAACTACTTTAAACGATCCTTTATTAGAGCGTAAAACGGGTCAAACTTAAAAAATCAGCTAACATAAATAAATAGGACGAACAGGTTGATTGTGCATAATCCTTATGTTCAGAAAATTGGATTATTATTGCAATAATAGTTTATATTAAATTCTTTTCGTGTAGTTTCTACCAAAGGAATGAGGGACCCCAAAGAAGAATGAAATCGTGTTTACTGCACCAACGGGTGAGGAAGTATCCCCCACCCCAGCTCAGTTGGGAGTTGGGCCGGTTTGTTTCCTTGGAGACTCCGGTTCGACTCCCGGGTGTAGTAAAGGTGTGGGGACCAGGCAATGATGGTAAGTGCTTGTTAGCCAATGTTGCGCAAGTTCGAGCCTGAGCCGCCCCGGTTTTAATCCGGCCGTTACTCCAGCGAGGTGTCTCGTGTGGAGGCGGTACGGTTTCCGGGCGAACGCCGTTAGCCAAGTCTGACCACTCCCAGCGCGGATCCGGTTAAGACAACGTAAGTCTGGGACAGACTTGGTTAGGGTCCCCGACTTGGGGATGTAAATACCTTAAGAAAGTTACCGTTCAAAAAAAAAAAAACGGGTGAGGAAGTAACCAACCGAAAACATCTAGAGTAGTACCTGAAAGCCCACCCAGGTGGGCCCAAGGTCTCAGAATTCGATTGGGGAGGCGGCGAAATACCGAGGCGCGCGGTCAACAAGAATCAGCGAGAATGTGAAGTCAACTCCGCCACCTTCAGAACCTACCTGAGCCCGTTAAGAAATGGTCCCGACAGTCCTCAAGTTCAAAGAAGAGTAAAAAAGAGAATGAAGATGACGTATATGTCGAAATGAAAGAAGATGAAAAGGTTGAGAAAGATGATGGAAAACAAGAAAATGACGAAACTGCCCCTGAAGAAACCGAGGGAGAAAACGTTAACGTTGATGATGGAGAAGGTAATAAGAGTGAACAAGAGGTAAACGAAGCGTGTGAAATCCCGAAAGTACCCTTGTCAGAGGTGAACAAAGAGAAAATAGTCGGTGGTGAAGGCAATGTTGCCAAGGGTGAAAAAGATGTCGGTGAAGAGGGGCAAATGGGAATTTTGAAGGAGGTGTGGTGGAGAACGGTTGTCATGTTGAGGGTAAGTGACGGTGAAAGCGAAAGACGCTGGCATCTTAGCTAAAGATGAAGTTAGACGTGACGGCTGTTTGTTGTAATCTTTTATTACGATTTTATCTGATTAATCAGACTTCTATGTAACAAGCTATGTTTAATTTATTATGTTGTATTTTTTAAGCCTTTTCTATTTGGTATGTCTTGTTTTAGAATAACATACGCAGATAATATGCTATCGCGTATGCATTAACATGCATGTCAATTGTTAACTATTTGTCTGATACATTGCCCTATTTACAGTTGAACCGATGGCAATCTTAACCGTCATAACCCTTTAATTTGGCGGGTAAGTAACCGTCAAGATGTGCTGTTACGGCTAACATACATGTTTATATCCGACCCCAAGATTGACTGCTATGGCTAACATATACATGCTTATATCCGACCCCAAGATGTACTGTTATGGCTAACATACATGCTAATATCCGACCCATATTTCCCAAATACATAATGAAGATAATAACATAATTAAACTAAATTTAATTCCTTCATTGTTGACTGTTTTTGGTATGATATTCTTGTTATTGTTATGATAAGACTATACGGAGTGGGGGGCTTGAAAATGTGATATTAGGCGACATGTGGACGACACGCCAGCAGACGTTAAAAAAGTGGTGTGGTGCAGAAACGGAAGGAATGGGAAGGGGCATGAAAGAATGGTATGGTGCGACATATAGAAATAATATAAAATCTGTTAATTTAAAAAACATTAATACTAATTAAACAAATAACATTAATAATAAAACATTACATAATTTAAAATTTTAAAACATTACATAACTAAAAAGTAAAACAAAAATACACACACGAAATAAACTAAAAAAGATTACATAATTAAAATAAAACATTACATGAACATAATTAAATAAAAAAATCTAATTATCTACCACGTCAAAACGTGTTTGAAGTCACTGTTGTAGGTGTGCCTGTAGTGGGCGACTTGTATGATGCCGTCTTCCGCAAGGTCACCACCCTCATTTTCCACCGCGTTGTATATCGTCTCAAATCTTTCATTATCCAAACGGATAGTCCTAAAACGAGAAGAAAGTGCATCCACGGTTCGAGTGGTGTCACCACTATGGATGCAAAATTGTTGGAAAATACTCCCAAAAAAACGGACCACTTGAGCGATTACGAGGCGTGTAGTGGGTAAGCACGTCAACCCACAATTCACACAATAGGATGTCCTCTTCTTCGCTCTACAGAATCGTTGCCATGTTTTTGAAATTTTTGAAGTGGGAATGTGTTGAAAGTTTAGAGAAATTTAGATGACATGTGAGTATTTGTAAAAAATGGAAGAATTGGGTTGTTTATATAGGGGAAGTAATTTATTTTTAAAAAGTAACTTTTTAATAAAAACTAACAGTTGACAAACAACGGCTACTACTCATGTCACTCATGTTGTGCCATGTCGCCCCCACATGTGTTCTCTACGTTGGTGGAAATCCTACCACCTCAAGCCCCACGCCGTTGGCGGGCCAGTGTGCACGACGTAGAGAGATAACTACGTCGGGTTTCCACGCCCACACTGTGTTGTCTAATTACCCCCTCTCTTTAACATATGGTGAGTAATACACGAGAATGTATTTTCTGGGTTAGGATATAATAGGAAGTTTATTTGGGTAGGAAGCCTAGGAAGTAATCTTGACCATCCATTTATTTAATCAAGGGCTAAGATTAAATGAGTGAAATTGAAGGAAAAAAAGTAGGCGCGTGAGTTTGTCTAGAGGCATTTTAGTCAATCTAAAGCAATAGTTTCTCTCTCCTCCAATTCACCCCCATTTTTTAAACGTTAATAACTCTTTCATACGACATTATTTTTTTATAAAAATTGCACCAAAAAAAACGAGCGTTTTTTTATCTTTAAAACGAGTATACTATTGCTATATTTTCGAAAAAATTTTACCCAGTTGCGTAAAACCCAATGAAAAAAACCAAGTTTCGTAAAACGCATTGAAAAAAAATCTAAAGACATTTTCTAAAACGCAATGCACCAAAAACACAAAAAAATGTCTTATTTCTTAAACACAATAGCCTAAAAACACAAAAGAAAGTGTACTTTCTAAAACGCAATGGACTTGTCACACCCCGATTTCCACGTGTCACCGGTGGGCCCGGTGTGGGGTACAGTGACGTAGTTGGCATCGTCATAGACAATCAACACAATATAATAATGCACAGCGGAAGCAGAATAGATACATTTCAACTTTTAAATAAAATGACATAATAACATCATAGTAGTTGAAACGAATCCACAGGCGGATCAAATAAAATAAGATAAAATAGTTCAACAGATATGTGTCGTCCGAGCTTGCGAGACTATAGTGGACGCTCTTAGGAAACAACCAGCCTATTTCCGTATAGTACCTGCACTTAACCTTTTGGGAAAAATACGTCAGTTTACACTGGTAAATACAAATCGACTGACTCATTTTGAAAATGATTGAAAATTGATTTAAATGCACAAGGCATAAATATTTTTATTAACTTGGGATATTTATGCAATATAAACTTGTGAACGAATTACATGCACTTATATCTCTGGTGGCCCGGGATCTACTGTCCGGGCTAGAGATTTAATTGACACACCACATTAAAGAGTTATACACGACGGGTGTACGCCTACACCCCGTGCTCTGGTCGTGGCCATCTCGTAAGATAATGCCAAGGATATCCGGGACACGGTCAATAACCCCCCAAAGCCTTTAAGTAAGACAAAACTGTTTAAACGAAGTCGCACAAGCTATTCAAGACTGTACACCTATAAGGCGCAGGACTTGTGCGCCCGATCAAGCGGTATTTTAAATACCGTACCCCAAGCCCGTATAGGGAAAATAAGTCAAAATGTATTTACCTGAGTAAGTATGTAACACAAATGATAAGAGCGGTAGCTTTTACTGGGCTTCCTAATCTGGAACAAAGGTTTATAATTATCCTATTAGATTCCTAACGGCCTTTTATTTAAGCTTAAGCTTTGACCGGTTAGTTTTAGGAATGATACGGTTTACGCACGATTAAGCGAAAGACCGGATAGAATGTGATTTAGACCCGACAAGTTTGAATACTTGTATAATATGGGTATACTAATTACATTCTGGATTTTGAAATAAAAATGATATCGTTTGACCCGTTTCGGTCAATCTACGCAACCTAGTTACGTAAACCGAACCGAACGCGAAAAGGGCGGTACGGGTAGTCAAATGATTCAAATGCAAGTTCCCTGAGATAATATGCTTAAAATATGATATTATATCAGTAAGTTATGTTCTATATTGCCCGGAATAATTTTAAACCCAATTTATGCCTTAGAAGGGCATTTTGGTCATTTAAAAGATAATAAAAGAGTAAAATTGAAATCTGAGTTTCGGGTCTGGTTTATACAGTAATTATACTTAATATATTATATTATATCAGTAGGGTATGACCCATATATCAAATTTATCATTTTAAAACCAAACTATGCACCGTAGGGGCAATTTAGTAATTTCACAAGGGCTAAAAATGCCAAAACTGGAAACCTGAGTTCAAAATATTATACTTACTGTTATTATATGAAAATATGTAATTTACATCAGTAGGTATAAGTCTTAAAGGTTTAAAACAAGTACAACGCTTACTATGCGCTTAGAACGCTAAATATGCGATTTAAGGGCGTTTTCGGGTTTTCAAATTAAATCTGAGATTTTTATATTTCCAGAATACTTAAAATAATTTATTCATCATATAAAATCAGTAGAAAAAGGTTTCGGGTCAAAAGGATGTGTAAAACCCATTTTATGGCTAAAACGGTCAAAACCGACATAAGCCGAAATGACTAGGCGATCTAGGATCCGTTCAGCCAAAAATTAATTAAAAATCATCAAAATTCCCAGAATATTATATTACTTCAGTTGGTAAAAAGTTTTGTAGCAAAACGTGGCCAGAAACGGGTTCTACGCGAAAAGGACCGTTTATGTAAATTTATAATATAGTTTTACGCTAATGGCCATAACTCACAAACTGGACCACCAACTGATCCGAAACTTTCGGTGCAAGTTTATATAATAAAAATAAAGATCTCTACTCTTTTACTTTTCCAAAAATCCCGTTTTAAATCAAAAAGGGCAAAATAGTCAACTTTATGCATAAACCGGAAACATGCATTCGAATAGGCTAAGCATAGACTCAATCAAAGAAAATTCCAGAAAGTTCAACTAAAATAAAAATAGTCAAAAATACTTTCCAATACAGATCTCGAACATGCATGTACGAATCCGAATCGATAGTCTACGGAATAATCGTTTTACAAGACTTTCGGTTCCGATTCGTGGCTATACTATAGATTGTCGAGTTGATTGATGATTAAAACACATTCTTATATGTATTACAAGTTATTTTTAATGATCAATCAGGTTGCATGTCATCTATATCATTAATCATGTCATTTTTCACCAAAATCGTTTCTGTTGACTTTTTAGAAATAGGTTTGACTCGACATTTAGCATGCATGTAGTGGGAATCAGTTAGTACCCTTTAGAGGGTTTGTTTCCCACATAAATACCAATCTATAACAAGTTTCAATTCGAGAAATGACTGATAGGAATCCGTTTAATCGGAAAGTCAAAGGTTATGAACACCCAGTTTGACTTTTATCAATAAACACAACAAGAACGGATTAAAGAACGAATTGAAAGCTTACAAAGGTCCTATAGGTGTTTAATGAACACTAGAAGTCGGCCTTGATGATCAGATTATCTCCAGAGAAGCTTTGAGAGCTCTTGCAAGTCTTGGTGTTCTTGATCCCAATTGTAAATGATCAAAAATGAGATGAATTCGGATTTAAAGCTGAGATTTTGAGGTTTACTGTAGTAGTAGGCATGCATGGCATGTTATTGGGTTAATTGGAGGTGCAAATGAGCTGTATGGCACTTGAAATCGGACCCAAATCAACCAAAACCGAAGTTTCTGTCGCTGGGCAACCCACGCGGCCCGCTTGGGCTTTCCCAGGCGGGTCGCCTGACCCCTGGTTCAGCCAAACAAGTTTCAAACATGACAGCTTTGACCCCTGAACTTGTACGCGATGTTTCGGCTACTTTTCTCGACCCGTAAACCCCCAATCTTGGTTTCTAAGAGCCTTAGGACTTTTACCAACATGGTAATGCCCTCGGATAACTTTGCGCTCAACCGAAAAGCCATGAAATTTGACGTTGACGCTTTTAGTCCCTTAAGTACGGTTTTGGCCATAACTTTCTCATACGTTGACGAAACTTCATGAAATTTTTACCACATATTCTAGTGAGTATATTTTAGCTATACAAAGCTTCGGGTCTGCCAAAAGTCCACTCAGAGGTATAAATTAAACATGTTGACACTTTTGGCCCCTATAGTTTGAAATACTTCACTTTTAGGCAATTTCCGCGTCGTATGATCCATGAACCATCCGTTTAAGGTTATAAACATTATGTGGGGTTATCATAGAGCCTATTTATCCATTGTTGACACTTTGGACCCTTACGTTCCATAGTTTTCACTGTTTGTCACTTTTAGTCCCTCTAAAGTATGTTTTCACATAACGGAACCTTATGACACGTGTCAAGACATTATTGGACGAAATTTTTCGAGGTGTTACATCCTCACCCCCTTAAAAGAAATCTCGACCCCGAGATTTATTCAAACAAATGGGGATATTTTTCTTTCATCGTGGATTCCACTTCCCACGTGTATTCGGGACCTCTACGGGCATCCCACTTGACCTTAACAATAGGCACGTGCTTCCTTCGAAGCTTCTTTACCTGTCGATCCTCAATCGACAAAGGTTTTTCCACAAATTTTAGACTTTCGTCTATGTGTATATCTGTATGCGGTATAACTAGTGAATCGTCAGCGAAACACTTCTTCAAATTACAGATGTGAAACACATTATGAATGGCACTAAGTTCTTCAGGCAAGTTTAACTTGTAAGCTACTGCCCCGACACGTTCGATTATCTCGAAAGGTCCTATATATCTCGGGCTTAGCTTGCCTTTCTTTCCAAACCGCATCACACCTTTCCAAGGTGATACTTTAAGCAACACTTTTTCACCCACATCGAAGTGAAAATCTTTGCGCTTAGGATCCGCATAACTTTTCTGCCTATCCCTGGCAGCTTTCAAACGATCACGGATCTGAACGATCTTGTCTGTCGTCTCAAAGACGATATCTGGTCCAGACAACTGGACATCTCCAACTTCTGCCCAACAAATGGGCGATCTACACTTCCTACCGTATAGGGCCTCAAAAGGCGCAGCCTTTATGCTGGAATGGTAGCTATTGTTGTAGGAGAATTCAATCAGTGGTAAGTTCTTATCCCAACTACCACCTAAGTCGATCGCACATGCACGAAGCATGTCTTCCAAAGTCTGAATAGTACGCTCACTCTGACCATCGGTCTGAGGATGGTAAGCCGTACTAAAATTCAAACGAGTGCCCAACGACTGTTGGAAACTCTTCCAAAAATGCGACGTATATCTAGTATCTCTATCGGAGATAATAGATATAGGTATACCATGTAGCGCTACTATCTTATCGACGTATAATTGAGCTAACATATCTGAGCTATACGTCTCTTTGATGGGTAGAAAATGAGCTGACTTAGTTAGTCTGTCAACTATGACCCATATGGTATCATTTCCCTTTTTCGTCTTTGGTAACTTGGTGATGAAATCCATTGTCACCATTTCCCACTTCCATTTGGGAATTTCAGGTTGTTGAAGCAAACCTGACGGCTTCTGATGCTCAGCCTTGACTTGCGCACAAGTCAAACACTTGGCCACATACTCGGCCACGGACTTTTTCAAACCAATCCACCAGTAGTTTGATTTTAAATCCTGGTACATCTTATCAGCTCCAGGATGAACGGAGTATTTAGAGCTGTGGGCTTCCTGGAGGATAACATCCCGAAGCCCTCCATAAACTGGAACCCATATTCGTCCGTTTAGGCGTAGCATTCCATCTTTGTCGTGGGATAACTGCTCCTCAGTTACTCCCAACTTTTCTGCAGGATAGTTAGCTTCCAGCACAGCTTCCTTCTGTGCAGCTAACACCCTTTCATTCAAGTTATTTCTTATTTCAATGCGCTTGGCATTGATTCTGATCGGTTTAACCCTTTCCTTTCTACTTAAGGCGTCGGCAACCACACTTGCCTTGCCTGGATGGTATCTTATCTCACAGTCATAGTCATTTAAAGTTTCCATCCATCGCCTTTGACGCATGTTCAATTCCTTCTGATTGAACAAGTGCTGAAGACTCTTGTGATCCGAATAAATTATGCACTTGGTTCCATACAAGTAGTGTCTCCATAGCTTCAAAGCAAATACAACCGCACCCAATTCCAAATCGTGGGTGGTGTAGTTCTTCTCGTGCACTTTGAGCTGTCGAGAAGCGTAGGCAATGACTTTGCCTTTCTGCATGAGTACGCAGCCCATGCCAGTATGTGATGCATCACAGTACACCACAAATTCATCTATACCATCGGGCAATGTCAATACTGGCGCATTGCTCAGCTTCTGCTTCAGAATGTCAAAGGGTTCCTGCTGCTTAGGGCCCCAATCAAACTTAATCTTCTTACGGGTCAATGAGGTTAGGGGCGCAGCAATCCTTGAGAAGTTCTCGATGAATCTCCTATAATATCCTGCCAATCCGAGGAAACTGCGAATCTCGGTAGGAGTCTTCGGCTCCTGCCAGTTCATGACTGCTTCTACTTTAGCGGGATCTACTTGGATACCACGCTCACTTACAACATGTCCAAGAAATTGGACTTCTCGAAGCCAAAATTCACACTTCGAAAATTTGGCATAAAGCTTCTCTTGATTTAGAAGTTTGAGAATACAACGAAGGTGTTTCTCATGGTCAGCTTGGCTCTTTGAGTAGATAAGGATGTCGTCAATAAAGACGATAACGAACTTATCTAAATAAGGTTTGCAGACGCGATTCATGAGATCCATGAACGCGGCTGGTGCGTTAGTGAGCCCAAACGGCATCACTAGGAACTCGTAATGTCCATAACGAGTCCTAAACGCTGTTTGTGTACGTCTTCCTCCTTGACCTTCAACTGATGATAACCTGACCTCAGGTCAATCTTGGAGAAATAACTTGCTCCTTGCAACTGATCGAACAGATCGTCGATCCTGGGTAACGGATACCGATTCTTGATAGTGACCTTGTTAAGCTCACGATAATCGATGCACAGACGCATCGAACCATCCTTCTTTTTAACGAACAAGATTGGCGCTCCCCAAGGAGACGAGCTAGGTCTAATAAAACCTTTGGCTAAAAGCTCATCCAACTGCGTCCTCAACTCCTTCATCTCCGTTGGTGCCAATCTGTATGGTGCTCTTGCCACAGGTGCTGCACCTGGTATGATGTCTATCTGAAACTCTACTTGCCTATCCGGTGGCAAACCGGGTAGTTCTTCAGGGAATACTTCAGGATATTCCGAAATAACAGGGATATCCTCAATCTTCGGCTTCGGCTCATCAATGGTAACTTGTGCCATATAAATGACACATCCCTTCTGCATGCATCTGGATGCTTTGAGCATGGACACTTGCTCGGGCAACCCATGCTGGGTGTCTCCTTGAATAGTAAGTGACCCACCAGACGGAGTCTTAACTATTACTTGCTTTCTATTGCACAGAATCTGGGCTTGGTTACTCGACAACCAATCCATGCCTATCACTATGTCGAATCCAGCTAACTTAAAGGGAAGTAAGGATAACGGGAAAGAATGATTCCTAATGGATATAACACATCCATCTAGAATAGTTGAGGCGGTTTCTATGGTTCCATCGGCTAATTCCACCTCATATTTCACACTTAAGGTTTTAACAGGAAGGTTCAACAGTTTACAAAACTTATCATCTACAAACGACTTATCGGCTCCTGAATCAAACAAGACTCTAGCAAAAACATCATTTACAAGAAACGTACCGGTAATGACGTTATCATCAAGGACTGCTTCCTTTGCGTCCATTTTGAAGACTCTCGCATTAGTCTTCTTCCCTTCCTCGGCCTTCTTTGCAAACTTTGGGCAGTTGGGCCGAATGTGACCTTTTTCGTTGCAACCGAAACAAGTTGCATCCTTCATTTTCTTGCAATCCACAGCTTTATGATCTGTGGACTTGCAGATTCCACATCGTTTCTCTGAAGACTGGGATTTCGTTTCTAACCGACACCTCCCAAAGTGGTGTCTCCGACAAATCTTGCATCTGGGTTTCTCACCCGACTGATGATCACTTTTCCTAGACCCCGACCCTTTCCTGTGGTCGTTGTTCCCTCTATGTCGCTTTTCAGATCTTCGTGAGGTGTCATCCTCACGTTTCCGTTTGTTCTCCTCAGAGCTCTTCATAGCTCTCAATCTTACCACGTCCTGAGTGAGGGAGAGGGATAGATCTGCTACGGATCTAAATGTAGTGGGTCTTGAAGCTTTAACACTCGCCTTTATCTCCGGTGCCAGACCCCCAATAAATCGAGCAATTCTTCGCGGCTCCGGGGTCACCAAGTAAGGCACTAAACGAGACAGCGTGTTGAACGTAGTAAGATACGCTTGACAATCGAGGTTCTTCATGACTAAGGATACAAAATCCGATTCAATTCGCTCGACCTCGTGCTGCGGACAGAAGTTCTCTTTAATCAGGGCCACAAACTGTTCCCATGACAAACCGTACAGTGTGGCCTTACCGGCAGCTTGTAGAAGTGACTTCCACCACGCTAACGCATCTCCTTTGAATGACTGGGACACGTACTTCACGACGTCCCTATCAGCACACCCGCTGATATCAACTACAGTGTCCATCTCGTCAATCCACGTCATGCAGTCGACGGCTCCTTTTTCCCTAGTGAAATCTCTGGGCTTGCAAGATACAAAATACTTGTACGTACAGGACCTGCTGTACGTGTCATGTTTCAGCTTAATCTCCTGCTTTGGGACGCTGCTGTGGTTAGAGGAGTGATTATCATCCTCAACTTTCTTTGGCTCACTCTTTTTAGAGGGTGGCTTACTATGAGCCTCAGAATGAGTCTTGGGCTTTGCGTGCGTTTCTGTTCGGGTCCTACTCCGAGTACCACTAGATTCCCTGAATTGCCTATCCATAGCTTTGGCAACAGCGTTATCTATCAGTGCTTGTAACTCTGCACCGGTAACGTGAATCTTTGCATTATCTGAGTGTTCCCCAGAATGACTGTTGGTTTCTTCCGATTTGGCCATCGTAGCTTTAAGCTACAATAAAGGACAAGGTCTAATTTAGAACCTAACAGTATTATCGTCCTAGACGATTTATTAACCATGGTATCAAGAACCTTAGCAGTTAATTTAATAAATTTCATTCAGGCTCTTATTAGCAATCACGGAATGAAAATATATATATTGGCACCATAGGCCTAGTCACAACGGACAATCACTAAATTATAAATTTAGATTTTTATAGGATTATAAATTGTATAATTAAACAAATAATCCTTTACTAGACAGAGAGTCATAAACCACAACTGCCACTATATAACATAGTTATAACCCGTAGGTATCAAGTCATTAATAGACTTGTATACAGATATAATCTGTAGATATTTCTTTACTAGGCAGGGAGTCATAGACCACAACTGCCACTATATGACATAGTCATAACCCGTAGGTATCAAGTCATTAATAGACTTGTATACAGATAAAAATCTGTAGATAGTTCTTTTCCAGGCAGGGAGTTATAAACCACAACTGCCACTATATGACATAGTCATAACCCGTAGGTATCAAGTCATTAATAGACTTGTATACAGATAAAATCTGTAGATAATTTATTAAAAAGGGTGGCTTGTGTGATTTTACAGATCACGCTTGGCCAGGAATGTTAACATGTTCTCAGATGTTAACAGGGAGTTGAATCCTTTCAACCAGGTTTTACCATCATGGCCAGGCCTGTTAATAAGGCATTCAAGCTAGGTTATACCTTACTAAGATTCTTATAAAATGGCAAATCAAATAAAAATTGATATTTTTCCATTATTTTAATATTATATTCATGCATATAAATAAAATGATAAATTCAAATTAACCATTTTAATTTTCAAATAAAATACCAGTACATATTTGCCCTAAACGGGACTTTGAAATAACATGGAGAACATGAATAACATGAATAACATGCCCGCGCAGGGGCTAAACAAGTAACAACAATAACAAAACAAAATAAAGCAAACCCACGCAGGGGTCAACAGAACAGCATACCCTCACAGGGGTAGAATAAGATAGATATACCCACGCAGGGGTAGAGTACTAGGATAGATGTCCACACAGGGACATGAGTACATGAGACAAAAATCGAAGGATTCAATGATCCCTCTTGCTCTTACCCTTGAGCAGGTCAAATACCTTCTTGAACATACCGCGGTTGTGTCGGCGATCACTTTGCAACTCCCGTCGCATGCTATCAATACCATGCAGGATCTCCTGAACCTGCGGCGGCGACATCATAGGCGCCGGTGGCGGTGGCTGGTAGTGCTGCGGTTGCGGCGGCTGGTACGGCTGCGGCTGCGGTGGCTGCTGGTAACCCGGAGGGTAACCAAAAGTAGACTGCCCAGCAGTCCAAGTGTCTCCCAATGGACCACTAGGAGGGAGTGAGCTGTAGTTCACAGCTTGCCAGTAAGGGTCACCTGTGTAATCATAACCCTGAGGGAATACATGCTCGAACGGATTGAACTGAGCGGCACTAGCATAAGCCGGAATCGGCTCTCCATAGTTCTGCGGCGGCAGAGGCGGGATCGGTACAGAAGTAACCTCTGATACGGGATGCTGAGACTCCCCTGTCTCTGACTCCCCGGGAAGAGACGTGTAGCGGCTGCTACTAACACGTGAAGGGGTGCCTATGCGAATCCCTCCGCGCGTAGACATGCGCGCGTTCCTCCTCGGCCTCTGAGGTGGAGGAGGTAAAACTGGTGGCGGCGGTGGTGACGGAGTGATCACGTCAAGCCACAGGGCCTCAGATAGGTCCTGCGGTAGAGGCGGCTGCTGCTGAAGCTGCTGCGAGTGGTGCTGCGAGTGCACCGGTGAAACCTGGTGAGACTGAAGCATCGGAGAGTTGTGGCTGGGGGTAAAATACCAATCATGCTGCTTAAATCTCTCCTGAAAGCTGTCCACACCATTGTAGGGTGATCCCCTAAATGGCGACCCATCCGATATCTCAATCGGATGGTTAGGCGTACCTGATGGTGGTAGCGAGGGGTCCGTATCCTCGTCGACGTCCATCTCGTGACCACCAGAAAAGTGGTCCTCCGGTCCAAGTGGGTTATGACCCACTGGCTCGTCCACAAAAGCATCAGGGTTATACAAACCCTGGTAGGCTGGCGCTGGATACTGGTGCGGTGACTGCTGCAAAGGTATGTAGGATCCATGCGAACCATGGGGCCCATTCTCCGAGTGGGGCCCAAACGAGTGGGGTAATGATGGTGTAGTACTCGCGGATACCGAGTGTCTAGCAGGCTCGGCGAAAGACCTCCAAAGGTCGTTGGCGGCTGTGTTGTGCGTGGCGGATGGAGCTCGCCTATGTGAGGGCCCTGCCTCATGGTCGTGGGTAGTAGCAAATCCTCCTCGACCTCTCATTCGTGGCGGCATAGTGATCCTGTCAAAAGTCAAACAAGTTGCACAACAAAATATATATAAGACAATGCAAAATAATAAAAATAAATTAAACGAAAAGTTGAACATTCCTAAGTTCTTTGTCTAGACTCGAAAATCGAGGATTGTGCAATTGTGTAACTGAGATTAATCACATTAGGATAGTGTTTAATTCACTCAGCGTTGGCTCTGATACCAACCTGTCACACCCCGATTTCCACGTGTCACCGGTGGGCCCGGTGTGGGGTATAGTGACGTAGTTGGCATCGTCATAGACAATCAACACAATATAATAATGCACAGCGGAAGCAGAATAGATACATTTCAACTTTTAAATAAAATGACATAATAACATCATAGTAGTTGAAACGAATCCACAGGCGGATCAAATAAAATAAGATAAAATAGTTCAACAGATATGTGTCGTCCGAGCTTGCGAGACTATAGTGGACGCTCTTAGGAAACAACCAGCCTATTTCCGTATAGTACCTGCACTTAACCTTTTGGGAAAAATACGTCAGTTTACACTGGTAAATACAAATCGACTGACTCATTTTGAAAATGATTGAAAATTGATTTAAATGCACAAGGCATAAATATTTTTATTAACTTGGGATATTTATGCAATATAAACTTGTGAACGAATTACATGCACTTATATCTCTGGTGGCCCGGGATCTACTGTCCGGGCTAGAGATTTAATTGACACACCACATTAAAGAGTTATACACGACGGGTGTACGCCTACACCCCGTGCTCTGGTCGTGGCCATCTCGTAAGATAATGCCAAGGATATCCGGGACACGGTCAATAACCCCCCAAAGCCTTTAAGTAAGACAAAACTGTTTAAACGAAGTCGCACAAGCTATTCAAGACTGTACACCTATAAGGCGCAGGACTTGTGCGCCCGATCAAGCGGTATTTTAAATACCGTACCCCAAGCCCGTATAGGGAAAATAAGTCAAAATGTATTTACCTGAGTAAGTATGTAACACAAATGATAAGAGCGGTAGCTTTTACTGGGCTTCCTAATCTGGAACAAAGGTTTATAATTATCCTATTAGATTCCTAACGGCCTTTTATTTAAGCTTAAGCTTTGACCGGTTAGTTTTAGGAATGATACGGTTTACGCACGATTAAGCGAAAGACCGGATAGAATGTGATTTAGACCCGACAAGTTTGAATACTTGTATAATATGGGTATACTAATTACATTCTGGATTTTGAAATAAAAATGATATCGTTTGACCCGTTTCGGTCAATCTACGCAACCTAGTTACGTAAACCGAACCGAACGCGAAAAGGGCGGTACGGGTAGTCAAATGATTCAAATGCAAGTTCCCTGAGATAATATGCTTAAAATATGATATTATATCAGTAAGTTATGTTCTATATTGCCCGGAATAATTTTAAACCCAATTTATGCCTTAGAAGGGCATTTTGGTCATTTAAAAGATAATAAAAGAGTAAAATTGAAATCTGAGTTTCGGGTCTGGTTTATACAGTAATTATACTTAATATATTATATTATATCAGTAGGGTATGACCCATATATCAAATTTATCATTTTAAAACCAAACTATGCACCGTAGGGGCAATTTAGTAATTTCACAAGGGCTAAAAATGCCAAAACTGGAAACCTGAGTTCAAAATATTATACTTACTGTTATTATATGAAAATATGTAATTTACATCAGTAGGTATAAGTCTTAAAGGTTTAAAACAAGTACAACGCTTACTATGCGCTTAGAACGCTAAATATGCGATTTAAGGGCGTTTTCGGGTTTTCAAATTAAATCTGAGATTTTTATATTTCCAGAATACTTAAAATAATTTATTCATCATATAAAATCAGTAGAAAAAGGTTTCGGGTCAAAAGGATGTGTAAAACCCATTTTATGGCTAAAACGGTCAAAACCGACATAAGCCGAAATGACTAGGCGATCTAGGATCCGTTCAGCCAAAAATTAATTAAAAATCATCAAAATTCCCAGAATATTATATTACTTCAGTTGGTAAAAAGTTTTGTAGCAAAACGTGGCCAGAAACGGGTTCTACGCGAAAAGGACCGTTTATGTAAATTTATAATATAGTTTTACGCTAATGGCCATAACTCACAAACTGGACCACCAACTGATCCGAAACTTTCGGTGCAAGTTTATATAATAAAAATAAAGATCTCTACTCTTTTACTTTTCCAAAAATCCCGTTTTAAATCAAAAAGGGCAAAATAGTCAACTTTATGCATAAACCGGAAACATGCATTCGAATAGGCTAAGCATAGACTCAATCAAAGAAAATTCCAGAAAGTTCAACTAAAATAAAAATAGTCAAAAATACTTTCCAATACAGATCTCGAACATGCATGTACGAATCCGAATCGATAGTCTACGGAATAATCGTTTTACAAGACTTTCGGTTCCGATTCGTGGCTATACTATAGATTGTCGAGTTGATTGATGATTAAAACACATTCTTATATGTATTACAAGTTATTTTTAATGATCAATCAGGTTGCATGTCATCTATATCATTAATCATGTCATTTTTCACCAAAATCGTTTCTGTTGACTTTTTAGAAATAGGTTTGACTCGACATTTAGCATGCATGTAGTGGGAATCAGTTAGTACCCTTTAGAGGGTTTGTTTCCCACATAAATACCAATCTATAACAAGTTTCAATTCGAGAAATGACTGATAGGAATCCGTTTAATCGGAAAGTCAAAGGTTATGAACACCCAGTTTGACTTTTATCAACAAACACAACAAGAACTGATTAAAGAACGAATTGAAAGCTTACAAAGGTCCTATAGGTGTTTAATGAACACTAGAAGTCGGCCTTGATGATCAGATTATCTCCAGAGAAGCTTTGAGAGCTCTTGCAAGTCTTGGTGTTCTTGATCCCAATTGTAAATGATCAAAAATGAGATGAATTCGGATTTAAAGCTGAGATTTTGAGGTTTACTGTAGTAGTAGGCATGCATGGCATGTTATTGGGTTAATTGGAGGTGCAAATGAGCTGTATGGCACTTGAAATCGGACCCAAATCAACCAAAACCGAAGTTTCTGTCGCTGGGCAACCCACGCGGCCCGCTTGGGCTTTCCCAGGCGGGTCGCCTGACCCCTGGTTCAGCCAAACAAGTTTCAAACATGACAGCTTTGACCCCTGAACTTGTACGCGATGTTTCGGCTACTTTTCTCGACCCGTAAACCCCCAATCTTGGTTTCTAAGAGCCTTAGGACTTTTACCAACATGGTAATGCCCTCGGATAACTTTGCGCTCAACCGAAAAGCCATGAAATTTGACGTTGACGCTTTTAGTCCCTTAAGTACGGTTTTGGCCATAACTTTCTCATACGTTGACGAAACTTCATGAAATTTTTACCACATATTCTAGTGAGTATATTTTAGCTATACAAAGCTTCGGGTCTGCCAAAAGTCCACTCAGAGGTATAAATTAAACATGTTGACACTTTTGGCCCCTATAGTTTGAAATACTTCACTTTTAGGCAATTTCCGCGTCGTATGATCCATGAACCATCCGTTTAAGGTTATAAACATTATGTGGGGTTATCATAGAGCCTATTTATCCATTGTTGACACTTTGGACCCTTACGTTCCATAGTTTTCACTGTTTGTCACTTTTAGTCCCTCTAAAGTATGTTTTCACATAACGGAACCTTATGACACGTGTCAAGACATTATTGGACGAAATTTTTCGAGGTGTTACAGGACTGAAAACACATAAAAATATGTTTTACCTAAAACGCAATGCACCAAAAACACAAATAAATGTCTTATTTCTAAAACGCAATGGCCAGAAAACACTTAAAATGTCTGTTTTCTAAAACGCAATGGGCTGAAAACACATAAAAATATGTTTTACCGAAAACGCAATGCACCAAAAACACTAAGAAATGTCTTATTTATAAAATGCAATGGCCAAAAAACACTTAAAAATGTATCCTTTCTAAAACGTAATGGACTGAAAACACATAAAATGTGTTTTACCTAAAACGCAATGGATTGAAAACACTTAAAAATGCGTTTTACCTAAAACGCAATGACTAAAAACACGTCAAAAATGTGTTTTTCTAAAACGCAATGGCCAGAAAACACATAAAAATTTCTTAGTTCTAAAACGCAATGGCCTAAAAACACCAAAGAAAGTGTTCTCTCTAAAACGTATTGAACCAGCTCGACCCCAGCCAGGGGCTCTGCCCCTTGGACCCCGCCAGGGGCTGCCGCCCCTTCGACCCTGCTACAAGGGGCGCTGCCCCCGGACCCCTGCCAAGATCGTAAAACGCAGTGACTAAATCAAAAACCCAGATCGTAAAAATGAATTTAAAGAATTTCTTACATGGATCGAAGCCGATTTCTTCAACGATTGACGAAATTTGAATGATAGAAACACTTATCAGCGATCGAATCAAACGGATCGAGTGATTATCTTCAAAATCACGGGAAAAAACGAGATTTTGTATGAAATTAAACTGGGTTTTTTTCAAAAAAGCTGAAGAAAACGTTGATCGGGTGTTTGAATCATTGGTTGGTGACGAAAATCGCACTATAATGTAGTGATTATTGAGATAGTAAGTGAAGAAAAGGTTGAAGATGGTAGGTTTTGAAGTTACTGGGGAGAAGAAGGAAGAAGAAAGGATACGATTGACTAAAATACCCTTTCTCTTCATTTTAAACTAGATTTGAACCCTGTGTAGGGATGGCAATGGGTCGGGTTTGGGACGAGTTTAGGTAATCCCAACCCCAAACCCGATTAGATATGCTTGTCCCAAACCCGTCCTAAAACCCGTCGGGTTTCTAGTGGGTAAATACCCATCGGGTATCGGGTATACCCGCGGGTTTCGGGTAACCCATTAATTTTTAAATGTTTACCCGTTGGGTATACTCGACCCAAAACCCATCGGGTAACTCCTAATCAGTTACATTTAGTATTATCACTAAAGAAATATATCAAATAACTATAATGTATACGGGATAAAATACCTATGTTTATAGAAAAAAGGATGTATTATATATTTACATATTTAAAAATATAAAATAAATTATATCGGGTATACAATCGGGAAAATGGGTTTACTTTATCGGGTAATTGGGTCGGGTAAACGGGTATATCACCAAATCCCAAACCCATCACAAACCCGCGAAAAAAACAAAAACCCGTCCCAAACCCGATTAACCGACCCCAAACCCATCCCATATGTGTCGGGTTTCGGGTTTACCCATCGTGTTCGGGTTCGATTTCCATCCCTAACCCCGTGTATTACACGGGATGCATAAATGTTATTTTATATAATAAATAAAAAATATTCACGGGATGCATAAATGTTATTTTATATAATAAATAAAAAATATATCTTTAAAAAACCTCATGTTGATTAAAATATAAAGTCACATGTTCACACATACAATCATCAAGATTTATTATCTTTTAAAAATGAACTTTGATGTACTATTTACTTATTATACATTTTAGTTTTTTTTTATTTATTATTAGGTAAAAAACACATGTGGGCTGAATCCTATTTTTATGATTCATTCAACTTATAAGATACAATGATAGTTTTTTATGCACTTTCATGCTTATTTGTTAATTTCATTCATAAAACACTCGTCTCAAATTTATATTCAAGAGAGTTTACGGTACAAAAAGGTGGAGATCGAACCTCACGTTTTTATATATTTCATCATTTTTATGCATTATACCGTAACATCGAGAATTAAATTATCTTTGAATGAAGTATAAAATTATTATATTTATAAATTGTGTTTTTTTTCTAAACCAATTGCAATGTGTGATAAATGATGAGTTTAAATCAATTACAACAGTACCCCTAACATTACAAAAGTGAAACTAAGTTGTTTAGATTTAATATTTGAAAGAATTGTGTAACTATATAATGGTGAGTCCAAACTGTTATAGTGATACATCTAAAAACACGTATAATTTGATAGAAGCATATGCCCCATGCCTAAAATAAATATTTATTCTAGTGAAAAAAACAATAATACAATTATTAATTATATATCAAACGGGACCTTTGATTCCTAATTTACCATAATTTCAACACCGAACTCCAAAGTATATATATCTACTCATAATACTCGGGATATAACTTTATGATTATATAAAAAAACAAATGTTTATCCTTATCTAAATTTTTGTTTAAAATCATATATAAAAAAACAAATATTTATTCTTATCTAATTTTTGTTTAAAATTATTATTATTATTTAATATTAGAGATAAATAGGAAAATAAGATGAGAATGCACCAGAAAGTGACACGTGTCCAAAAAAGATTTTCATTTATTAGTATAGAAAGATTTTGCCACATGTTATAATCCTATTACTTTCTATTCTTATTAGCCAAAATAAATTTTCTATTTGATTCTCAGTATTTTCTCCCCATGAAAGTTTATATTTAGGATTGTGTTAAATGACTTCTTATATTAATTATGTTGAGATTATGGGGTTTTCTATTAGAATATCATTCAATAATGTGTATTTAGGTGATATTTTGATCAATTCTCGCGATAGATGGATGATTCATGTATGTCATATTGACCAACTTTTTAAATATGTTCTAATAATTTTCTATTTACGGGTCATCATTCGTTTGAAATTAACTCCAATAAATCAAAAGTAAAATTAACTCAATCTATTTTGACTCGAGTCAACACGTCTATATGAGCTCGGTCGAGTACAATGCTCATAACCTAACTAATATAGCCCAAGCCCAACAATCCATGCGACCCAACAAACAAACGATTCACCTATACTGCGTGACCTCTCAAAATGCCATATACTGTGACTTTTCATAATGTTGCTGCTAATGTTGTGAATTCTCTTTCTGGAACTACATTTCAAGTAATTGATTTCTAAAGCGATTCAACTCAATATATTGACACTTGTCTTCTTTTCTGACTTCTCTACTCATGGGCGGCTCTTTAGGTGTGCGGGAAGAACTTTCGCACAAGGCCCGATTTTTCGAGAGGCACGAGATTTTTAAAAAAATTCGATATATATATGTTATTTTAGAAAAAAAAATTGTACACACATAACAAATCCAATATAGAGGCTCATTATAAAAAGATTTATATTTTTTATAATTTACCCAACTTAACAATAGGTTTATTGGTCCCAATCCAATACTAAAATGATTAAAAAAAAAAAAGAAATACGAGGCTGGAAATTGGACGGACGAACGGCATATGGGCCCATTTTTTGAGCTCGAACAGGGTACGTTAATTCTCAGAGACGCCACTGTCTCTACTGACACTTGTCTTCTTTTCTGACTTCTCTATTCTTGTAGGGCATTTCACTAAGACCACCCGTAGTGGGGCATTATGTGGGCATTATGCTCAAAAAAAACGCCCCCCACTCCCATTACATAGGGCATTATGGGGCATTATGCTCAAAAAAAAATTGCTTTGGCGTGATATATAAAACGCCTAAAGGGGATTGTGGGAGGGTTTACTGACCAATGAGATTTTTTAGGGGTTTTTTCTTTATTTTATTTAATGGCCCAATAATGCCCAATAATGTCTCATCCCCATTACACCCCATTTTAGAAAACGCCCAATAATGCCCCTTTGCTGACTGGACCGCCACATGGCGTAAAATGCCCTAGGATAGGGGCATTATATTCCCCTTCCACATGGTCTAATGCGCTTTTGGATACACGCTATCATCCACTTGGCCACGAAGTTAACGTGTGAAAGAAAAATAGATAGGAAGGCACAGTTCCGCAATCCTAAATAAACCGTTTTAGCAATAGACATCTAGATGGATTTGTAGAGGCTAAAATTAACTTTTATAAGTTAAGACTGAACGTAGTGGGGCGGTATGCCCTTGCATGGCGCCGGCATAACCCCCACAACACCAAAACACCCGGCGCTATCAATCGAAAATTTAGGGGTGGCGCGATATGCATAACGGCGGTATGATTGTTTAAAGTTTTTGGTTTATACATGTTTGGTCCCTGCAAATCGGAGATGAAGCAGTGTAGGTCCTGCAAATCGGACCTGAAGACCGAGAACAAGCCGGAATTTCAGCCGGAGAAGAAGGCCGGAGAAGAAGACCTGAAGACCGAGAAGAAGCCTATTTTTGTTTTAAAGTTTTACACTTTGGTCCCTGCATTTTACACTTTGGTCCCTGCATTTTTTTTGTTACTGTAATGTTTTTATTTTAATAATTGAGTAATGATTAGGCGGGGGCTTTATGACTACGGGCTTAAATGCATAACGCCTCATAACGCCCACCCGCACACGTGGCGCGCCACGTGTCGCATAACGCCCACAAAGGGGTGTTATGACTACACATGGCCTAAGGATAGAAATCTTTGGATTATGATAAATAAAGTTTAACCAAAAAATTGAGAAGGAAGAAGATGCATCAAAATTTTTGTTTTGCTTAATTCTAAAGATAATCCTTCTCAACTTGCATAATGTCTTTGCTCTATTTCTTTCATAATTACCACAAAGACACACTCATTGACACTCATGTCATACCTCATTTGCATCAGAATAGCACACACCCACTTTTTTAGCCCACCTTTTTAAAAGTAGATATTTCTAACTGGAATATTGTTTATGTCATACGTTAAAATTATGCTATGTGGTATGGTAATAGTCCATCTTTGGAGGATGATTTGTTACGTAGGCGTCACGTAGATTGTGTGTGGGAATGGGGCAAAAATAATGGAGGTATGGAAATGGATGATGAGCCTAAAATATGTGCATATGTTATATGTATATATGTGTGTGTGAAGGGGTTTGTCCTGTAGTGCACCGGCTTGAACGTCAGGGAGAAGCCGGGAAGGACGCCGCCGGTGGGGGAAGAAATGGGGGGAGGAGCGGCGCCGGGCAACGACGGGGTGGGACGAACCCCACACCGTCTAGCCTTATACACCATTCTTTATATAGAAAGCAATTTAGTAATGGAATTATGATAATAAACTTTGGAAAATACAACGGTTTATTACTTGGTGGCATCTCAAGATTCTTTTCTTCATAAGTGAACATTATCTTATCAATGGTAAAGAACCAATAGTTTGTATATTACCAATCCAAATCAATTTTCTAATCACTACTCAACTTTTATTATAATAATAATTATATATATTTAAATACAATGTTTTAGCTTTTATATTATTAAGTAATAAATATTGAATCAATCTTATATACCTGAGTTCCTACCGTCGGTTTTACAGAAGGAAATATCAACTAATACCTATAAATTGGAGTGTTCAATTGAGAAGAAATTATTTGTATGAAGAAAAAGAAGGAATGTTTCATTTCACTTCATTTAATATTTGTATCTAATGTTATTATAAGAGTATATTGGTAAACTTACATATATTATTAATTTGTAGTTTTCCTCTTTAATAACTAACTATATTAAATATGTAACTTATTATAAAATATGTATTTTCTCAAAAAATAAAAATAAAAATTCATTTATAGTGTAGGATAAATTACGAGATGTATAAGATAAATTACAAGTTGTGTATGATAAATTTCAATATGTGTAACATAAATTTCGAAATGTGTAGGATAACTTTTAATGTGTGTAGAAATTTTTTTTATTGTGGATGATGATAGTATTTATGACTAATTAATTAGTCAAACATAATAATAAATGAGATGAGAGAAAAATTATTTAATGTTTTACAATTGTACCATTTGTTCTTTTTCTTCTCAAATGAACCTACTTTACGTATAAAAAGTCATTTTTATGTATTTATAGTAATAATATAATACAAATTCAACTGATAAATGGAAAATAAAATAAAATAGAATGAAAAGAAACGAGTGAAACAAGATGACTTTAAATTTATAGACATGCTTCGGGTGTATTCTCTAATTCTCTAATAAAATAGAATGAGAAGAAATGAGTAAAACAAGATGACTAATTTAAATTTTTAGACATGCTTTGGGTGTATTCTCTAATAACGTTCTCTAATTACGTTAAGTTGCGCCTAAAGAAAATAAATTTATGCATCATTATAACAACTTCTTTGGACTACCACATGAACTTGATTTACATCTCACAAGGTGGTTTGGCATGGCTAATTTGATTTACCATATTAATATGTGTTTAAAACGACTCCTTAACTTAAATGCATTTTGACCACTCATCAAATTTAGATCACCCTTGTGACATGCCATCTATGTTGTTTTTGTATTGGACACGTTATGATTTCAATAACTAAAAAAGCCACAAATGAATGATTTGAAACAAAACGGAAGGGCAACTAAATCTTAGTACAAGTTTGATGTTGTGAGGGGGGCGTGGGTAGAGGGATGGATGGTGGGCTAGGTCAGTGGCGGAACTAGAACATCAACTCAGGGGTATCCCAAATTTTTTTTTTATCGTGCAATCATACAATATTAAAAAAATGCCGCCCAATTGCCCAAATCAACAATCATTCAATTTTGGGCTATTATTTACTTATTTGGGCTTAGCAAATATGCTATTATTTACTTATTTGGGCTTACCAAATGTGTTATTATTTACTTATTTGGGCTTACCAACATCTTATTATTTTGTAAAAAAAATTTTGAGGGGTGTCCTCGTACTTGTTCAGGGGTGTCCTATGTATAAAAATCGAAAAAAAAATAAAAAATTTAACACTACTAGTAAAAACTTGAGCCGTAGCCCGGGCTACGCCCCACATAACTAAAGGTCCGCCCCTGGGCTAGGTAGAGGGGAGTGAGATGGGCTTGATGTGTTTGTTGTGCTGGATAAGGGTGAGGGAAGTGGACTGTTGGGAGGTTCAGCGAGAGGGTGAGGGGGTGGTATGTCATCACAGAAAGGTGTGGTTGGTTTGGGTGGGTTAGAGGATTTTGGTATTGTTGGTGAGGGTGTTTGAGGGTTGGTAGGAGTGGGTGTGTGTTCCTCAAAATTGGTAATGGGTAGGTTAGTATTGTTGGTTGATGTCGAATTTTGGTGAAAAGGGAAGATGTCTTCATCAAATTTTGCATGTCGGGTTGTGTAGATACGAACCGATGTTGGTTCAAGACACCGAAAACCTTTATACTTAGGACTATAACCAATGAATATGCACGGAGCACTTCTTGGTTGAAGTTTATTTTTTGTGTAGTCTCTAAGGTAGGGAAAAACAAGACAACCAAAAATACGCATGTTTGAGTAAGTGGGTGGTTGGTTGAACAAAACTTCAAACGGAGATTTATCGTCAAGAAGTTTTGTGGGTAGGCGATTTATAATATAGGTGGCGGAGGTGAAGGCATCAAACCATAGGTTGGGTGGGGCTTTGGCATTGAACATCATAGCTAGACCGGTTTCGGTTATGTGACGGTGTTTTCGCTCAGCCCTCCCATTTTGTTCGGGTGTGTGAGGTCACGATAAGCGATGATGTATACCGTGTTGTTTAAAACATGTTTGCACTTGATGATTGGTGAATTCGGTGCCACCATCACTTTGAAAAACTTTAACATTAGATGAAAATTGATTTTGAACAAAGTTGGCAATGTGGAGGTCTTTGGGCAAAAGAGGCGAGTTGAGGGCAAGCACTCGCATAGTGACCGGCTTGGCGACAAAGTTGGCAATGTGGAGGTCTTTGGTGTAAGATGTGACAACTCGGACTTTAGACTTACTTTGTGTAACAATACATGGTTATGAGAACGTTATTAATTGAATGTTATGATGTTATGTGCCTTATGTGTATGTATGTTATGTGAATGTTGTGTTAACACGTGCTTGTGATTATATGAATGATTATGTGTTTACGAACCGAACCGCACAACGTGACCCGGATCGCACATCACCTCTTGACCGCACAAGTAATAGGGCCGTAGTACTTGGAGTCCGGTTAGATGGCAACCCAAGTGATGGGTTCGGCCCATCACTCCTTAACCGGTTAACATTAGGGGATGTGTAACCATTCTCCACTTTTTACAAAAACACAAACACACACAACCCTACTTCCCTCTCGTCTCTCTCTCTCTCGGCTTGAGTTGAAACCCGACGGCAGGAACATCCACAACTCGGATCACCCTCTCCCCTCTCTAATTCGGACGTGGTTGACCATTTACTAGCTTACCTGTACTCTTTGTGTATCTGCCGAGCAATCCAAGGTGAGTTCACACAGCCAAGGCATGGGATTCCCGGGTGGGAATTGGGTTGGAATGATTTGATATGGAATGATTACTCGTACTTACGCAATCACTAGACTATAGACCATCGTCCTCAGGATAGTCAGGACACGTTACGTAAAGCCTACGTAACCCAGTAATTGCCATTTGTCTCCCGGGTCGGGAGGACACGTTACGTAAAGCCTACGTAACCCAATACCTTCTACTGTCTTCCGGGTCGGAAGGACACGCTGCGTAAATCCTGCGTAGCCCCCACGCGTACCACTGTCCTCGGGGAAGGGCACGTCACGTAAAGCCTACGTGACCCAGTACGTATTCCTGTTCTCGGTAAAGAAGAACACATGGTTGGAAGTTAGTCTAGTAAGTACCCCTAATGAGAAGCCCTCATTAGTAAGGATAAAACGTGGGAAGCCCCCACCGGTAATATAAACACAAGGTTTGGGAAGCCCCCGCCTTTAGTACACACTAGTATGGGAAGCCCCCACTGGTTATACTTATGCACTATGTTATGAACTTACTTTCTGTGAACTCGCTCAACTAGTTTGTTGATTATTTGCTGCATGCCTTGCAGGACCTTAGGTACATTATGGAGCTTGCACAGGGAGGAGCAGGTCGTTGTGGGATTTGGATCATGAACGATATCTGAACTTAAACTGTTTTGAGATTACATTACTATGCTTCCGCTACATAAACAATGTTTGGTTTTGAAACATCAATCATGTCATGATAAGCTACATTAATTACTTTTCTTATTAAATGCTATGTT
Organism: Helianthus annuus; assembly: GCF_002127325.2. Classification (NCBI taxonomy): domain Eukaryota; kingdom Viridiplantae; phylum Streptophyta; class Magnoliopsida; order Asterales; family Asteraceae; genus Helianthus; species Helianthus annuus. The sequence continues at coordinate 15,900,782 of NC_035435.2, forward strand.
TGATATGATTGATGGCTTGATCCTGGTCAGTCACGCCTCCAAGCGGTGGTACTCCGTGTGTGGGATTTTGGGGGTGTGACATAAGAGGGGTTTCGGCCTCTAGAGGAAGAGCCGCGACCTCTTCCACGAGACGAAGGAGTGCGGGTGTGGGAAGTTTTGGTCGGTTGGACATAGAAAGCGGCTTGGGGAGATTGAGGACCATGGAGTTGTTGAACAAACATCTCTTGATTCTCGACGTTAGCCAAGAGGTCACGAAATGATGGAGCCGGGTGAATGGTTCTTTGAGAGGTGGAAAAGTTTTCAAACGAGGCGTCGAGTCCACAAAGGAACCAATGGCGTTTGTCCTCATCGCTTATGGGATGACCTATAGCCGAAAGTTGGTCGGCTAAAGCTTTGAACTTTCGACCGAATTCCGAAACCGAAGAAGATCCTTTTTGAAGGGTTCGAAGGGAATCTTTGAGAATGTGGATTCTTTCAATAGAGGAGTGGCTATAGGAATCGGCGAGGGCTTTCCAAACGGCTTTGGCGGTGGTATGTCCAATGGTTTCGCCCATGGCTTCTTAGGTTAGGGTAGAATTAAGTAGGAGAAGAACTTTCTGATCGGCTAGTTGCCATTTCAGAAAATCGGGGTTGACCACGGTTTTGTTGTCGGTTAGAATAGTTTCGGATGGGGAAGGGGTGTCTCCGGTAACATGGCCGAGAAGTTTGAGATAGGAGAGAACCGGAGTAACTTGTTTCTCCCATGTAAGATAATTCGTTGAGGTTAATTTGATGTTAATTAGATGAACAAGGGAGTGGAGAGGGGTTGAAGTTGGATCGGCAGCCATGGGAGAGTTTTGGGAAGGGACCGAAAGAAAAGAAAGAAGAAGATTGCTAGGAGAAAGGATCTTGCAATGTTTAGGCTGATACCATATGAAATCACAATGGCCAACTTGATTTTCATTACAAAGATACAACACTTTAAATACAAGTTACTAGACTAATAATAAGGAGAGAATTACTCCTCTAGACTAAGAAACTATTGACTACATAATTACATTGAATACATTGATGAAGAAGGAGGATATTACTCCATAAAATATGTTATAGTTGAAGAAGGATGATATTGCTCCATGAAATATGCTATACTCTAATAAGTTTTATAAAAAAATGTTTTTTTTTATAACTTTTTATTTACTTTTGGAGCACTTTTCAGCTTTTATTCTGTTGTTATCATCTTGAATAAGAATTTAAAGTGTACATGTTTGGCTCCTTATCCAAGAGAATGCCCCTAACAAGTATAATATAACTTGAAATGAATCATGTATAATTATTTTTACTATACACATGCTAACAGAACCAAAAAAATATAAAATAAAAAAAAATGAATGTTAGGTGTAGAACTGTAGATCACAGTGAAATTTTTACATTCCTTTCAAATATATCGATGAATTTAAAGGTAAACTAAAAAAACAACGATATTGCATGTGCATGTAACTATTCTTCGAACCGAACCTTTATCATACAAAGGTATGATAAATCAATAAACTAATTGTGAAATTAGTATTCTTTCGTCCCAATGTCCAAAAGATTTAATTACAATTTAACTTAAAATAATATGATTAGATGACTACAAGAAGAAAAGTGCATATGCTGGTAGAAAGAATGGTATTGAAAAGGATACATACACACTTTTATTTATTTAGTATTTTTACTTAAAAGGTACAGAAATTCAAGTACTAAAATTTAACTAACCTCTAAAGTTGAGGGTACCAAACTGAAACTATACGATGAAATACAGATTCTGATACAGCATTGACGATAAATTGAAAAATATCTACGTGGCTAATAACGCGTCTCCTACAACGAAAACGACCTCCAAAAGCCCCCTTTGTTCTGCCTTTACTATAAAAACTAGCCTAAGACCCCGCGAGCTTCGCGGGTGGCTTAACACACAAATATATAACTTAAAATTGTTGAAATAACAACCAAACTTACCTTTGCGGCAACCTATTCGAGAACGGCAGCCGGGTACACACCTCTATTGCCCGAACATTATGTTTGAAACCGCCGCCACTGATAGAATTTAGCCACACTGCCATCATGCTGCAGCACCAATCCACACTAACCAAATCACATTTTAACACTGATTTTGAACAACTTACCTATATCTCAAATCACATTTAACACTGATTTTGTACAACTTACCTATATCTCAAATCACATTTTATCTAACAGAGTTCAGCCGGACTAAGGCGATAATGTTGCCTCACATAATCATAAATCAGTGAAACCATTAATCAAGTATTTTCAAAATTAAAAGTAAAATACGACAAAAGTAACAGACATGAAGACAATAAGCAAAGACCATTCAGTTGAACCGAGTCGGGTACTTGTGAAACTGCCCGCAACACAGTTCACAGTGACCGAGTCCTTTGGCTCTTCCACGACATCAAAACTTGTAAGTTGGTCTAGACATGGACCTAGAGCTTCCACCTAAGAAGTTTGAAAACCTTCATAAGTAACCTATAATAAGATAGCAGCATATATTATCAGCTATAGCGTACAATCACCTTTAAAAAAACAATTTTTAACCAACCTGAATATGTGTATTTGCTTTTGTTAATACCAGATCATAAGAAGAAGAAGAAGAAAAAAACAGGCTGGATAACTGATATAACCTTGTATTTTCTCAATAAAAGCCCCTGCAAGATAGTAAGCGTAGTGATTAATTGATTAAATAATATGATTACTGAGGATTAAAAGATCCACAAACATTACAGTATTAACTGAGACTGAAAATATATAATAAATTAAAGAGTAACATGGCATTTTCGTCCACGAGGTTTGGCCAGTTTTGCGACTTTCGTCCAAAGGTTTGTTTTTTCCGCATTTGGATCCTAAAGGTTTGAATTCTTGCCATTTTCATCAGGCTCGTTAACTATCAATTTTTCTTCGTTAAGTCAGGGGCATTTCTGTCTTTTTTGCTAACTTAAAGGGCAATTCGGTCTTTTTCAGGGGTATCCAGTCTTTTCACATAAAGTGAAAAAGACCAAATTGCCCTTTAAGTTAGCAAATAAGACAGAAATACCCCTGACTTAATGGAGAAAAAATGGATGGAGTTAAGGAGCCGGATGAAAATGGCAAGATTTCAAACCTTTTGGATCTAGATGCGGAAAAACAAACCTTTGGACAAAAGTCGCAAAAAATTACCAAACCTCAAGAACGAAAATTGCATTTTACTGAATCAGTTTGCTGAATCAGTTCGCTAAATCAAGAACGAAAATACACTGCAGATTTTTGTCAGTTCGCCGAATCAGTTTGCTGAATCTATTCGCTGATTTGTTCACTGAAAGTCAGTTTGGTGTTTTGTTTGGCTGAGTTGTTCACCGCAACATGTATCCAGTTAATCACTTTCCCGCAAAACTGTGCACGTAATAAAACGTTTGCGATCAAAATTTAACTTGGAAATAGTCATGTAAACTTATGATATAAGCAACTTAATTATGACACTACGTACCAGGTTTAGTGTGTCTTTTCCTGTCTCCACATCCCATCTTCTAATGGAGTGATCCCACGATCCAGAATAAATGGTTTCGTGTTCGAGCCAAAAAACTGAAGATACGCATTGTGTATGCGCTATAAGCATAGATACCGCCTCTCCCTGCACATTTTTTACGTTTAAACCACTATTCGACTCTGGTTACTGTAAATCATGTAATCAGTTTCATGACATACGACCATAACGCCCTTTAAGTTGATAAATATAGTATTAAAAGAGTATGAAAGCGGAACCAACCCATTTCAATATAAAAGAAGCCCAAAATAGAGTCAACGTATTTGCAGTATCAAGGTTTTGGGTGAAAACACCCGATGCAAGTCCATATCGCGTCGCATTGGCCCTTTGTATCTCTTCATCAACCTCCCTGTCATCAAAATCATGAGATTATAATTTTTAACAGGTTTTGAAGTTTGTAAACAATGTTATAACATGTTATGATGATTATACGGGAATTACTTGAATTTCAAGATGGTTTGAACAGGACCAAATATCTCATCTTGAGCTATCAGCATATCATCCTGTTCAAAAAATATAATTTCATAGTAAAGATCATCCTGTTCAAAAAAAAAAAACCAATTACTGTAAATAAGTTCTTGTTTTACTAATATCGAGAAAAAAAGAAATCAAATATATGTAAAAAATGTAAATGCACACTTGTTCAAAAAAAAAGAAGCCAATTCTTGAATAATTTTACCGGTCTCTGTTGATCCGGTAAAAGCAATTTGCAAAACCCAGCATTAAATCATGGATGATAATTTTGATTTTATTAGAGTATAATATAATGATATAGATATTAAAAACTTACCTTGTCCACATCCATATGGCTAGCAAGAGCTGCACCAGTTGGGCCATAGCCCGAAACTTACCTTGTCCACATCCATATGGCTAGCAAGTAGAGTAGAAAGTTCAGAACCATTGATATTATTTTTCGTCTCTAGAATCAACCCGACCACCAACTCTCTTATTCTATAACAATTAACTGTTCCAGATTATGATATAAGCTCCATCAAAGATTCGATATTACTATGACAACTTACCTATATGGCACTCACCTTCATCTTTTTTTGAACTCAAATGGCACATCATCACATTCTTCTTCAGAAGCACAGTTCCATCTTGGAGTTTCACAAAAAATATAGATATGTCAAGTAGTTTTTAATAATCCACACATCTACATGCCCGCCTTAGAATTTCTTTTTTTTTTTTAATTTTGATTCCTTAAAATCCACTTGTCTATAGGCAGTTTCACTCATGATTAGATACAATTATCTCATTTTTAACCCTTACACTATCTATACTACCAACAATCTTCTGTGTTGTAGTAATAAGTAATTAACCATTATTCAAATCCTAATTTGTTAAGAACCCATTGAATTCAGAAAAATGCAGGGATTTTAAGCAAGATTTTCTTTTTTTACAATTCGATGTTTAGGAGTATTGTAGAATGAGCAATTGCTCCAATTTCTTTTGAATCTTATTCTACAGCCTTGATTCAAACACCCACAAACCCTATTGCAGCTCAATGGCGATTGAACAACAAAATAAAAAAAAATTGTTCCACAACTCCATACATATGTCAACGATTAACATATTAAACATTGATTAAAGCAGAAGATTCAAAGGATTATCAGAATACGTCATAATACAATGAAGAAAACATACCCGGTGAGGGTTCATATGTGCCACAGAAGTAGTAAAGTAGTATATGTGTATTAGGGTTTGTAAATGTGAAGAGGATGAAAGAAAAAAGGGAAAGAACCTTAATCACCATCGCCGCCTCCATCATCCACAACTAACCACAACCTTGAAATTATATGGCAGATCCTCTAGCATCAACAAAAAATCAATCTAGGGTTTGTAAATCGAACAAAAAACAATAAAATTCTAAACAACTTTGAAAAAAAAAACATGTAAAAGTTGAAAAAACATACCTATAATAAGAAATTGGAAGCAAGAATCGATGATTAACATGGATTATGTTGATTCTTGACGAATGTTGATGCAATTCTTTGTGGTTATCAAGTCTTGATTCATTGCGAAATGGAGTGAACGGCCAGAATAATGGATATAAATATTCAGATCGAAGATTGTCATGGTGGAAAGAGGTATGCGTCCATGGTTGAATTTAGGGTTTTGGAAAGGGAAAAGGAAAAGTGATGAGAAAATGGAAAAAGAGAACGGTGAAGGCAAAGCAAAATTCTGAGCACCATTTTCCAAAGCCAGCAACCTTAAGAGATGACAAGTGGCAGTAAGTGTTTTAAGTGGATGCCAAGTGGCACCAAAGTGTTTTGTTTTAATATAGATAATAGATAAATAATTGATTTATAATATAGTTTTTTAAGTTGCGTTAATTAGTATATTATTTACTTGTCAAATAAAAATAGAATGAATCAACTACATTATTAATGACAAGTCATTTGAGTCAAAGTGTTGCTTCCCTTAACGTTAAGGATTTGACTTTTGATCCCCGCTAAAGAGGGATTAAGATTAAAAAAAAATTGTTGTTAAAAATATGTGTTTAAACAACTCATTTAACGTACACGGTACACCCAGTTTAACCACTTATCTTTGATTTCCCGTTTGACATGCGATCAATGTTTTTTTTTCAAATAGAAAACATGACAATTCCTATACTTGAAAAAGCCATAAATGAAATCTTTAGAATAATAAAACGGAATGGAAGTTATATATTGAAACAACTATAATGTTATCTATATATCTATATAAATGAGATGGATTTGGGCTATGTGTCCTTTGTCTTTGGCCATCTAGGCTGATGTGGCAATTTGGTTTAGGAGGGAAATCCCAATTAGCTTTCAACAATCACGATTCCAAGGAAAAAAGGCGGGATCCGAATTGAGTTGGGTCGGGTCAACAGAAAATGGATCCTATATGTTATTTTCCAAAACCCTATACACCACATTCATCTCCATTTTCCTTTCATCTCCCTTCTGGTTCAAGCATATGATTCAAGCATTGCCATTCCGAGTCAATAATCTTCATTCTCCTTCATCTTTATTATAAGGTATCTTCGATCTCCCTAAAATAATACCCGCAAAAATGGTCAAAATTGTTCACCGAAATCATACCTACCGAATCTCCCTTCTCTATCTTCTTTTTCTTCTACAATTGTTCATCGTCTCATCGGATCTTCAAGATTTTATCAAGATCAAAGGTAAATATACCTAATCGAACCTAGATCTGCGTTGTTTATGTTATTGTATATACAAAGTTATTTTTATAAAGATTTTTTCGATTGCTAAAAACCATTTGTTTTCTCATTTCTATAGATCCGATAAAAGAAATTAAGGGTGTGTTGTTATTTATGTTATTCGATTGTATTATACAAAGTTGTTTTTATGAATACTGTTTTGATTGCTAAAAACCATTTTTGTTATGATTTCTGTAGATCTGATTAAAGAAATTAAAGATATGTTGTTATTTATGTTGTTCAATTGTATATAAAGTTCATTTTATAAAGATTCTTTCGATTTCTAATAACGTTTTCTTTGTTCTGATTTCAGTAGATCCGATCAAACTTTATCTTTTTCTTTCTTTGGATTTCTAATAATCTTTGTTTTGATTTGTAATAACTTTTTCTTTGTTCTGATTTCTGTAGATCTGATTTCGGACTCCGATAATTCGTCAATCAAAAGAGGTTACTTAATTGTTATAGTTGTTTTATCTTTTTTAAGTTTGTAATATGTAATTTTATATCCTTTCTGTTCATTATTTTTTTTACTTATTAATATATGTTCTGAATGATTTATGGTTTGTATTTTCTCATGGTGAACCCTCAATCTTTTTTGAAATTCGGACTCGGATTGTTAGTCTACCAAAATAAGTTATGTTGTTCTGAATTTTGTAGATCCGATCATAAAATTGAAGGTATGTTGTTTTAGTTTGTTGTTTATCTACTGTGCATCTTTAATCTAAGCGATTGAACATTTATATTTTTTTTGCAAACAATATCAAGATCAGAGGTTTTGTTATCATCATCTACATTCTCTGATTTATGTAGTGTCTATGAACGTTAATCATGTATTGCACATTTATCAAACTCATGTATTGGACATTTATCAAACTTACTGATTTTTGTTTATTTTGATTTTCATGTGAATCCCTAAATCTTGGATAACAACCGGACTCCGATCATTCAACAAGCAACAGAGGTTAGTTGAATGTTATAGTTGTTTTCTCTTTTTTAAGTTTGTAATATTGTTTTGTCAGAATCTTTGCTCCACGTTTCTATTGTTTTGTTTGAAGCTTGATTGAATATCATATGTGTTCTTGGAGTTTAATGGTTTGATCCTTGATGTTTGACAATTGAATTTCGGATCATGATAACGGTTCGGTGCTATCCATCCGTTTGTTCCAAAATTATTATTGTTAATTTTTATTTCCTTATTTAGAGGATATATCATAACTTGATTTTAAATTCAAATTTTTTATTTGGAGTATAATATGGAAGTAAACGATTTGGAGTTAATAACATTAATTGGATTTCCTTTTTAGGTGAGTTCAATGTAGCTAGACATGTTAATGGTTTAAAATTTAGAGTTTTATATATAATTTTGATTAAATTCTTCCAACATATTATAGTAATTTTAAATTTAAATTATATTTGATTTATTTTTAAATAAAGTTACCTGAAATAGAAGTTCACTACATTCATTTTTTATAATTGCTAATTATCCTAATTTTTAATAACCTCTAATCGACAATTATTGGTTTCTATATAACTAATTAGATTCAAATTATTCAACAATCATATTAAAAAATTTATTGGTTTTTACCGTATATGCTTTAAATCATTAAAATAATAGATACGGAATTGAGTTTTGAACTTTCACTGTATTTTAGATGATTATGTCCTTCAAGATGCTAACATTTGTATGTTTTCTAATATCGTTTTAATTATTAGAAGCCTGTTTTAAGAATATATTAATATTTTTTAAAAATGTCAACAAATGTGTTTTTAGTATATTTCGCTGATAATTTCCTTATTTAGATGATAGATAATAACTTGATTTAAAATTCAAAATTTTGATTTGGAGGATATTATGGAAGTAAACGATTTGGAGTTAATAACATTAATTGGATTTCCTTTTTAAGTGGGTTCAATGTACAAAGACATGTTAGTGGTTTAAAATTTAAAATTCTATATATAATTTTGATTAAATCTTCCAACATATTATAGTAATTTTAAATTTAAATTATATTTGGCTTATTTTTAAATAAATTTACCTAAAATAGAAGTTGACTATATTCATTTTGTATAATTGTTAATTATCCTAATTTTTAATAAACTTTAATCAACAATTATTGGTTTCTATATAGCTAATTAGATTCAAATTATTCAACAATCATATTAAAAATATTTATTGGTTGTTACATATAAGTTTTACATCATTAAAATTAAATTTTAAGCTTATATGTTTTTTGTTTCGATTCATAGGAAATACCGTATGATTTTGCAAGCTTATTGTGGGAAGGAAAAGTTCCATATGGTCAATGTCTTGAACTTATTGATGATGACTTATGCAACTGCATGAGTCTGAATCTTTTTCGAACACAAGAGGTAAGTTTAATTTTATCGTTTTTTGGTGTTTTTTGATCCGGTATAATGATACTCAATTATTATTTTAAATTTATATTTTGAACTAAACCATTATTGTGTGTGATTTTAAATTTTTAATTTCGAAGTCAATCATTATCTTAAATTTAAATTTGAAGTTTGCCATTAATGTGTTTGATTTTAAATGGAAGTCAATCATTTTTTTAAATTTAAATTTGGAAGTAAACCATTAATGTGTTTCATCCATTTAGCCATTCCTTTTTCAATTAACTTAATTCATCTTTAATGTGACAGAATTAATGGAGTGATATAAGAAGGTTTCTTTGTTAATTGATTATTCTCTTCCGCTTACAGGGGATAGCGCTAAGGTAATTAACATCAAAATTCAATATTTCTATTACTTGAATTCTCTTGCTTTATAATTTCTTTCAATGTATTATTTTGTGTTTTGACTTGGATATAAAACATAATGTGAAGGTATATTTTAAACTTATTTTACCGAGTTTTTTTATTTGGATTGCAGAATAAGTGCTTTGATGAACTAATAGGTGTTTGAATTTTGTGTTTACTTTGCTCTGCATAGGGCTCCTTCAGTTTTTTGTATTCTTTTACTTCGCTCAGTAATTATTCTATTTTCAAGATAATAATACAAGCTGCATTTGCATTGGCTACCCTACCAACAATAGTGGGTGAATCAGTAATAACAAAACTATTGAGATAAGTTTTAAAGCTTATTGAGAAATATTGATTGTGTTTCTATAAATACTTTACCGTTTAATTTTGTAAAAAACCTTCATATTTAATTTTCAGATATGGATCCAATGAACAACAGTCCTTCATTTTTAAAGCTTATTCAGGAAGATGACCAGATATTTTTGGTACGGTTATTGGTATTCTAAATACTAATCATATTTTTAGTAAACTGATGTTTGTCTTTTTTTTATTTTTTTTAAACTCATAGCAAATACCTAATGACTTTGCTTCAATGATTTGGGGAGACCAACCACCTTACAAAGATTCAGTTAAGATTGTTGATGGCAACAAGTTATGGTTTGTAAGACTGAAAAAAAAACTGATGTTGGCCATGTTCTTGCGGATGGCTTCACCAAAGTTGTTCGGGATAGTTGTATAAGAAAAAATAACTATCTTATGTTTCAGTCATTTGGACAATCATCATTCTTTCTAATGGTGTTTAAATCATTTGTTCATCAATACTGCTTTATATCCAAAATCACACCTGACAAAGACGTTATTGTAAGTAGTATATTATACAATCAGTATGATGAATAATGTTTTCTTTCTGTATATTGGTTTTTAAATTAATTTTTAATTATCACTGCCTATGCAGGTCATGGCTGATGAATTTTGGAGGCAATTTTATGGGAAAAATTTCAAAGGTGGTCAATCAACTCTTTATTTAGGAGATAGATTTTGGAACGTTAAGATGGACGGATTAACTGACAACTGTGTTTTTACTCATGGATGTTCTAAGATGGTAAACGATCTTGCCTTAGACAGCCGATCTATCTTTGTCTTTTCAATGGTTGGAAATAAAATTTTCGAGCTTTCAGTCTTTAATCATCAAACCAGTACTCAAATTCAGAACAACAAGGTTGAGTTAGTTGTTTTGGATGACTCCATCTATGGTGATGATGGTGATGATTTGGTTATTGCGGTTAGAATTATACATCTATACTATTATTTAGTTATTAACGCGAGCTTACAAGTAGATCTTGAATTTCACACATTGTTATTTTTTATCTTTTTTGGTAGTCCGAACATAAGGAGAAGTGTAGTACTGCCGAAACTGACTTTCAGGAAAGTGTTGTTGTGGAATGTGAAGACGACAAATTTCAGTTGACAAGTTTTGAGTCTGTGTTCAATGTAAACCCCTATATTTTAATCTAATTTATTAAAACTTATCATAAATATTTTTTTTTTGTATTTATACATTTGTTTATTGTTAATTGTGTAGGATATTGATGATTCGAAGTTTGATAACTTTTTCTCATCTCTACTTGAAATGGAAGACCTTAAGAAGAAGGTAATTTTTTGTCATTGTTTTTTTTCGTATTTTATTAAATTTAATTATTATTCTTATTATATTGTTAAACACTTTTCCCTTATATGTAGTTCAAAGATGATTGAGATAAAAAAACCGATCCGATATGCAAAGCAAGTGTTGTTTGTGATAAAAATCAAAGTTTAAAAGTTTGTGTTCATTTATAGGAGTTTGTAATTAACTGAATTGTTTTACCTATATTTTTTTCATTTTAAACCGTTAATGTTTTATGTTTCTTACGATGATCCGAAGGGGAAAACAAATGTTGTTGTTGATGAAAATCTAAGTTTAAAGGTTTTGGTTCAGTTACTTAATTATATTTTTATGAATTTAAGTTGATTACTTTACGTTTTTTTTTATTTATACGTTTACCTTTTTTCAGGACAAAAGCAACTTTGAGATAGACCTGAACAAATTTTTGATACCGAAGAATAACTCCCATGTATATCTGATTACTTAAGTATTATATAATTCAATGTATTAATTCATTCTATATTAATAATTTTTATACTCTTTTGTTTTATAGGTTGATCCTACACGAAAAACAAATATTTTTATTTCTGAACCGAGTCTATCCTCCATAGTTGTTTCTGATGTGAGTATTTCTGATTCGATATTTTGTTCGAATTATGATAGTTACTTATGTATTTATTTACCTGTTTTAGACCATTCCGAAATATAAAGTTGATGTTGGTCAAATTGTTTTGCCGATAAAGAGGAAGGTATAGTATCATATATAACTTTTTTACTTTTAATTTTATTTCTTAAAAAAGAACTAATTATTATTTTATTTGAACTTATTAGGCCACTCAGAAATGTAAAGCAGTTATGTTGGTGTCCGATGAGTCTCTTATCGCTCATCGTACACGTTCAAAGTTTAGAAACAAAAATGAATTTGTGATTGTTGATAAGTTTATGGCTGCTGAAACCACATCTGTTAGCCGTAAACGTTCTACATTGAAAAGGTCGAAAACAATTTCAATCATTGAGTTCACCAAAGTCGCCGAGAACAGAATGGTATGTGTTTTCGTATTATTAAAATTTATATATTTTATTCAAGTAATAAGCATATGTTTTAGATTACTTTGACAATTTTTTGTTTTGTGACTTTCAACGTTTACCGTCTGCTATTTCCGATGAGTTGTCTCTTTCTTTTCACAACCTCCGTGATGTTTCAATCCAAAACATTAGATGTGAGGTAACAAACATGAAGACGATAGCGGAAAAGAATGGAGATGGTTACAGGTATGGTTTTTCCAAGTGGTCGGCTTTCTTGAAATCAAATCAAATACACATGGCGCTACTCTTTTCTTTAAATATGTCAAGTCTTCGCAGCTTTTGATATTGACCAAATTTGTACACATGACGACAAAGAAAAGAGGCCGTCCGTGACTGTTTGCATTTGTGGTTGTTAGTTGGTTTTGTATATGTTTTCGTGAACTGGTAGTTATTAGTTGATGGTGCGTTTACAGTTGTTTGCATAATTTCTACTTGATTTTCGTATGGCCCAAGTTGGATGTCAGTTATGTTTTCTGTTTGGACAATTAGTACTTAAACATGCCCTCTTTTGTAAGAAAGTTTACAAGTTAATTTTTGTGTTAATTTAGAACATAATTTTGGTACTACTCTTTTTTCCAATTTTATTATTAGCTTTGCACAACCAATCATATTACTTTTTTAATATCCAAGTATCCAACGCAAACATCCGAACCTCTACATATTTTATTTTAATACGAATATATAATTTTTTTCAATACGAATGTTAGTTTTATATATTTTTATTAACAAATATAACAATTGAATACTCCCTCCGTCCCATTTTAGATGTCATGGGACCCACATTCACACAATTTAAGAAATATTTGAGTATTTTATTTTTTGAGTTGTAAAATGACAATAATGTCTTTAGAAATGACAATTAAATTGGGACAACAAAAAATGGAAGTTTGTAATGGTAAGGGCAAAACTGGAAATTATATTTACATTTTTGGAAATGACAATTAAATTGGGACAACCAAAAGTGGAAATTTGGACATTTAAAATGGGACGGAGGGAGTATATCTTACACACGATAAAACATAACAGTCAAATTACCAAATAAGTTGATGTTTGAATTTGTATGTTGACTTATTTCTAGATGTATATCTTATATTTTTATTAACTTATTATTTATTTTAGGAAACTTATAAATATTTATAATAATTAACAAAACAATGATAATTTATTTATGTTAAATTATTTGGTCGATTTTGTCTATTCGTAATTTCCAAAGTTTTGTAAATTAATATTTCCATTTATAATGCAATAACATATCCAAATTAATTTTAGATAAATTTGTTTCTTTATTAATTGACAATCATTTTTAAGTAAAATGGAAACTACAATAGAATGACAAATAATTTTGATGTAGATATTTTATTTTTTATCAAAATAAATATAATATTTGTTTTGTTCTATGGTATTACACTTTTAATTAATTATTTAACGATCATTTGTTGAGTACTAATAAAAAAATCCTTATTTTTATTGTCACAGTTCTCTTTTTCATGTATCAATACAAACTAATATCATTTATGTTTTATTATACGTTTCCATTTTACTAGGTGTTTCATATAATGGATCAAATTCCGTTTGATGTTGTGATCATGGAAATTTTTGTATCAATACAAACTAATATCATTTATGTTTTATTATACAAAAACAAGTCATTTGGATACAACGTTTTATTTGATCAATACATGAATATTTTTTTACACAAACAATTTGAATTTCCAAATTTATTTATTTTTAAAAACAAACAAATTGAATTTAAAACCATCAATAACGTAACCGTGAGTACTTTCTTATATTTTTAAAATCAAAGTAGGTAAAAATTTAAGATTTCGAATTTGTTAATAAACTAAACATTAATAATTTATATTTTATCTTTATTTTTTCCCGTTTGTTAATAACAATTTATAAAATATTTTGCAAATCAAACAAACTATTGAAATTTGTCTCTGTAATTTTGAGAATGTCGTGTATGTTTACCAATGCATACTCCATAGATAGATTTATTTTATAGTTTTGAGTTAATAATTTTGTTTACAAATTGACAATCTATTATTATGAAGTAAGATTTTACCTCATATGTTTAACTTTTAAAGTTTCAAAAACCACTTTTAGTATGTTTTGTAAATAATAATTAATAGGTCAAATATAGTTACGTAAATAATATTATAACAATAATAAATACATTTGAAAACTATGCATTTGAAATTTGGATTGCACTACAGTCAACTTTCAACCTATTTGGCCTATATGTGTGGTACTCAACCAATGTGATTGTGCATATCAAAAGATATTGTGTTTGTGTGTTTCAAAGGTTGGTGACAATGGTGGTGTTAAAGGCTTGGAGAATTCATTATAGTTTTATTTTTTTTTATTTTTTTGTACATGTTAAGTGTTATAATAAAGAACGGACAAAATATTAATAAAGTTCTAATAATCTGTTATAATAAATAAAAGTTTTTTTTTTCGTGGGTCATTCAGTGAGGCAAATTTCTGCCTCCGGTTCTTGCCCAAAGTTTCTAACCTTATTCGCAACCCTAACGACTACAACTTTCAATTCAAAACAATTAAAAAACAAGTTTGTTCGCAACCCTAATGACTACAATTTTCAATTCAAAACAATTATAAAACAACTTTCTGACATAGTTTGATTAATATAAAGTAAATTTTCCTACCCGCGAAGTTCGCGGGTGATAACCTAGTTTTATATAAAGGAGATATCTTATACCTCTCTATACTAATTTTTCATTTGCTATTCGGAGCTTTTTAACTTTTATTCCTTGGTTATCTTCTTCTATAAGAATTTAAAGCTACATCTTTGACTCTCCATCCAAGGGAATACCACTACCAAGTATAACATAACTTTACATGCATTATGTATAATTATTTTAACATATTGACAGAGCCTAGATGCCATAAATTATCAACTGAATGTCACAATATAAATGTTATATTCTTTTAACTCTACCACATATCCTTTTTAACTCTACCAACGGTAAATTACTTTTTGATTCTCTGTGTTTTATGGGTTTTAACCACTTGAGTCCAAAATCAAAATGTTTAACGTCCTGAGTCCCTATAACCACTTTTTTTAACCATTTGAGTCCAATTTTCTACCACTGTTAAAATTATTTTGTTAAAATTTGTTAAATGACCAAATTACCGCTACCTAATGTCTTCTTTCTCTTACTTATCTTTCTCCAAAAAAAAATCCCCTTTCTCAGTCCTTTCTTAATCGATTTTGATTTTAATTAGTCAATGTGCTTACTGTCCCTGTCCCTGCACATAAGGAACACCCTTTCTTGAACCAGCAGGGATATTTCCTTGTAAACCTGGTATAAACTCAGTCATTAACTTAACAATTTTGGGATTTCACTGTAGCTCTCGTAGCCATGACCCTATCTTGGATCTTTGCATGCAATAACTAGTATTATTTTAAAAGTATTGCACCTTTTAACTAATTGCAATGAGATTGTGCAGTAATTTTTTATCTACTTACAGCAATACAAGGGGCAAAAGCATATTGTATGCCAGTGGCTCTAATCTCAAGTGCAGTTGCAGCTCCAATCTTCTTTATCAAAACAGGATCTCTGCTCAGTTTTGGCACACAAATCATCAGTGATAATGCTACAGTGACTTGATATTATGAAGTGAAAGTTGTGCATTTCAGGTTAATTTGGTTCTTGAAGGACTTGCCTAGTGACTCCTTGTGTGGAAAAATTGTAGCTTTATAAACATTGTTATGACCATGAACAGCATCAATCCCATAAATCACCACCATTTCATTCAAACCCCTCAAATTCTCCACCAAAATCTCCGCCACCATCTCCGTCGACGACAAACTCCCCGACGCCACCTTATCCTACTTCGACTCCTCCGACGAACTCCAAACCACCACCATCTCCGACCTCAACAAATCCAAAAGAACCATCTTATTCGCCGTCCCCGGCGCCTTCACCCCCACCTGCTCCCAAAAACACCTTCCCGGATTTGTAGAAAAATCCGGCGAGTTAAAATCAAAGGGTGTGGATACAATCGCGTGTGTTTCGGTTAAAGATGCGTTTGTGATGAAGGCTTGGAAAGCTGATTTGGGAATTGGGGATGAAGTGTTGCTACTGTCTCATGGGAATGGGAATGAAGTGATTAATAATAGTTTTAATAATAATAAAATGGCTTTTTTAAATATAAGGGTAATTTGGTCATTTAACAAAAGTTAACCAAAAAATTTTAACAGTGTTAGAAATTTAGACTCAAATGGTTAAGAAAAGTGGCTATAGGAACTCAAGACGTTAAACATTTTGATTATGGATTCAAGTGGTTAAAACCCTCAAAACACAGGGACTCAAAAAGTAATTACCCATAATAATAATTCAAAGTTCAAACTACAAAAACAAAGTTAAATAAAAATATAAGTATCAATAAAAAATTTGACATGGAGGTCCGACTCTGGACCTTAAGAGCATTCACATTCAAAGAACTAAATTGTGAGTGTGGGGTTTTTAAAATATAAAGAGTATAAAAAATGGTTGTGAGTGGAGAAGAGAGAAAATGTTACTGTTCATCTGTATATTTGAGAGGACACTATTCACCCACTATAATTTTTTAATATATATTGAAAGTGGTTGTGAGGGAATGAGAGAAAAATGTAATGATAAAGGTATAAAAATATTATTTTATTTAAAAGGAGAGAGAAAAAGTATTTGTTTTTAGTGGAAATATATTGATATAGGAGTTGTTTTTTAGTGGAATGTATGTATAACTTTAGGGTGCTGGATGTGAATGCTCTAATACGTCGCTTGCTTACACCGCTATGAAAAATCAGGAACTTAATTGAGAAGTTAGTATTCTTTTGTTTTAATTTCCTATGTTAATATGATTAGATGACTATAGGGGTGTTCATAAATCGGCCAAACTAAAGAAATTTGGCTGGTTTGATACATATGTTTAAATCGTATATGGAACAATTAAACCTATTGAAATTTGGTGGCTTTATGGTTTGGAATGTGGAACCGTGGCGTAAACCGGACCAGATCGATATACGTTTGTTATTATAAACGAGTTGAATCAAATATAATATGTTCTTATGTTTATTATTGTGTACGTTTTCAGTTGTTTTACGTTTGACGTAATATTTTTTTTCCCAGAAATGAGTCGGATCAAATATAATACGTTTTCGTGCTTATTTTTATGTACGTTTTCAATTGATCTACGTTTTGACGTAAGTTTTGTTCGAAAGCGACTCAGGTCAAATATAATACGTTTTCATTAGACAGTATAGATTTCGTGTTATTTTACGTTTCGACACCGCCGGAACGCGCCATACCATTTTTTAACTTAAAAAAAAATAATTCCTTACGTGCTTATTTTTACGCACATGTCGGTATAATTCAAGTTGGTTTGCGTTTAGACATAAATTTTCATTAAAGTTATATTTAAGATATCGTTTACGTTTCCATTTATAAGTAATTTAAAATCCCCCATAATGTTGTCCAATTTAAATTTGTTTTTATGGTTTTTGGTGGTTTTAAAAATGTGTAAATATTGTTTTGACCATATTCTTTCGATTTCTATATTTAAATAAAAAAGATATTAACCGAAACCTCATAGCGTAGCGCAAATAATCTTACTAGTTTCTAACAAAAATTGATATCGAAAAAGGTAAAAAGATAAAAGAATGTACATACATTTTTTTATTTGTTTATTATGTTTGCTGAAAAGTTAGTTAAGTTTTCCAAATCATGTACTAAATGTTGACTAACCTGTAAACTTAAGGGTAGCAAAGTGAAACTAAATGTTATATAAATGGGCCACTAGCAATCAATGAAAGATTCTGATTCACCATTGACGAGAAATTCAAAAACATCTACGCGCCTACAAAACGCGTTTTCTCCAAACGCTCCACTTTGCTCCGCCGTTCACCACCGCCCTCCGCCGTTAGAACCGCCACCGGAAAACACACACTATAACCATAACGTCGAGTGTGTGTTAGTTCATAGAGTTGACACTTATACATACATAAACAGATACATCCGCATCAAGAGAGAGAGAGGAGCAATTCTAGAGAGAGAAAGTAGTCAGTTACTTCATCTTTTGGTGTGGTGGAGTTGCAGGATTTAAAAGGAATTGTGATGGAGTCGATTTATTGACTCCAAAATGAAGATTTGTCGATCGTTTGGTGGATGCTTTTTTCTGCTTTTGGTGTTTTTTGTTCAAAAAGGTAACAGTTGAACCCTAATTTACTGAATGTTGTTGCTTGTTTTGTTTTCATTTCGTAACTGTAATCATGTGTGGGAGGCACACAATAACACTCGTGGAATGTGTGTAACTGAATTCCGTTCTAATTAGATTCTCACTCTTTCAAGCTTGAATTCCCCCTTTTTAGTGTTTTTAGTAATTACAGTGTTTGATTTTTGTATTTTTATTGTTAAATTTGTTTTATGAGAGATTTAGTCTTAATACGACAGAGGTAAATTACTTGTCCAAGAGTAGATCGGGTGGTGCCCTGGTCTTTTTACGGTTTAGTGGTTCATTTTGCTGGTTTTAGACTATAATTTATTTTATTCAAGCATTATTTGTATTAATTTTTTAAAAATTGACAAGGATTGTTGGTAAATATAATATTGCTAAGAATTAACTGTTATTTTAGTCCTTGTGGTTGTTTAATTATGCCAGTTTTTTACCAAATTTTAAATTTGTATAATTTTCGTCCCTGACATTTTTGAAACATGATGAGTTAACTCATAACTGTCATTTTTTTCCCCTGTGGTTTGTCCATTTATTCTATTCAACCTTAGCTTTTTGGATGGAACTGACTTGTTTCAAGAATGTCAATGAGTGACGGAAATGGTATAAATTTGAAATTTGGCCTGAGCTGGCATAGTTGGACAATCTATAGGGACGGAAAAGGCAGTTAACTCTTTTCCTAAAATAAAAAAAAATAAATATTAAATGTTAAATGGCCGGTTCAGTTTGCACGGTTGGTTCCAAGTTTCCAACCGTGTACTGTTAACTGGACCGTACATATTTCAAACCGGCCAAACTGGGCTACTTTCTTCTGTTTTGGCGGTTTGGTTGATTTCAACGCCTAATGAACACCTGTAGTTATTCACTTGTATCTTCATCAAACTATTAGTGACAATCAAAATAAGTTTACAACTGATTTGAATTTCCTTCTGATGCTGCATATCAGTATGACTAATTACTTTTTTTTGTCATTGTTTAGGGAATGTGACTGCTAAAGCTTTCACAGGGACTTATGGTATAAACTACGGAAGACTTGCAAACAATATCCCTTCTCCTAAGCAAGTTGTTCGCCTTCTTAAAGCCGCTAAGATAAAAAATGTACGAATTTACGATTCTGATCATAGTGTTCTCGACGCATTTAGTGGAAGCGGTCTCGATCTAGTTATCGGAGTTAATAACGGATTAGTGAAAGACATGAGCGACAATGCCGATCGTGCCCTCAATTGGGTCAAAGAAAATGTGCACGCATACGTCCCAAACACGCACATTGTAGGAATTGCAGTCGGAAATGAGGTTCTCGGAAGCGGTGATCTGGATCTCGAGTCAGCCTTATATGGTGCGGTTAGAAACATTTATAACGCAACACGGAAACTGCAACTGGATCGCGTAGTTCAGATAACAACCGCGCATTCGCAGCTTGTGTTTTCTAATTCGTACCCGCCGTCGTCATGTGTGTTTAAAGAAGAGGTTGTTCAAAACATGAAGAGGCTTCTAGATCTATTTACGCAAATCGGGTCTCCGTTTTGCTTAAATGCGTATCCGTTTTTGGCTTACATGGGTAATCCGGATCATATCGATATTAATTACGCTCTTTTTAAACCAACCGACGGGATATACGACGAAAAGTCAAAACTTCATTACGATAACATGCTTGACGCTCAGATCGATGCGGCTTACGCTGCACTTGAAGATGCGGGATTTAGTAAAATGGAAGTTATAGTGACGGAAACAGGATGGGCGTCTCATGGAGATGAAAAAGAAGGTGCGGCTACACCGGCGAATGCGAGAACGTATAATTATAATTTGCGGAAACGGCTTTCGAAAAGAAAGGGGACTCCGAGACGGCCGAAATCTATGTTGAAGGCCTATGTTTTCGCTTTGTTTAATGAGAATTTGAAGACGGGTGCTGGTTCTGAACGGAACTTTGGGTTGTATAAACCTGATGGGAAGATTGCGTATGATATCGGGTTTCCTGCATTGAAGTCTTCGTCAACTTCATCTCGTTTTTCGATCAAGGTATGAAGGTTTTTATTGTATTGAGGTATAGTTTGTGCTAACAAATTTTACCAAAAGTTGTTAGATGTAAATTACGAGCCAAGCTACTTGAGCTCGGCTCGAAAAAAAGCTCGAACGAGCCGAGCTTAAAGGAGCTCGAGCCTGAGCTCAAGCCTTAAAACAAGATCGTTTAGTAAACGAGCCCCAACTTCGCTTATCGAGCTTGAGCTGGCTCGCAAGCCTTGTGTTTATAGATATTTTTTTTTGATACATTAAATATTTATATTTAAATAATAATAATAATAATAATAATAATAAAATAATGAAAAAATAACTAAATTATATAGTAAAAATTAATTAATAAATAATAAACTAGCCGAGCTCGAGCTTTAGATTCAAAGCTCGAATCGAGCCGAGCTCGGCCTCGGCTTGTTTGCACCCCTACACGTAACGGTGGTCATAAGAGTATGATTTTTTTTTAATTACAAATGCTAAGGGTAGCCACAACATGGTTCGGTTATGATAACAGAAATGAGTTATTGTATATAAGGTAACCAACTTGGTCTAGTTCCTGTTGTGAAAACCATCCACAATAACATAAGCTAACCATTGAATAGTGGCCACTGCACATTAGCCGTATCTTCTGTCTTTTTCGGTACAACCTTGTTTCTTTGTAGTGACTCCCCAAGGGTGTGCTTTTGAGTTTGGAATCCTTTGATGAAACTTCTCTAAAACATTCCTTGTGTACTTTTCTTGTGATGACTTTAGAGTGTACCTTTAGCCCTGTCTTTGAAAATACTCATGCCAAGTATCTTTTATGCATCCCCCGAGTCTTTAATGTTAGAATCTCGAGAAAACTCTCTCCTCATGTTTATCTTTTGCTTGTTTGAGCTTTATCAACGCGTATTGGTGCTTGCTTTAGTCCATACTTGCCTTTCTTTAAGGTGTGGACTGCGTTTTCCTTTCTAGCCATCTGAAACCACGAGTAATGACATACCGTTTAAAACCTTGAACTGTTGATCTCCCATTGAGATCGACTCTCCTCGTCTGAGTTTTTCTTATGGATATCCTCTTTAAGGATTAGGT